>NC_040041.1:1755989-2110277 GCF_003713205.1 Coffea eugenioides
TCTCTCATTGACTAAAGATGGGGTTGCAGGAAGAAAGGTAAACTAAAGTGCTGCATTTAGAAGGAACATAGAAAAAGATTACTTCTAGATACATGTATCTTCCTCAATTTTCTTAAAATGCGACAATTTTAATTTTTTGTTTAACTGGTGGCAGCAATTGGTGAATGTGGACTGGACTATGATAGGCTTCATTGCTAAAAGAATCCAATGCCAGATGATTTGGGGAAGCGTAGGGGAATCCAATGCCATAAACATTGCTAAAAGAATTGGCTTTGATAAGAAGATAATTAACTGTGCCCAAGCATGGATAAACAAGTTGACCCCACAGAAGGTACAGATGCAGAAAGATTTGCTCCACTAGTGACTAAAGGAAGAAAGAAGTAGATTAGAAATTCAAGCAAATAAAGCTGCATCTCTTCACTCGGATATTATGAGCATTTATTATGAGGTATGCATAAGTTGCATGATTGTAAATATTTAATCTTTGAGGAAAGAGATACTTGTTATGAGACAATATGCAATGAAAATGTTTTTCTCCTATTTTATTGCAGTCCTTGATTACTATATCTAGCCTGCTTCCTTCATTTATGTTTATCGTCACATAAGTTGCACAGAAAGCTGAAGCACTTGCATACAGCACTAGTGTAACGTGTTTGCTTGTATTGGTGGGCAAGGAATGGCTTTTCTCTCTTCTTGGCAACTTCTGTTTCCCATGATATCTATCATTTTTTATTCTAATTTCTTAACCTATACATGTATCCATTTATAAAAGTGTGTTTTATTTATACACTACATGCTATTACATATATGTGAGTACATCATATAATGTACAAGAGTATTTTTCCCTTTTGTTTCACTTCAACTTTTAAAAGGGGTGGAAAGTGGTGAATACTCTTCTTTGTTACCTCACAGTTTGCACCCTCTTTTGCTTCATAACTTTCTGTTTACTCCATTTTTCCTTCCTAAATTGAAGAAAATAAATGCGGCAGATGACTTTGAAAGGCGTGACGCGTGAGACAGCTCTTGAGACCAAGGAGAGCCAACAGATCCAACAGGAATTGAAGGCTGTGAAGAAGGAAATTTAAGATATAGTGCATGAATTTGAGAACCAACTTAAAAATGCTGATTCAGATAAATACAATCTGCTGCTGAAGAAAGCAGAGTCTGCAATTGCATCCCTTGTTGAAGCTTATCAGCCTACTGATGGTTTTTCTATTGGGAATACGGACAGTAGGTTGCATGTACCACAGCCTGGTGAGCAAATGTGTGTCAAGGGACTTGGGAAAAAGTTGGCTACTGTAATTGAAGCACCTGGAGATGATGACATGGTCCTTCTCCAACATGGAAAAGTCTGAGTACATGTGAATAAACACAGTGTAGGAGCTCTTGCAAATACTGGTATTAGTGGTGGAACAGCTTCTAATCAGGTATGAGGAGTAATATCAAATTTTTTAATTATTGGCGATTATTCCAAAGTTCTTAATATATTGTCCCTATGCATGATGCTACGAATTGTTCAGCACTTTTTAATAATGCTACTCTATTAAATGATTATCCTTTTTTTTTTTTGGTCAGTCAACTTTTGGGAACACACATTATTCATCAACTTCTCAATTTGGACATATCATGGACAGTTGTTCTGAAATTGGATATTAATTGCGAGAGGAAACTAGTACTGCATGTGGACATTAGCTCTCGGCATCAGTTAAACAGAGGACAATGGGCATTTTTTCTGCACAATTGCCTAAATGTTTTTCGTATATTTCATAGCACAATGCTCTCTATTTGGGAAGCAATGTGATATATAGGTATCAACAAACAACCTGCTACTGCTTTGTGGAAAGGCTTCTACAATGCATAGATCAACTGATGCTTTTAACCATTGACTGGAACATATATTGCCCTGTAATGTTTGTTTACCTCCAAAGCCAACAGTTAAACATCCTTGCGTTTTTCACCTAATTATGATTAGCTTGCTTTATGTCAATTAATCGTTCTATATTGGAAAGTTAAGACACTAAATGTGTTTCTTATGGAACCCGAGGGACTGAATTGGTGCAAAATCCAACTATTAGGTACTAAAAGTTATTAGACATTTAAAGAATTGTCTTTTGGTTTGAGGATTTTCATTCTGAATATAACTTTCATTTATATCATTTTCCATCAGGTGTAATTGATTGATCTGCATTGTACTTATTAGTTGAATGTTGTGATTCTCTATACTACATCAATTTTGAGATTAAAATGATCAACTACTTGTTGGAGCATACACTACTAAATTTGATGGCAGCGGGTGTACCTGTTAACATTGTAGGGAGTTATGAGAACTCTCAGGAGCCCTAGAAGCTTCTCCAGAACGAGCAATAGTGAGGAGGTTTCCTATGGACCTGTGTTTCAAACATCCAATAATACAGTTTCTTATTAGCTTACTCAGCAACACTTGGCATGTCAGTCTTTGAAATTTACATCGCGTACGCGCGGTGAGCACCTCCTAGTATGTTTCAAAGGATGAAGAAATTGACGATTTTCACAGTTGATGATGATGACTCAGTGATGATTAGAATTGCGAAAAGACAATGCATATCTAGCGAGTGGGGTGGCGCACCAAATCATGTGGACCACAGAAAAAAAAATTGAATGAAGGAATCATTAATTGTTTTTCTTTGTTTCATTCATTTTGAGAAAATGAAGGTGAAAGGACCATGTAATATATAGCCTTATCGTTTTATCTGGAGGTAAGCATGGCCACAGATGTAACCATCAACATGCCATTCCAGCGAACGCCACCCTCATCAAGCAGATATGTGAATTTAATTTTAGCAGTCTTTAGGAGAATTTGAAAAACAATCTTAATCGGTGGTATTCGGATTCAGGCCATGAAAATCTGTTGGTGATGTTAAGATGGTTTTAATACTGCACCTCATTCCAATGGAAAATCTGGTCTGTTTAATTAGGACAATTCAATTACTCATCCACTTGTAAGATTTTTTTTTTGTTTTGTTTTTTGGGTTGGGGAGGGGGAAGAGCTGTAGCTAGTGCTAACTCACTGTCCAAAGACCTAACTTGCAAATTCATTTATACCAAACTATCAGAAGTTGCCTATGGGTTCGTTGGGCTTTAACGATTGGAAGATAAAATTTAAACCCAACAAAATAACAAATTGATGGAATAAAATCGAGCGCAACAGGGTTCACTGAAATTTGCATATTTATGGGTTTCTCTATTTTCCCTGGGCTTAAAATGACGAATATGGCTGACCAATAACAGAAAGATATCCGTGCATTTCTTCTGGCATTAATATTTTCCTTAACGGTCAAATTGAGCTGCTTAGTTTACACTCGTCAAATATTTTTAAAAAAAGGCGTAATTTTTTTTTGTTGCATAGCGTCGTTGAGTTAAGGGCATCAAGGCGTGATACCATAGATTGGAATTTTTTTTTTTCAGAATATGCGATCTCAGGAAACAGAAAAACAAAATGTATCCGATTTTTTTCAGAATGTATGCGATCTCAGGACCGATTAGTGACTACTATAAAAGTCTAGATTAGTGATAAATAAATAGACGAAAATTGGGTGAAATTTGATGATAATTAAACAGGACAGGACATTATTTCCTTGCACTCTCTATTTTCTTTTCTAGCCAATGCGAAAGGAAAAAAAAAGAATGCATAGCGTAGCAGATGAATATAAAGCGGCTTTCATTATTAAAGTCTCATACATATCTTTGGAAATCCGGAAACATATACCGAAACCGAATGTCAAAGCGGAAAAAAAGAAAGGAGAAGAATAGAAGCAAAACCAGACCACCACGGAAAAGGCAAATAAAAATGAAAAACAGCTAAAAGTACAGCCCCAGTTCTCAATTTTATTGACAACTAACTGTCAACTGCCAAGAATCGCAGCCTCAAATTTGAGGGGCCGGGGCCGGGGCCGGGGCCAAATTTGTGAAGAAGGGGCTTAGAAACCCTTTGGCTTGGCGGCAATGAAACTGATGCACTGCACCTGACGGACGTTGTCGAATCCGATGATCCTGACCCAGCAATTTGGGTATTCCTTCAGGCATTCCCCAACCTCGTTCAGCACCTGAGTTGCGTCCGTGCAGCCGTACATAGGCAGCTTCCACATGGTCCAGTAGCGTCCGTCATAGTATCCCGGTGACCTGTGGTATTCACGGTACACAAATCCTTTCTACACGTTCAAACCCACCAAATCACAAACCCCGCATCAGCATATTAATCTATCTACTCTACTCTACTGCTATTAACATTAACCAAACGAACGTATTAGCTTCAGTATAAATATTAAATGCCTGTCTCTATACCCTTTTTATTTGTTTGTTTGTATAAATCTTTCCGCCACTGAAAAATAATATGTTAGTACATGCAAACATCTTATCTGTGTAACCTTTTTTTTTTTTTTTTACCTCCAACTCGAATTCCAAGCAAGGAACCCATCCACTGCGGATAAGGTAATCAATTTCCTTGAGCAATTGCTCGTCGGTGAGATCTGGAAGATATGACAAAGTCTCGTACTTCTTCAGTCCCCTTGGTGGCCACACCTAAAATTAAAAGTGTGTGTGTGTGTTCGAATCAAACTCGAGTGGAAATCCAAGTTGAATGCATACATGTACATATATAGAGAGAGAGTGCTAGTATTTTGCGGTTGGTGTGGGGTACCTGCATGCACTGGACTCTTCCACCGTTGGTGGCAAGGGAAGTAATGTCGACGGACTTCTTGGAAATGGGGAATGAAGAAGCGGCTTTGAGGCCGTTGAAGGGTGCAACCATGCTAGCTTGAGCAGGGCTGGCCCTGGTGGTGGTGGCAACAGCTGCCGAGGAGATCATTGAGGATGCCATTCTCGCTAGCTCGTTGCCTTCGTTTTTCTTCTAATAATAGCAAGGGAATCAATCATATGGCCTTTGCTCTACCGAACCCTTTCTATATATAATGCAACTACTTGCTCTTCCATGGTTCCTATATCTAACGGACAAAAATCCATCATCCTGATCTTAGACCATCGTCCGCCATTGGATTATGTGGTTCACCACATTCCCTGCTTAATGACCACATGAAGGCACAAGGTTTTTGGACCTTAGCCTTATCATTAACCACCACACTCGCACTGCCACGTGGCGATTGATTTTCAATCATCTTATCTCATCTGTTTTTCGAATGAATGGAAGGACGTGAATCGAAGGATGATAAGTAACGGTTGGTTAATTTTGGGTTCAGTTGATATATCTTTTTTTAAAACCCAAAACAAAACAAAAAAAAAAAAAATTCTTTGATTTCGTTTTCGAGCCCAGAATCATACTGCAGCAGCTACAGTGCAGAAATGTCGCGGTCTTTTCTTTCTGCGATCGCCATTCCCTTGCTCAGACTCAAATGTATGGAGTAAACTTATCGTTTTCTTAAGATATTTTGTTTACTAAATTGTTCTTCAGTACATTTGATTTGATCACACTCTGGACGGACATAGACTCTGGTGTGATGGCCCTTATTTTCATAATTGTTCCTCCAACAAACCACGGAGCTTGGCTCATTGATTATCAAGGAGGATCTGTGTATGCGGGGGTTCAAATTTCATCTACAGTGGAGACACCATATTCTATATAATTTAGAATAAAATAAATTATACAATTGTTACCGTCTCAAAAAAAAAAAAAAAAAATTGTTCCCCCAACAACTATCTACATATCTTCCCCACAACCTTACCTTAAAGCCAATTGCAACATTAAAGCAGTGAAGAAGACATATAAAACTTTTAATTTTTTTTAAAGAGAAAGAGAGGGAAGGGTGCGTTTCAACTGTTGCAAAGAAAATCTAGTCCATATTAATTTCCATATGGATTGATGCATGATTGGCAAAACATTTTATAGCTAAATGACTTCTTTTATAGCTCCAAGCCTTCAACTCCCCAAGTAGTTGTCTGACCAAAACAATAAAAAAGTTCAATGGCCCCGTGTGTCATTTCCCTGTGAATTTTGGGTGCTCGATAGACTGATCAAAAATATGCATGCCCGGTGCTCCATAGACTGATCTGGACGATATCAATATAGAATCCATGGAAAATTTTCCAGTATGATTAACATTTATAGGTTAATCATTGATTTTGGTCAAAAAAAAAACAAAAAAGTTTCTTAAAAAAATTAAAAGTCGTAGTCGTTGCTATCTTTTCGAAGTCATAGTCAACGCAACTGCAACCAAAAGAATTTGACCTGAAGTAGAGCCCATTAAAAGCTGCCTGGTCTATTTGGGCCGAGGACCTAAGAAAAATGTCCCTCACCTCATTTGATGACAAGATTTCTTTACAAGAAAAAGACCAATAATTGTAATACCCAATTTGGAAATCTGGGGCCAAGCGATGCAGAGTCCAATTCATAGCTCACATTTCCTAGGCTCAATCTGGATTACTCAACTCAAATCAAAATTGGTTTTCAACCTTAATATTAGTCAAGCACGGCTCCGATTTAGTCGGGACTCAAATCTAGTAACTGAGGTTGAAATCTGAGGAATCAGAGATCTTAGATTTCTCTAATTCCTCGACCTCTTTCTGTTTCTTAAATCCTATTAATTTTTTTTTTAAAGAAAAAGAGTAGGCATAGGAGTTAGTAAACATGTCCGTCCAATGGTTAAAATCTGATGCCATCCATATATTAGACAAAATGGACATTTAAATCCAGTTTGAGCAGCGACATTCAAAGAGAATTGTTTGTTTGTGCTACTTCTTCACCCACGGATAGCAATCCATTCGTCACCTGATTTGATTCTCATCTTTACGAATAAAAACCAAAATACCAAAAGAGAAGTTGTTATAGACAAATCCACTCTAGAATTTAAGTACTGAAGTCACTATAGTATTATAATACAACAGTTCTGGGGAGGGGAACATATACATACGCCCCTATACCTATAGTACAGTATAGTCTTGCTGACAAACTGGATACGCAAATGAAGGAGGACAATTAGCGAAAGTGGAGAAGGGACCTACACAGGAAAGACATTGGGGTTTGGCTAGCGAATCAGCACACGCATTTGCTCCCCGAAACACATGTTTCGACGGAAGCTGCTTGGAACCGAACCTGCAAAGAGATAGATTGACATCAAAGGAACTTCCAGTGTTGTTAGAGTTGAACAAGTCGACAACATCGGAACAATCAACAGTCTTCAACTGAATATTAAGATTAGGTGCAAGTTCCAGCCTGAAACCATTGGACTTTGGTTTTATGATTGGGAAAACCCTCCAATGAATCAAGTTAAGGGTTCAAATTCCGCCTACTGCACTACATTAAAAAGGGAATAGAGTGCTTTTAAAAAAAAAAAAAATTTCAATCCAAAAGTAGAGTAGATTATTTACGTTAATTAGGAAAGAAAAAAAAAAAAAGGAGAAAGCTTCATTCTGGCCTTCTCATTTACAAATTTCCCTTCTTATTCCGTGGCCCTTTGAGATTCCTTGCATGCCAATGTCATTAGGGCCTATATGTTTGACAACAAAAGTGTCAAAAGATCGGAAACTCTGATAAAATAAGAATCATTAGAACATTTTATTTGATTCATTAGCATTACAGCACCAAAAGAATATGTACTTGCTCTCAATTTTACATATGCTTCCAAAAGTAGGAAATTTATTTACTCACACCTAATTAAATTAGGGTAATCTTTCAATTTTCTTTTGGGTTTTGGGTTAGTCTTTCATTATTTTTTTATTGGTCTACCCTAAGCCAAGAAATTACTTGAAAGAAATGGTTGCTTTCTCTGGCAAGTAGAAACTAAGGTTTTTTTTTTTTTTTTTTTTTTTTTTTTGAAAATGACAAACGAATCTAATATGTTTCATTCGAGTGAGCAAGATGATAATTCTGCAACAACAAACTACACTAGGCAAAAAAAAATGGCGGTTAAAGTTATGCTATACGTAACATCCAAATGTATTGTCCTTTTACTTGAATAATTCATGGTTACTCAATAATAATCTGCTTCAATGGCATGCATGATTACAGCTACAAGTATTTTTAGCGTACAGAAGACGGTCTGGGGGCCAAATAATTAACTAGCTCAACCCGTTCCAGAGAGTGTGGATCCTTGAGTCTTCTTCACGCTTCAACCAACCAGCTATCAGCTTATAGTTATGGACCGAACCTTTTCTCTTTTTTTTTTTTTTTTTTTTTTTGGGGGAAGGGGTACCATGCAATGCAGTACTAGGTTTTGAAGAAACTAGCTCAAGAAGAAGAAGCCAAGTTGTCATCTAAAGCTTTCGTCGGTACAAATAGTCTTTCGATGTAAATATGCCAAAGCAATCAAACGGACCTGAAGCGTTGATCAACGTAATGCTGAGAGGAAAAGTACAAGCGCAGAGCTGGAATCCAGTCGAGTGTTGATCTTGATCCATCCAACTCAAACACAATTGCTGCCAGTGGTTTTAATGCAATGGACTGTGGCTTTGATTCATTGAACAATGGTGCGCTGAATTCCTTTTTTAATTGCAGCCTCCAATTGTTTTGGAAAAATTGAACGCTAAAATTGATCAAAATTGACATTAGACGTACTTCCAAAAAATTTCTATATCTTACCAACTAATCCTGCAACACCGGATTGATGATTGCAATCAGTGGGGACGGCTGTTGAAACCACAAGCCAACTACTGTACTATATGTATATTGGGACTGATAAGATAGAGAGTTTCCTCTCATTTCGGTCAAATCGTTTTTACATGTTTATAAAATCGGAAGGTTTCCTTTCCACTGAAAATGTTCATGCATCGACTGACTATTGAAGATGCTCTTGTGGCCAAGCACAAAAGCAAGAAAATATAAGGAAGCCACGTGGATGGCGTGCCGGCTCGAAGAGGATACAATGCTGACCGATGCAATGT
Source organism: Coffea eugenioides (assembly GCF_003713205.1). NCBI lineage: Eukaryota > Viridiplantae > Streptophyta > Magnoliopsida > Gentianales > Rubiaceae > Coffea > Coffea eugenioides. Next base: position 1,764,858 of record NC_040041.1, read on the forward strand.
TGACTTCAATTTGTTCCTTTTACTGTGTGTATATTTATGTATATACACGTATGCTTGCACACGTCAATCGATCAGCATCCATTTTTTTTTTTCAGCGGTGATAATAATATTTATATAATTTACTTTTTTTTTATTCTAAGAAAAGGAGGAACCTAACCTATGGAATGAAGTCATAGAAGCATTAAGCCACAAATACTGATCGGTGGAATGCAAGATTTGAATTCTTGACTTTTCACTCATAATCAGTACTTAAAGTCTTGGTATTGAATCGATCAGCAGTCTTGGAATGATTCATTCCGACTGTTTATCAATTTTCTTCTCCAAATCACCGTTGCTGAACACATTATATAAAAAAAAAACCACTTAATAGTTGATTCATTTGGAAAATGATATTCACATTTGAATATTAGCATTTTGCATTCCAGTCCAATTACTCGATAATATACTTTCAAAAAAAAAGTATGAAATGTGTCAAAAAAAAAGTATGAAATGTGTCACTTCTTAATACTTTTTTGTTAAGAAAGCTTGCTGACATGTGTCCTTAGGAGTTTGAAGTAGGGCAAGAGGGCACGGCACGCCAATGTAAGTCCGCTAGAGGGGCGGCAATGACATAAAATGGAATCAAAATTGCATTTTATCAAATCATTTTTTGTGGGGCAGAAACTGTGAATTTTTCAAGTTTTGAAGTGGGTTCATCACAACCAATCAGTGTACGCACAATTCAAGAATAAAGAAGCCATGGGGGACACCGCGAATCTAGTTGGTACATCCATTACTAATCTAGCTTGAATTGTTTAATCTTAAGCTAATATAATCAAGGTGGTTGAGATCAACTTGGAGCAGCATGCACAAGAAGTTTTATTGTAGCGGCAGTGTAAAAAATTCTTATTTATTGACCGACTTTTGGTTTCTTTAAGCCGTGAGTGGAGGAGGGAAATAGAAGAGCGTTAAAGTTACCGCCAAAACTCATTAGGACAGTCAAACCCATTTTCATTACTGGCAAAATTCTAACTCCTCAAAGTCAAATGTTTCTATCCATTTGTATCCATCCATTAACAACGCCAAGACTACTAGAAAACCATTAAATAGCTGCATGTGATTCTGATGTTCCTGAGGCTATTTTTTTTCTTCCAAAAACTCAGCGGCCGCCCACAGGCACAGCTGGGCTTAACCAACTCTAGTACCGGTTGAAATTTTCTGTGTCGAATATGTCAAATTCAGTGTCAATCCCACTAATCACGTGATAGTATAAGAAATTTAAATAAATAACATATGACAAATTAAATAAATATGATACTTGGCATAAATATAGAAGTGGCACTGAATTGTCATTAGAAAAGTGGCACTGAGGATCCTGTGTGCTCTAGTACCACCGGGGGTGCTGTGACTGAAACAAACAAACTTTTTTTTTTTTTGATGAATTGCTAAATTTTCGTATTAGCATGATACTACTATTGTTAATTAAAGATAATTATCTAACTTGGGACCTTTCAGCCGACTTTGAGTGAGATGTACTTTGAAAAGTAATTCTGGTAAAATGTTGAGTACCAGTAATACTTAAAGGAGGAGTACAGTAGTTTTGGATTATTTTAACAATTTTTGGTGATTTCTTTTAAGAGCCCTTTTTCTTTAAAAGATATTCATCACACAATGGATCTAAGGTTTCTGTATTCGAGGGCAGCTTATAAAGTTTTCTGCATTAATAAAGGCGAAACAGTCCAAGCTTATGGGATAAGCATGAGAGACTGACCGGGTACCGGTGAAACCAATAGCCCACTGCCCAAGTTGAGCGCCCACAGACCGGAGCAGCAAAACCAGAAACCAGTCGTCTGTTTTCACTCCGCCCCAGAAGAGCTGGTTTCTTACTTTTCGTTGAACACGACCTCCCGAAAACCAGGAGCGAGCACGGTGGGGCCAACCCCGTGTGGTGTTAGTGGGTCCTCGTCCTCCACGATATGTGGCGATTCGACCGCTCTCTGACAACTCCACGTGCTAACCACGCGCTCGTGGTTTTTGTTCCCACTGCCACTTGCATGGCACTTCCCCCAATGCTCCCTCAAACTCCTCCACCTGTGCATCTTTCCCTTCCCCCACTAGCATTAACTTTCTCAAAATTCCCATTTATAGGCTTCAGGTGACGCCTCGTTTACCGTGATCAAGAAACTCCCCCCACTTCAATAATGCTTTTTCAAGCAAGTGGAATTGGGGCAGGGATGAATTTGGATTGGTTGGATCGAGAAAGTACGAGCAAGGGAGTTCGAATCCACTTGTACTAATAAAAAAATTTAGAAAAAAAGCAAGTGAGATTGGATTTGCAACTTTGGAACTACACTTTTAGGGTCAATGCCAATATGTCCCTCAAGTATAATATATTTTGATATGCCCTTTACAATACTAATTGCAATTGTAATTGGAATTAGAAATGAGGGAGTGTAAGTGAAATATCTCGTTTTCAAATCCTTTTACTTATAATAAAAGAAAAGGTGGAATCAGAAAATTTCCTTTAAGAGAACTTCAATTAAATCGACAAGTATATAATATAGAATATTTTTCATTTTCTGTAGGAGCAAAAAATTAAATTTATAAAAAATTTTGAAAATTTTAAATTTTAATGAAGAAAAACTTAATTTGTTAAAAATTGGGAACCATCCCTACTTCTGTCTCTAATTATAATATTTTTTTTACTACTACAATTTCTCACACATTATCAAGCTTAATTTCCTTTGAGAATTCTGATCCAACAAAATCACATGTCTCGTGACTTCCTTCTCTTTTGGACCGAGGTTAATCTTCCTTTTATCAATTAATTATTATCCACAAAAGAGTATATAAATTCCTATGGAGGTTGATCTTTTTATTATATGATGATCTTCTTATTACCTGTGAACAGGCGTGTTATGCCAAGATAATGTTTTCTTTACATTAGCTTATTCAAAATTGGAGTTGGGGCATTCCTTTTGTTTGAAGAGAGGACTAAGAATGCGTTTGATAAAATGAAAATATGAAATCAAAAGTTTAAAATACGAGATCTAAAACTATTAAATTACTTAACGGTCAATTATTGAAATACTAACATTTAAGCGTATTTTGTATTAAGTGATAAGTGAGTAACTAATCATTTATTGTTTTGATTAAATTTTATCTAAGAAATTCATAACTGTTAAATTAATTAAGATGTTCTATTTTTTTTTATCTTCAAGCACTTCTGAACATTTTAAAATTTGAATATATTAAATTTAAGTATTGAATTAAGTTATCAAATATTTGTTGAGTGTTTTGATTTAAAAATAATAAGATTTGTTATATATTTTTAAGTGAAAAACTCTTGTATTTATATATTGGATTTGTTTCAAATCAAAGCATGCTAAAGTCTTGTGCTACCAAAATTTTTAGAAATAATGCAGTAAGTTATAAACTGATTTGATCAATGTATCATAATTTGATAGACCTTACTGAAACATTTGCAAATTACATTCAGTCCAAAGGGGGCATGTTTGCAATTAACCCTTGATTCCATAGCCCTTGGCCTTGCTGAGGGAGGCAACTTGGCAAAAACATACCAATGGGGGGACTCTATTGGAATCTGATGATTGGGAAGTGAGCACACGCGGCACCAGTGCAAGTGTTATTGTGAATAGTTAGTTCAAGGTTTCTTTTTTTAAAGGAAATTTGAGCGAAGGTGCAGCCCCCAATTCCACGAATATGGAAAACCTGGGGTTTAGACTACCTCTATTTTATTTTTCTCCATCAAACAACTGCGGCCTCTAGTAATGAACTAGCTGACCGGTACCGCCCCAATTAATCCCAGCGGCTTCCCTCCCCAGCATACAGGCACGATACCTCTTCAACACGTTACAACTAGTCCTCCTATATATCTCGCCCAAGTCCTCAAACTATTACTTACCTCATAAAAAATCATCTCTTCTTCTCCCCTAAAAACTTCTACTACTACTCATCTGGTATCTATTTCTTGTCTTTTTCAAAAAGTTTTTTTTTGGGGGGTGGTTCAATCTATTATTTATCAGTTAGGCTGTTAAACGTGGAGTGATCATCATCAGCAAAAATGCGGATGAGTTGCAACGGATGCAGAGTCCTCCGGAAAGGCTGCAGCGAGAACTGTAGCATCAAACCATGTCTTCAGTGGATCAAAAGCCCCGAGTCCCAAGCCAATGCCACTGTTTTCCTCGCCAAGTTCTACGGCCGCGCCGGCCTCATGAACCTCATCAACGCCGGCCCTGAACACCTCCGACCTGGTTAGTTCACCTGCATGCATATATGTTTATATATATATATAAATATATATATATCTACGTGGCATTTTATTTTGTAAACCTTTTTGGCTAATTTAAGCTCTTAATTCTGTACAGCGATATTCAGATCATTGTTGTACGAGGCTTGTGGAAGGATCGTGAACCCGATATATGGATCGGTCGGATTGCTGTGGTCAGGAAACTGGCAGCTTTGTCAGAACGCTGTGGAGGCTGTTCTGGAAGGAGCTCCGGTGAGCCAGATTGAATCTGAAGCGGCTGAGACCAACAATGGGCCTCCTTTGAAGGCTTGCGACATTAGGCACGTGAACAAGAATGAAAAATCAGAGGGGTCGGGTGGTCTGCACCGGGTCAGGACCGGGTGCCGGTTCAAGAGGTCCGCGGTCAACAAGCCGAAGGTGGTAGCTAAGGGTTGGGTGGGTTCGGGCGATGATGAATCGGCTCATGAGGAGGGGAACCGGTCCACCAGCCATGAGTCGTCGTTGAGCCACCAGTCTGAGGCTGCAAGGAATGTGGAGGGAGAGAGCCAGGACACAGAGAGCTTGGCTTCCGAGGAGACGGGTGAGGCCGAGGCCGGGGCTTTGGAGAGAGCGGAACCGGAGTTGAGTTCAGAAAAGGACGAGCGAGCCGGGGATGGCGAAATTGAGCTGGAGCTAACTTTAGGATTGGAGTCGACGCATTCAAGAACTCATGGCGTCAAGGCGAAGGAAGTAAGCAAGCGGATTCATGAACACGGTGCTTTTTCGGTCGACGGAGTTTGCAGGATGGAGCTGGGGTTGGACTGATCGGCTTGAAGACTTGATCAGAAAGCCGGGCGGTTGATAGTTTTGGTGGCTCGTTCATATCAAACTTCTTCTTCTTTTGTCTTATTTGTTTTGAGGAGTAATATTTTTGTAAGTTGTACAACTTTTGCTTTGCAGCAGGTTGGAGTCTTTTTGGGCTTTTTGTTTACCTTTTTTTTTTTTTTTTTTCACTTTCCATGACGTGAGAGAGAGAGAGAGAGAGAGAGAGAGAGAGGGGGGGTGGGGGGGAGTTGTACAGGGATGAGTGAATATGTACGTATACACAAGGGTATAAAATGGGTAGAAGGAAAAAAAAAATAGACAGACGGCTTGCTTTGCAAGAAAATCTTCTTCAAAGCCCGTAGTCTTGTCTTGATTACGTAGTAGAATATTTATTTTCCATCATTATTAGTTTATTTATTACTAATTCATGTCTGAGCAAAATCCTTTACTATATACCCATCGACGAAAGAATCCTTTATTTATTATCTAATGTTTATTTACTTGAAAAAGTTTTCAACCTATTGATGCATCAAGTGCCCGTGGAAAAAAGGGCAGTTTATACGTGGTAACTAAACCATCGACAGGTCATCTGATTACCGTGAAAATGCAGAGATGATTTGCATGGAAGTTTAAGTTTTTTTTTTTGTTTTTTGGATTGTTTACTCTTCTTACAGAAGCTTATGGATTTCCTGGCCTTGCATCCTTCTTTATGCAATACATTGTACATGGGGCAAAGTTCTATCCAAGGTTCGTTTGGGTTGTAACTTTTCAAGAGTTTTTTTTGAAAAGAAATTGAGATAACTACTCAGAATAGCCTATTTATACAAATTTTCAAGAGTTTTTTTCGGTTTTTTTGAGAGGGAGGGAGGGGGGGGGGGGAATTGAGATAACTACGGAAAATAACTTATTATTTCTTTCCAAATCTTTTAATGTTGCAACTTGCAAATTTGTGTAAAGAAAATTAACCTTATTTTTATTTACTGTATTTTCTACACTTTACATCCCTTTAGGCTTTCCTAGAAGTCCACGTGTACAAGCAAATCAACTAAGTGTACAATCAATTGGATAAGTCACTGAACCAAAAAAAGAAAGTACGGATCATAAATCTAGTGCAGAAAGAACTCTTCATTAGGTGTCAGAATTTTCCTGTGAAAAATGAGAAACCTTTTTTTTTTAAAAAAAAAAATATATATATATGACTATTTTCATCGAGCGAAAATTATGTCGATTTCTCATCCATGGACAAAAAAAAAGTCTTTGAAGTAGAAGCTTCCCCTGACAGTGCAAGGGGTAAATAGGTGTAAGTTTCTTCTTAAAAGCAAGCAGCACTGCTTCTTCATATACATCAACTCTCCCAACCCCACATGAGACATAATTATTGTTACTCTTTCAATCCGATACAAGAATGGTTTAAAGTGACTGATTAATTTAGCTTAAACCATTTATATGTCGTAGTATTTCAATTTTTTGGAAACTGTTTTTATCTCTCAATTTGAATTGTTCTTAGCTGGGGACATTATGGGGTAAATTTTGCCATTTTACTTCATGGATATAACATTATGGAGTATAATTTAGTGATTAGGATTGAAATCTCGATGTCCAAATCCTCCTAGTTTCTTGCCGTGTTTTAAATCCCATCCTTTTCCCCCGCTGTAATTTTTATTTTTATTTTTCTAAATAGCATCCTCATATATGTTTGCCTAAGTAGCCTGCCCCATATATATATATATATATGTATATATATCCGGATCCGGACTATCGTTTACCCGATTTTCCGGGAACCCCAAAGATCCATTTGCCATTAATACCAATTTCCATTTCTATTGGCCCATTAATAGCAAGTTATTGGACCCACGCCCACTGCGCATCGACGTAAGTAAAGCAAATTGCAGGCCAACCAAAGCCCTACTGTCTCTTTCCCTTTCTCCCTGTCCGGCCTTTTTCCCCGTTTTCAGACTACACAACACCTCAGTGGTTTCTTCTGATTCTCCTTTCCAAAACCAAACCCCATGGAGCAGGAGCTCAGCAAGCACCAATCCCCTCGCCTTTACCACCAAAAATACACCTCAAAACCCTCACTCAAAAAACACCGCATTTTAGAGTAGGAAATTTAGTCCGACTCCTTCGTCGACTCCTGGGTACGTATCCTAGTTGGTGTTTTTATTTGTTATTTTATTCTTCTTTTTGTTTTAAATAATTTTCACCGGTTAAGAAAATTAAACCTAGCTCCTCGCAAATGAGTTGTTCGATGCTGGTTTATGAATTTTCCCCCCCTTCTTTTCGTTGTTAGCTTAGAAAGTGGGTAATTATCTAAAAGCTCAGCTCAATCGAGCATTGGTATTCTTCCCGTTTTGCAATTTGAACAGACTATTTGTATTTATCTGCTCTTGTTCATTTTAATTCGAGCTTTTTGCATGGAAAAAAATAGAAAATATAATAACTCTAGTATTTAATTGACTTCACAGCCGTTGGAATCTAAAATTCCGCCCTTTTTGGGATCATAGGGCGAGGCTATCGCCAAATTAATATTACTTGGAATTCGTTTATGTTTGCTGACCATAAATTCTTTCGCAACGGTGTGCGAGAAGCCCTGGAGGTTTGAAATGTCCATTTGACGGTATACATTTCGGTTTTTGGTTTTTGTCACTTAATCGGTTAGACTTATAGACGCGAGTGCAGCTTTGATTCTGTGAAGAAATCGGGCTTCTATTACTCTAAATCGACTGATAAGCTATGAAAGTATGGTCAGTTTACAGCTGGATGATTTCGTGATATGGGCGCCTGATGCTGATCATTAGCTTTTTTTTTGTATTAATCTATGCGAAGAGCTAATTTTATCCCCTTCTTGCTGATGTCGATGGCTTCCTTATTAACAGGTTGTGCCACTCGAATAAGTTTTGCTGTAAACTCATACCCCAGAAGAAAAATAAGTAACTTTTGCTGTAGCAGTTGTATATTAGTTGAATCATGGATGGAAACAGGAACAATTTTTTGAAGCAACGGCCGAGCGCACACTTCAAGAAAAAAGCAGGTCCTAAAAAAGGAAAATGGCATAATTCTGGCCATGAAGAGTCCTCTGAAGATTCACTTTCTTCGGACACTGTTTACCGGATACTTTGTCAGTCTAGGAAGATAGGTAGTGTTATTGGAAAAGGTGGTGGTATTATCAAAGCCCTGAGAGAGGAGACCCAAGCGAAGATCACAGTTGCTGATGCTGTTCCTGGATCAGATGAAAGAGTCATACTTATTGTCAGTCCTTCCGCAAAACTAGCAAGAAGACAGAATGCTGACAAGGATGTTGATGATCAGGATACTGATTCAAAAGAGCATCTGATGGAGCCCCATTGTGCAGCCCAAGCTGCTCTCTTGAAAGTTCATGACAGAATCGTCGAGGAAGACCTGGGCGGGGCAGATAATGATGACAAAAATGAAATCGTGGTCACTGCACGGCTTCTTGTTCCAAATAATGTGGTTGGATGCCTTTTAGGTAAAAAAGGGGATGTCATACAGAGATTGCGTGGTGAGACTGGTGCCAGCATACGTGTGCTTCCAGCAGACCATCTTCCTTCCTGCGCCATGAATACTGATGAATTGGTGCAGGTAAGTCAGCTTTGTTTGGGAGGATTCCCTGTCATTTGTTTACTTGTAATTTCTTGCTTACAATTTTGTTATTCACCAAATTTGTGTGAATATGAGCTTTTTCTTTACGTGAAGTTCATATATCATGTGTGACTGGATTAGTCAGAAATTTGTCTTTGGCTGTTGTTGCCATGTCTTGTTGATGCATCTCTGCATGTATGTGCTGTAAATGTCTCGGTTCAGGATCATTACCAGATGGCCATCGTATTACTTTCCTACTTAAAATCTCTTTTGGCCTGACAACCAACGTAAAAAATGACAAAGAAATTCCAGATCAATCCAACTACAGCTTGATCAAACCCAATCAGCTTTTACTTCTATTGACAAGCGAGAGGGAGTGAGGGATGTTGGTCAAAACATGTTCAAGAAAGGGTGAGCTTCGTGTGTTACAGAGAGATGTCCCTGGTTGAAACTTACAACTTGTTATGGGGGACCTATTGTAAATGGTAATGGCTGGTGATATCGAGTCTTCAAGCTCGGAGCTTACTGTGGTCTTCGACTTTAAGTTTCTCACTTTATCTGAGATAGAAGGGTATTGGGTTCTTCTGCCATAGTTAGAAATTTGTCAATGTCCTAGATTTACATTTTCTTTAGGCTTCTTAGACTGGTATGGGTTTGAAGATTGTTGTATCCCTCTGGACATTTTTAGCTTCACACCTTTCCTTTCTTCAGTTCAGAAGTAGTATATAGTGTTCTCTCATTTATTTAGTTACAAACTTCAGAAGAGGGTTGCATGGTGTTTCCTCTGTAACTATTGATGTATACTTATTGTAGTACTCATCATTATCTTGTTGCATCGCTTTTTTGTGGTGGTGGCAGGGCAGTGGTTATTAACCACTTTCTTCAGTCTGACTCTAGTATATGGTGTTTTTACGCTCATTTCATTAAAACATAAATAGGTGGCTGGATGGTAAGGCCTTCTGTAACTTTGATCTGTACTTATTGTAGTACTCATATTATCTTGTTACATCCCCCTTTTTGGGGCAGGAGCAGAGGGGTTTTATTAACCTCCAGACAAATGCCTGTGAAGCTTCGAAACTGGGTCTTTCAGCATTACAGTTGAGGCGCTGACATGTGTTTGGGCTTTCCGTCTTGATGAACTACTTTACAATTCAAGTTTGTTTGTTATGTTATAATTCTTTTCTGTTGAGAAGAATTTGATGTGCTTTGATTTTTATGTACAAGCACATCGTGGTTTGTGAAAACAGATCAGATGCTACCATTTTGATCAATAATTGAAGCTTAAAAATGTCTTTTCACCTTTTTGAATGTATTTGAGTGCCTGTGGGATCCTTTTAAGTAGAAAGGGTTTCTGACATGATAGGTTTCTGCAGATATCAGGTAAACCTGCAGTGGCAAAGAAAGCTCTGTATGAAGTGGCAACTTTGTTGCATCAAAATCCTCGCAAGGACAAACTTCCTTTAAGTTTTCCTGCTTATGGTACTCAAGGTTTTCACCCCTCTGGTCCTCCCTTGGCAAATATGCCGCCTCCAGGAAATTTGACTTGGTCCCAGCGTAACCATGATGACCGTGGTATGCCTATGCCATGGCCAGAAAGATATGGAAATCTGCCTTCTGGCATTAGAAGTGATTTTGATGCTTTTCCTCCTGTCGGTGGTGAAGAAGCTCCGTCGGAGTTTTCAATAAAAATTTTGTGCTCAGCTGCAAAGATTGGTGGAGTAATTGGTAAAGGAGGCTTCAATGTGAAACAATTACAGCAAGAGACAGGAGCTAGTATTCAAGTTGAGAATGTTTCCCCAGAATCAGACGAGAGAGTAATTCGTGTCTCCTCCTTTGAGGTTAGTAGATATATACTTCTGTTAATAATAGTAGCATACTGGGGTGATTGCTGAAGTCCATGTGTTTCAGGTTCTTTTGAATCCAAGATCACAAACTATTGATGCGATTCTTCATCTTCAAAATAAAACTAGTGAGTGTAATGAAAAAGGAGTTATCACTACACGACTTCTAGTTCCATCGAGTAAGGTTGGCTGCATTCTTGGGCAAGGAGGTCATGTTATCAATGAGATGAGAAGGAGAACTCTTGCAGATATACGTGTATTTTCCAAGGAAGACAAGCCCAAGTGTGCGTCTGATGATGAAGAACTTGTGCAGGTAAAGAATTGGAGCTTGCCCTTTTGGGATGATATACAATTCCGTGCACTTAATTTAATCTGGTCATTTGATCGGTTTGGACTTTTTTGAGCTTAGATAACAATTTTTCATTATTCAAGCTTATATGTGCCTCTGATAATTCAGATATCAGGGAATTTTGGTGTTGCTAAAGATGCCCTAGCCGAGATTGCATCAAGACTCCGAACAAGATGCCTTCGAGATGCAAATCCTAAAGGTGAACCTGCTCCTTCCAGATCAGTCTCCGGGTATGTTCCTTCAGGGAACTTACCAGGTAGAGACCCGCTCCTATCTGGTGGCATAAGAGCTGGCAGCTCGGGTAGATATGAATTTTTTAAGGTAGGGCTGTGATGTCTTTGCCCTGTCAAAGAATATGTTAGAATTTCTTTCCCAACTTATTTGATACAGTTTGGCTAGCATTTCTCCGTGGAATACTGAATACTCAGGCGATTACTGCTTAGCTTTTGTGTTGAGCATGCTGTTTCATTTATTGCTTTCTTAGTTCCTTGTTATTTGGCATGTGTAGTAATTTCTTTGTTATGCTATCCATCCCTATCACACTTAAACAATATAATACGCCCTTGTATTGCATACCAAGTTGGGTCATATTCGTTGTTCATAAATGTTTTGATTGTGTTTATGGCTCTGGCACGTCCTTTATTTGTTTGGGAAACTGTATTGTAGTAAGATGTTTCCTCATGAAATAAGTCCCTTGTTCTTAAATCATGATGATATTCTATTGAGTTGGGCCTTACATGTTGCTCATGAGTTGTACGCTTTGCTTGAAGGGCCGTCCTCATGAATATGAATCTCCACGGTATCCAGTCCCTCCAAGTGCTATGGGGTATTTCTGCTTCTTCGTTGTTTTTGATCCTATTTTATTAATTTAATCTGAATATAAAGCACTATTCTTTTAATACTTCAGATACAGTGATGCGAAGATCCATAACAATACTGTTGGTTCAATGATGGGACCTGGCAGGAGCAGTGTTGGTGAGGTGAGATTTCTCCTATAGATATATTGAAGGAATAGAGTTCTGTTCAGTAGGTGTGGTTTAACTTTAGCTTTTTGGCCTCTGGTTGAAGTGCAACTAAAATTAGATTGCAAGCTCTTTGCTTACAAATACATCATCACCATGTTGGGTTTACATCTCAGGTCCTAAGGGAGTTTTCCTGAATCTGGTTACCTTATTTTTCTTGTAGTTTTCCTTTCGTAATGCTTTACAAGTTCTTAGAAGAGTGGTTATTGTGCTCTGATGTAACGTTTTTATTGCTGTGAAAACAAATGTGTTTTGCTCAATTGGATCACATTATTATTACTTTAAGCTCTGTATTGATTGAGAAATGTGTTCTGTGGACAAAAAGAAGGATAATTTGGTAGATGTACTGATATGAGTATACATGCACTATTGCGAGAAACTATCTAGAGCAAATGACACATATTGTCACTAAACTATTTAGAATTCTCTATTTTTGTCGCTAAACTATTTAGAATTCTCTACATTATGTGAGTAACTAAATTTTTTATTCAGTTAAAACGGCCATTCAACTAATTAAAGCATACATTTTGTGACCAAAAGTTGTAAATTTTCATTAGTTGAGTAGCTAGAGGTGCAAGTCATTACTAGTTGAGTGACAGAAGATATCCTTTTTTTTATTACTCAAATGATTATTTTGGCTAAATAAAAGGTTTAGTGACCAAAACAAAGAATGCCTAATAGACAAGTGACTGTTTTTGTCATTTTCTCTATTTTCTACTGTGGCTTGATCTGGAGATTGAGGTTCAATATTGACCACCGAAGAGGACGGATGGATTCCATTTTCATGCTTGCTTACTGCTCTTTCCAGGCAGGATGTCATTTATACCAAGATCATGGCTTTCCAATGTGAATAATAGGCGTTACCACACTATGGTTTCTTCCATGACTGGGCATTTCATGTTGCCTTTCTGTTGGTGACAACTTTGTCCTTTAAAAGGACTAAACGGTTATCCACTGTTTCATGCTGATAGAATACGAATCATTGTGACCTATCATATTTTCTTTAGACATTTCATTATGCTTGTAATGTTAATTCTGACCTGAGGTTTTTGTCTGTTGAAGTGGGTTTACTGCCAATAAATTTGAGTTTCAACTGTGGGATTGGCTGCTAAACTGCTTTATTCAATCCCAGATTGCTGTCACGAGGTTGAAGCTTCAGGACTCTCTGTCTGGTCCTGGCCGTCTTGGCGACTTTTGGCGTTCTTCTGATCACTTAAATGCCGCACAAAGTGTGGTTCAGGCTTTTGGTTCGCCGGCTGGAAAGAGCAACAATTTTCAACGGGATCCTTATCAAAGTTATAGTGCACAACAGGGTATCTACCATGGCACTAATGCTTCACATAATTCGTACCAAAATCTCAACGCTCAGCAGGCTCCATATCAAAACATAAATATGCAGCAGGCCCCGTACCAGAACATTGGTGCACAAGGTTCTTACCAGTACTAATGTGAGATTTAAGCATTTTTTGTATCATAGGCTCGTTTCCTTTTGATAATTTTCTATTGTTGCTGGCTAACCAGTGCACATGGCTATAGATTTAGATTAGCATTGACATAGTGACATGAATTTCTTGTTCTTATCTGCCATACTGCTGTATTTTGGGACTATGAATTATACAGTCTCTTCTGATGTTGGGCATCAACTTCTTCGCCTCATCATATAATCTAGGACATTTTGTAGAACATCAGTTGCATTTTTTTTTCCTTTTACATAGGTAGGAGTCGTGGTTCTGAACTCTTTACTTCTGGCCAAAGGCATCCGTCTGTTTACCAGCTATGGGAACGTGCCAGTTTTATTTTGGCTTACATGCGTCAATGCTGTATTGATTTGTGGCGTTCTAGACCATTTCCGGTGTTGTGCCCTTTTATTTTTGCTAGCACGGAGGCTACATGCCATACTGGCAACAGTGAACTAGCAAATTAAAGGTTTCTGTAACAGTATTTGAAACCAGAATACTGGCAGAATTGTAGTTATTCATTGGAAAAACTTACTTTGCTTGTATTGTATTGTTGTAGACTTTTGTTCGAAAGCTAATGCTGTTTATTAACAAAATCTAGTTGTGGATGTGGATGTGTGGATTGATGTCATTTATGTCTGGGCTGGTTTTCATTTGCTTTAACGACTTGTGCTTGATTGTGCTGCTGATTAGATGTGGTTAAATCCAATATAAATAAAATTATTAATATTTGGAAGTAAATTTAGGAATAAGGTAAATATAGCCAAGCATGTCCCCATCATCTTGCTATTAAATAATTTTGTTCCCGTAAAATTTGGACATTTAAGCATCTTGTGGTTCGAGTCAAAGTGTGTATTAATTAAACTGGATCTACTACACAGAAACAGAATGGCAGGCACAGAGTGAATAATAATTAATGCATGAGAGTCCCTCAAATCTTTGCAAATTACTCAACTAAACTTGATAACATCTCAAGTACTTTTTAAAGTCAGTTATGTGAAGAAACTTAAAATGGGCTAAGTTAATCATGCGGAAAAATTAGTTAGATATGTTATTGGACATTTTTCATTGAGGTCTGCTACAGAAGTGTGAAGTTTAACAGCCCAATTTCTCCATCTCGGTGGTTGCTGGAGATGGTTTACTTCAATATGGTTCTTGTGGACCTCTCGTAGGTCGTAGCCCATATCACATGAGAAGCCCCGAAACCGAGATTGCATCAATATAAGCTTGCGCAACTTTTAGCCCACTGATTTCTAATATCGTGCAAAAAGATTCTAAAGTGAGGTTTTGGTTACGAGTCTAGCTGTGCTTCGGGGCTTCCTAGTTCCTATAAGAGGCAAAAAATTTTAATTACAATATGGCGTGGGTGCACTTTGGATATTTAATCCCTCTTCCACGAATTTTTTTTATTAGTATGAAATGTCTATTTTGTTCCTTAATTAAAATTATATAAAATATAAATTTATATTTCTTAAATTCAATTAGGCTCGATTGATCTCGAATTAAGTTCGTTTGGGTTCGATGAGCACGAACTCGATTTCAAGCTCAAGTAATGTAAAACAAAATCGAATTTGAATTCGATTTCAACTTTCAAGAGTTCGATGAGTTCAAAGCCTCGAACTCGAGATCCGGTCCAAATTTTTTAATTCGAGTTCAGGTTGAGTTCGAGTCCAAATTTATTCAATTTGAGTCAAGCTCGAACAGTGACTCGACTCGGTTGCATGCCTGTCCGCAATGGCATTTCTTTTTTCAGCCAAATTGTCCTATTGAAATTTATCCACCTTCTTGTTTGTTTGGATGTTTAGTCTCCTCATGTGGGAATGTGGATGCGCATCAATTTGGATTTGTCTAAGTAGGAGAAATGGATGCCAGATTGTAATCGAATCATATATTCTTTGACATGACATGCTTTTAGAAACCACCATAGTTGACCTCAACGCTTGATCGTCTGCATGGTACAAAAGTACGGCAATCAAAGTTCTAAGCTACCGTAAATGCAAGTCTCCATCATATTATTTGTGCTCCGCAAAAATGCAACCTTTCCGTCCACATTATTCCGCCTTTATCTATGGGTTCAGATTTAGGTAGAACATGTTTTCAAAAACTCAATGGTTCAAACTGTGCTACATATTAAGTGACATGACACAATTTGAACCATCAAATCTTTGAAAATCAGAACTATTCAAGTCCAGACCTTTCCTACGAGAATCATATGGTGAGTGTCACCTTTAAGGATAAGTTGTAGTAGAATTTTCTCCGAAGTAGGATACACACTTGCGAGCCTAAGATCCAAATTTACATCATTGCACATATCACTGTAATTTATAAAATGTGCTAGTTGGACTACTATTTATTTGATTTATTGCGAGAAAATTTTGATAAGTCAAATTCCGATACTTACATTTCATGAATTTAGACCAGTTATTTCTCTTTTCTTTTTCCTATTTTCATTCAAAAGGGGAAAAAAATCAAGTCTACAGTGAGTTGAACTTAATTATACGCAATTACCAGTACATTATATTGAAAGCTATGAATTTTGGTTGAAGAAACCTATTATTTGGAGTAATACCAAGTGTGTTTGGTTAAAGTATTATTTGAAATATTATTTGGAATAATCACTGTAATATTTTTTGTGATGTGATGTATGTGAAATAAAAAGATAATTGAGAATATAAAAAGGTAGACCGAGAAATGTGTTTACGATTTAATTGAAATATTACGTGAAATAATTCAGCAATCCTAGCATTTTCTGCTTTTACTTGGACACGATTCAAATTTTCTGAGTCAAATCGATCCAATGATCCCCGGTTCAAAAAGCTTGGGTAAATGTCCGAAATTTCATGATTGCAGTGGAGTTTCTATTGAGATCGTCATTTTCTCGTGTGCTGGAGGAAGCTAGCTAGTGCTTCTCCAACTTGGCCACTCTCTGAACATATTGTGGTGTTAGATCAAAATGGTATCTGCTCTGATGCTTCTCATCTCCAATCCAAGCCCACTTAGTCTCATCTTCACTGCATGCCCACGCCACTAGAAGATCCATTCGACTGTTCTATCATCTCAATTCACACTTGTCACTTCACTGGGTGTTGGTTTTATTTTTGCGTCAAGAACGGTGGCGTACGTGCTCTATTTAGTCACCACTTGCGTTTTAGTCTGGATTGAATTTGTTGGTCGGACAGCGTTGATTTGGCTTTCATGTTTAGCTAGCCCAGTGAGTAGAAACTGCATCTTGCCGCTCATGAATTCTTCTTCAGATCAGAAGCAAATGCTTTCTGCAGCTCCAAACCATGGTAGGGTGGAAATGTGCAATCCATCTTCTATTCAGCTTCTTATCCCATTACTTGTCCCACTTATTATTATACTGTCTTTTATCCTTTATAGACATTACATTTCAATTCTTTTTTAGTTCCTTAACTTCCAATAGCAACCGACTGGATAAAAAGAAAAATTGGCTGAAAAACAGTATCCTATAGAAAAACAAGAAGTACAACAAAAAATTCATCGAAGTCCTATTTTTCTGTGATATTTTATTTTATTTTTAGGCTGTTGAATCTTTATGTTTTAACCCATCAGCAGTTATTTTGGAATTTAAAGAAATAAAAAAGAATTTAATGTGAATGTTTATGAATAAGAAATGATAATATAATAAAAAATGAAATAGAAAGTGGGATAGATAAAGGATTCATTGCGATGAAATTATGTTGTTACCAAGTCACGCACGTGCTAACTAAGGTAGACTTTTGGGCTCAATGGAGGGATGGCAGGGGAATTGCAAGTATGTAAAAGCTTTTCTTTTTTTTTTTTGGTAAATAAAAATTTAGATGGGTTGTGCTCCGATCACTATTACTAGTTAGGACATGCCTTTGAGACTATAGATCAAGCGTTCTTACAGATCGCTCACCAACACTACCCTTACATCAACGATAGCGGATTTCGAATACGTGATCTTTTGTAAGGAAGTTATCCATCCTTAAAGCGTTGACTGCATTGAATGCATATTCAGCACAATGTGGAATATGTTGGTAGTAGGGACTCTTGGATAAGATGACCGACCATCTAATGTGTGTATCCCTTGAATTGGTCCGACCAGCAGTAGAGGCATCCGTCCATCGATATGTCTATTTCATTAGGATTGCTGGCCATCTTGCTTAAGTTGAACACTTGAGATCATGAGATGTATGTGAAATGCGTGGGAATAATGCTAAGATGTTGAAAACAATTCCTCAGTTGTAAATGCGAGGAAGATAATGCTCTCATTTTCTCGTGTCCATATTGACTAATGTAAAAGAATAGCAGTAGCAACCACCAAGAATTACCGGATTAGTGGAATCTCATGCACTGCCATTTTCACATAGTCCTCCCATTCTCGAAAGTTTAATTTCTCTTGGCGTAAATCCTCAACTTGTCTTGCGTCTCTTTTGTTGGTGGCCTCATCCATGGCCTATTCATCAGTCAGCCCTCCGACTTTTACCATGCATTGCCTTGCCCATAAAATCAAAATGTAGTGGGAAAAGTTTTAAGGTCGAGGTTAATTTTGTGCCAAAACTTTCTTAGCAACTGAATAACGGGACGGTTGACGGCACAAATTGAAAGAAGCCAGAGGAGTCGACCATTAGTATTTGAATGCTGAGTACCAAAACCATATCCAACGAAATCTTGGAAGATTGCTTGAAGAAAGTCAGCTCGCACTGAAACACCACCACCACCGACACATCAATTACCCCCCTCATATCCAAACGCCTTTCGATGGGCGTTTTGGAAGGTTTTCATCCTAACAATTACAACGGTTGCTAATTTGTCTTCTTCTTTTTCTTTTTTTACCTTTTCGTTTCTTCTGTTTTTTTTTTTTTCTATTGGAGTTTAACAATATTTATCTGCGCTCCACAATATTTTCGCGCTCCTACTTGACCAATTTGGAGAGTGATTCACATTGCTATTATTATCTCCAGCATTTCCGCATCGACAGTTCAACTTCCCTCAATTCAATTCACAGTGCACAGCTCCCTCTCCCTGCCATTGAAACGTTTTACCATCTTTTACTTGTTCCCTTTGTCGCTCTCTGCTCCCACGTATCCAAACTCAGGTCGTCTTAGTCTTATTACACAAATTTCTACATCACTCAACATTGCCTCTTAATTCCTCAACCTCACGACCTTTTTGCAAACCTCTGGAGTCAAAGATTACAACGCAAGCCATGGCATTATGACATAGATTTGAGAGCAGCACCAAGCATTTGTATCACAAACACAAAACATATGTAGTTGCACATCTACTGGACACCCATAACCTAAATAAGTCCAGCACAAAATTTTCAGCTGGTATAAAATGTCAATTACATTTTCTGAGAATTAGATTCATCCGGAGTGATGATGGGTGAAAGGAAAGGATAAGGGAAGTTCGGTGGGGGGACAGAGCGTCGGGGGAAAATGTAAGAGGGCCCCTGAAAGAGATCTAATATATAGTACAAGTTGCCAATAATTTTGGTCCAAAAGTTTTAACTTGGTAGGTCAGGGGTCCTCGGACCAATAGCTCCTACTTTTGGTGTCGAACCTAACAGTTATCAGTTAGCTTGAGAAAAGAAGAAATGGAAAGCACGTGGAAATAATAAAAAGGAAAAGTTAGAGAGCTTGGAATGGAGTCAACAGCTCTTGATGAAAATCTCCCTCAGCAAATAGATTGAGGGATTGTTGCAAGGAAGAGGCATATTTATCCTAAAAGGTTTAAAATAGAAGTATTGGAGGGTGGGGCAACAAAATGAGTTTTTGTTCGTTCAAGTGGAGCTCTTTAATTAGTTCTAATCAATTAGTATTAGATATGTCAACTAGTTGGTCCGAATCAAGATAAATTTTTTTTTTCAAAATTAAAGCGCAAATAGCAGTAACAACCCCCCCCCAAGAAAAAAAAAAAAAGAAGATTGAGGTGGGGATGTAAAGCATTAAGAATGTGCACAAATGGGGGGACAACCCCATTATATTTGACTTTAAATTTTGGCAGCCCTAGATACTCGTTAATTTCATATGTCGCCCACTTTGAATCTGAAGCTTTATAACACATATGGGATGGACGATCAATCGATTGGACTGGAAATATGAGGTCCATTTTCACAGAAGAAAGAGTCTTCAATTAGCTGATACATCATGTTACTCACTCCGTCCTGTCCTATTTTGATAGTTCTAATTTTTTTTTTTTCACATGTTACTCACTTTGTTAGAAAAACAAATTTAGATCGCTATTTTCTTAAAAAACCCTTATACTTATTAAATAGAGTACAACTTTATATTCATTATTCATAGGAATTTGAATTGATAGTCAAAAAAGAATCGATCCTCATTTTACATTAGTTCACATTTTCAATAAAAAAAGTTTAGCCGCCTAATATTTCATTTCATAATCAAAAAGTTTCATCAGCCTACTACTCCATTTCATTTTCAATTTCCGCCAATAGTGCATTCAAATTCTTACCACCATGATTGTTTCAATTGAAATTATCAAAAAGTTTCAGCTGCCTAATACTCCATTTGATAATCAAAAGTTTCAGCCGCCTAATACTCCATTTCATTTTCAATCTTCCACCAATAGTGGATTCATGTTCTTCCCACCAAAATCGTCTTCAAGTTTTACACTGAACTCTATAAATATCTTGACATCATTTGTTTCCCTATTGATATAAATGAGCTTGAAAGAATAACAAAGTTGGCTTTTCACGTATCAATATGATTTAAAAAAATCTAAATGCATTAAATGAGATAGGTTATATTCAATAACAATTTATATTAAATAAGGTAGTTTATACTAATAACAACCTACATCGAATAAAAGTATTTTATAAAAATTAAAAAATAACTACATTTTTTCAATTGAAAAGTGGACTACAATATGAGACAGACGAAAAAGAAAAATAGAACTATCAAAGTGGGACAGAGGGAGTACTGATCAAAAGAAAGTTAATGTTGATTAGCACCACTAAATGAGGAGATATTAAATGATAAAGTTTCTGGGAACAATTGCTGGTGGGGAAGGTGGTTATTAAGCTAAGAGGATGGTGGTGGTGGTGCCCATAATTTCATAATACCCTCTATGCCTGCATATAATACACGTTTAGTTGTGTTAATCAAGTGACTTAAAGGCTTTTGTTTAGGTCCACACTAGAAAAGGTTATCCCTAACCCCCTTTTTTTTTTTTCCCCCAAAATTTTCCTTTGGGGTTATCACTCACTACTATCTTTGACCCTCTAAAAACGTTTGCTAATAATGAATGATTAATGAAGGCTGATGGGAAACCCTCTGCGTATCTCTTTTGCGAGGGAGGGAGTGCATTGATTAATTGTGACATAGAGAGATGTCCGTCCATCCACCTAAAAGCAAGAGAGAGGAAAAAGCTGAGTGTTGATTTTGTTAATGATTACCTATTTGATAAACTTCTAGGCCACTTAGTTGCGCTCGTGCAAATGAAATACTACCAGTAAACAATAATTAACAAAAAGTGTACTCATCTAATCATTACTCCCCACCCCGTAGGATAATCTCTTTTAAGTCCCATTTGCGGGCGTTGGTTTTGACTATCTTTATAATTATGCGTATCTCATTCAGGTCCTAATGTTAAGCATTACTAGTAGTAGTAAATTTTCTCACATGATTAGAGTATCTTTCATGCATATCAAGATCAACACTAGCTAGATACTAATAATTTACGTGCTAATTATGTATTAGTTCTAACCCCAGTCTGTCAATAATGTTAATTTATACTACTTACATTTGAGGTTAACCTCTGACTATTGATCCAGGGCCAGGCACTAGCGGTTGGCAAGCATCAATGTTAAAAGAGTTTACTTTATAGTATTGTTCCCAGTAATGCTTCCAGTCTTATCACAGAGACAGGCCTTAGTTTTTTTTTTTTTTTTTTTTAAATATGATTCTAGATCTTCCAATAAGAATTCTTGGTTTAAAAAAAATATATGATTCTAGATCTTCCAATAAGAATTCTTGGTTTTCTGGGTCATCACGTTGAAAATGAACCAATTTTTTTTATATATATATAAAAAAAGAGACAATTTGAACAAGAGCGATAGAATTCCTTGCCCTATTCTTTACTAGTGGGAAAGATACACATTATGGGTGTAAAAATTATGAAAAAAAAATTAAGTTATTTTTATTGAAATCGGTGGAAGTTATTAGAAATATTTTTTTTCTTGCAAACTAAAAAAGAAAAGATATTGGAAGTTATCGAAACTTTAGTAGTTATCTTTAGTAAATCTTTTCTGTTATGATGGCAAATTAAAAACAATACAAGATGACAAAAAAAATTTTAACACCAAACCCGCATCTAACATGAATGAATTACACATAAAAAGGAGTTTATTTCTTCTATTGGAAGCCAATTCCACATAAAAAAAAAAAAAAAACTTAATTCGTCCGTATCTCACATCTAGGTCATCTAACAAGATAGCATGTTGCAACTTCAATTAATTGGCTAAGAGTAATTTTAATTCATGATTTGAAACATTCATTGAACTGGTAAGTGCTAATAAATAGTAGTAATTTTTACGTAAACTTTTCAAGTGCCGAAGAGATGCTGCTTGTCGCCGTTCAAGTGGATTTCTTCCGCAGACCACAAGACAGAGCGATACCGCCGGATCTGCTGCTTGTCCTTGTCTTTTAAGGCATTTTGAATTTCCAATTCCGCTCGGCTTCCTTAGAATTTGTCAGATTTAACAATGTGGTAAGCTTTTTGATAATTTTGTAATGCACAATCTATAGGCTTCTTCTTTTTCTCAGTCTTGAATGGGATTATGGAACACGATTAGTATGTTGCAAACAAGGGAAAAGAGCTTGCCCCGGGAGGGGGGGGTGCAAATTTGGATATTAGATCCTAATTGCTATTTTTTTCCTTAGTGTAAGTGAAAGGGTTCAAATCCGGAACATCTTATTTATACTTCATCTATCGAATTATCCTACCCATCCCCCCCTATTGCAGAATTACTTGTTTAGACAAAACCCCTCATTAAAATTGATTGACTTGTATGCATGCAACCATAGAAGTATCATAAAAATAGTGTTATTCAATTTGGAGCTATATGGTTTAGATCAATTAAGGATCCTTCACATGTTAATCAATAATAAAACATTTGAAACACTAGGCACCTAGAAGTCAAATCCTTCTAGTAGTGTTTTCCTTTTGGACAAAAAATCTTGACAATCAATAAACTATTGTCCGCATCGACTTTTGACCATCAAACAATTTCTGTCATAAATTAATCACTAAACTAATTAATCAACACACATGTGGTCATTTTATCAATTGTTGCTCTTACTCTACAAAATAATCAGAATTCTGTTTTGACAAAAAATACTAGTGACGGACAAATATACCCTTGCATTTTGACACTTGTTTTTGATTTTTTTGTACATTAAAAGCAATAATCAATGAAATAGCCATGGGTATGCTGATTAGTTAGTCTAGCGGCTAATTTGTAACGAAAAATTGATTGATGATCAAAAAATCAACGCGAACAATAGTTTAATGGCTACTGAGATTTCTTACCCTTTCCTTTTTCGTTTTCTGGGCTAAGTAGTGCGTGGAGGCAGGAATTTCTCGTACATGGTGAACAACGGAGTGACAAAAATTGATGATAGCATGAATGACGGTTGCATCCAAGAGAATAGATAGGGAATAGTTGATGGACCTATACAACAAATTAAGAGGGCATTTGGGCTGCATTCTTTGAAAATTTTTAGAGAAAAATTATTGTAATATTTTGTTTTATATTATGATGCATGCGAAGTAAAGAGGTGATTAATAAATGTACCAAAGAAATGCTAAAAAAATAAAAATAAAAATACAGTAATCCAAACAAGACATAAAATTCAGAAGCTTGAGACTGGTGTTAGCCGATGCTGGGGTGGGCTAAGAACGCATCCATCATGTTTAAGCTTTAAAAAGAGAAGATAACAAGTTGCTATTTTTCAAAGTGAAAGATAAGCACTTAGTCTTTTCTCTTTTTTTTTTTTTGAATGAAAAGATGAGCACTTAGTTAAATCATGAATTGAAGAGTTATGCATATTTTTATAAAGTAGTATCGAACCATCGTGCATAAACAAGTGTTGTGGAGAATCAAAGCAAAGAAGAAAACCTTTTTACCCATCACTTTGTCTTGTCATTTGTTTAGTGTTTTCTGCGGGCATTTCGGGCTTATCCAACAAAGTCCTAAACTGCTTAATTAATCTTTCCGCTCTGTTTAAAATTCTTATTCTAGTTCCTTTAGCAGCTTTGTAGTCCATCAATCATAGCCCATAAAGCAAAATCATTATTTCTGCTTTACATGTAAACATATAGAAACACATCCACCAAAAGAGAGAGTTTTCGATTATTAGACCAAAAGAGAGAGTTTAAAGAAAGTCGAAAAAATGAATGACATGAATATTGCTTCAACTTTTTATTGATTTTTACTTTAATCGATCATTCTATTTCCTTTCTAGGCCTAATACGTATGCCATCCTATGACTATCTCCAACCTTCACTGCAGTCGCTGAAACCAAAAACAGAAAAAAAAAAAAATTCTCCTGAATTCCTGATCCAACAAATAAATAGGAGGGGGAAATATCTAAATATTTCTATACTGCTATACCGAAAACCCAAAATTACAACAGAGCAAAATTCGTCCATAACCAAATCAATTTATTCATGGTTTCAAGGGCTTTAATCGGATTTGGACACCATATTTAGGTTTTATTGTCAGGACAATAACCGGGGCATGCCTATAATTTTCGGAAATGGTGAAGCTGAATTTTGATACCAACATCGCCAATATGATCTTGGCTTCCATGACAGCAAAAGATTGACCCACACAGTTTCTTGGACCAGCCGCAAAAGGGAGGAAATGACGGCCAGGGGCATATGATTTAGATGCAAAACGGTCAGGTTTGAACTCATTTGCATCCTCACCCCATAATTCTTCACTGTGATGAATGGCAAGCACCGGAATCCACATTGACAAACCCTTTGGAATATGGAGGTCTCCTAGCTTGATGTCTTCAAAGGCCATACGAGGAAGAACTGAAGCCGGCGGATACAGTCTGAGAGACTCGTTGATCACCATGTTCAACTGCAAAAAATTTAATAGTAAACAATATTAATTGATTACATTATCAATTTTCATGTTTCGTACAACTACTTTACTAACTATTCCGAACAGTTTTGTCTTTTTAATACTCTCAATTTGATTGCTTAGGTAGTGCTAGTCAACTTTGTCGATCGGGTCCTGAATATCACTTTCTTTAGCTGCCAACTTACTTAGTTTTCATCTTCGGAGCTAAGATTTTCTAACATTAGAAGTCGTAACTGAAATAGGTCTGCCTGGTCTCAGGGTTTAGAATTGGTATCCAGCCAACAAAGCATGTGGAAACCGAACCGGACATATTTAAGTCTCTCTTGAATTTCAGTGAATTAATTGATTTAATATCCCCACCCTCCCAAACTGGCACCGCCACCATCTCCTCTCCTAACACGATCGATGATGAACCCCCTCAGCTATTAGTATATTCAATTCATGAATCCCGTACAGCCACCACCAAAAGCCAACCCTGAAAGAAGAAACTGGAAAAGCTTTCTCGGACGCAAAAAATATGGTTCTAGAAAGCTGAGAGCGTGAGACACATGCATTCTTCTCGTTTTTCCCCTCCTATTTGGCTAGATGACAAAAAGAGGGACAAATTTTTATCATGTAGTTCCTGGAAAATCGAACCCTCGAGGTGCCATTTCCCCATGCGTGCATGTACTTAGAGTTGTGTGTCACTAGACCTACTGACAATTCTCGAATCAAATCTTCGGTAACTTTTTTTTTTTTTTGAGATATGAAATTTGTTATAGTACTAACCGTGGTGAGTTTTGATAGCTGATCGACTGTGGGTGGACTACCATTGCAGACTTCATTGACTTGGGCACGAACTTTATCTTGCCAAGAAGGGTTACTTGCTAGTAGCATGACGGTCCAGGTGAGCAAGAGGGCAGTGGTGTCATGTCCAGCGAAAAAGAATGTTTTGCATTCATCCATGATCAGCTGTAAATTCAGGCTGAATCCGCTGCCTTTCTTTGTCTGCATCTCGTTCAGCAATAATCCCAGCAAATCATTTCCATAGGAATTGCTTCTCCCAATCTCAACACAGTCTTTTCGGCTTTGTATTATCTCCATTAATAATCTCTCCACTTCCATCTTCAGAGACTTTATGTCCCTATTATATTTACTTGGGAAAAACCTGCAAATTATATAATGTGTTGCAAAACTACTCAGTTAGCGCAGGATTACTTAATTTACTAGTAATAACTTGGGAAGTAAAAATTATACTTGGAAATAGAGTCAGCTAGCCAGTGAGTCAATTCCCGAATACCAAAAATCTTGTACCGCAACAATTTGTAAGTTTATATTTTCTTTTGTCTTTTTTTTTGGTTGAATTATGTCACAATTTGGAAATATTATTCTATTAGTAACCGACGGATATCACGGAGGAAAAGATAATTCAACTGCAGTAAAGCATCAAGAACACGACGGAATCTGTTAAAAAGAGAACCGAAAACGCAAGAAAACTCACCCACGTAAGACAGATAACGAGAAACCGATGACTACTTTTGCTATTAGATTATCCTTAAAAAGAAAAAATCCCATAAATTATCTGAAGAACTCACCGGCTACCAGGAAAGCATAAGTGCCGGCTGGCTTGGGAGCAATGATGCTGAAGAAGTTGTAGTAAACGGAATATTTGCTTGCCTTTCTCGTAGTTGCTATCGAATTCAGTTCTTGATATGATATCAGCAGTGAGGCGAGCCATGTATTCACCAATCTCTACTTCAGTTTGTCCCAAGTCAATTGCATTTTCCAGCGACTGGAGCATCTCCTTAGTGCATTCCACCATATACCCCGCGTAGCTCTATTGATCAATCCAAACAGAAAAAATTGAGTGATGAAATGACAGGTAAAAACCAGTTCAATTCAAGAAACTTGGCAAGCCAACTATCAAAAAGTTAGCAGATATGACACATTGCTAAACATCGAGATGAGAGAAAATTTTAGTGCTATGAATTCTTCTACGAGCGTGCTTTAATTAATTTTTTTGTCTTTACCTTGATTTTATCTCCCATGAAGGCCGGGGCAACAATGTGTCGCTGGTGGTACCAATCGTCACCGTTCGCCATAAGTAGACCTCGACCAATAAAATGCTTTGATCCCTGTTGTTGTAGCCATGATTTGCCTGAACTTGTGCTGTGTTTGAAAAAAAGCTCTTTTATCAAATCTGTTTCGCTTAGGCACATTCTTGGTTCTGTCCCATTCCAGTATATGAATCTTTTCCCTGTAAATTCAAGAGGTTCATGAATTAATGAGATTGAGGTTCAATTCAAAAAACCAATTCATGGTGTTCTGTGATGGATGCAGATTATCGAGCTTACCATAGATTTTGGACCATGCAACATAATGAGGCAAAAGGCGACCAACGATATCATGGTTGATGGAGTCCATGTCTTGAGAGGTAGATTTGGAAACGAAGGAGGCCATGTCCATGATGTTGCCAACTAGAAACCGAGGTTTGGGGCCACGCACCCCTTGCTTGACCATGATTTTCTTGATGCGTCTGGGGGTCAGCCAGTAGCATGATATGGTTTCGTATGCGACTTTGATCAACATGGTCACGCATGCGACTAAGATAGCCGCCAGCACCAGCTGAAGGGCCATGCTTTTTGGCGTGGCTGGCTAGCTACTATTAATTCCAGCAACTAGGAACTCCGATCTGGTAAAAAATTAAAGGGAAGAACTGTCAACCTCAGATGCTTCAGCCTACAACAAACACGGGGAGTCGGAAGTTGGGAGTCAGGAGTCGGGAAGTCAGGACACTATTCTCAAAGAAAGAGAGGAGAGAGTGGAGAGACTCAAATGTGTTGGCTTTGGCTTTGGTGATTCCTGGTCTCACTGGCACTCCAATTTATAGTGTTTAAAGCTCTTTGTTTACTCTTATCTTCTTTTTTTTTTTCCTTTTTTCTTCTTTCTTCTTTATGTATGTACATTACAAATTTTTTTTTTTTTTGAGGGAAGGTACATGAATTTCACTTACCATGACAGAGTAAGAGGCCGTCTGATAACATTTATAATTCTTAGTTTTTGTTTTCGAGGATAAACAAAACAGAATGCTTGACCTATTTTTTTGCCAAAAACAGAACATAAATATGTCTTGTTTCAACCAATATTTGACAACCAAATTGAATAAACGCGTTTAATTTAATAAAATAGAATGTTATGTTTTTTTGTTTCAATATTCTATCTACGAACTTATGGAGCTGTTCCTTTGATCAGTTCTTTTTTCTTGTACTTCTTTCTTAGCAATAGAGCAGGAACCTTTTCTTATATGAGTTGAGATTTGCTATGATTTCAAACAACAGTCACCGTATGGGGGTAGTTAGCCTTTTTTTTTTTTGTAATTAACTCTTGTATTATCAAGTGTTAATAGTTATAAAATGTTGACGTTTGTTTGGAAAAAAAAAAAAACGATGGTCACCGTAACAAATTAGATATAAAATGGTCACAAATTAGTTATAGTGTAGCAATAAAAGCATGAAAAAAAAAAAGGCTGTTATCATCCCAAATTGATTCCTTCAGCCTACTTTTTTTAAAAAAAAAAATTATTTGTCTTTTTATTGATGAGGAGAAACGGGAATTCAGTCCAATCCACTGGGTTCTGCTTGGGGGTTGTGTCTCTCATCCCTTACGGTTTGCCCACAATGATCTCGTTAACAAGAGACCAGAAGAATCATCAAACTTTACACAGTAAAAGTTTACAGAAATTTGCCCCACCTTTGAGGTAAACTTGCAGTAAATAATTCTTAAATTGATACCTTAACCGAATCACAAAGAATTAACTCCAAGTTTTTCGTAGTTACTGCAATATTAGTTGAGGGAAATGGGCAAGCCCAACCTAGGAAAGGAAATTCTATAAGCGGGGAGCAGGGAATGGGGGACTTCAGAGATGAAGCTGCTCAGGAAATTAAGGGGGATGTTGGCTGCTCCAAATAGCCCTATTTGAAAAATTTTACGTAACGAAAATGAAAATGTGAGAAATATAAGTGCCACCAAATAGCTTCCTAAGTTACTTTCATTCGTTTAGATTGCCTTTAACTGATGCAGGTCTTGAAAAGATTAAAAAAAATATCTAAATTTCTATTTTAAGATGTATGATGTACGAATGAAGTTTTGAAGAAATTATTTCTAAAACGCACACACAAAATATCCAAACGAATCAAACATATGCCAATGTCATACAATTCTATCTTTTAGCTAAAAAAAGAAGGCAAGTAATAAATTCCCATTATCTTTTAACTCCAGAAGAAGACAAGTAGTAATTAATAAGTTTCCATTTATGTTGTAGATATGTAATCAACATATCAGTCCAAACATTACAGTAAAGATGCCAGTGAGATACAATTGTAGTTCTGTGGCCAAAAAAGGTTAATCAAAAATTACAATAATATCATTCTGACTCCACAAAAAAAAAAAAAAAAAGAAGACCAATAACATTTTTGAATATTTTAGTAAAATATAAAAAGTTCCATATGCTTCTAAGGGACCATAAAATATGTTCCACTTAGAAAAGGTAACTTTACTGAAACGAGATCTATCCGCACGGAGCAAAAAAATACTCACAAAATGAAAATTTTAACATGCTTGAAACAAATTAATTTCATGGGACAAATTTAGCGGTTCCAAAGAACATGGTGTGCCTTTTCTAACTATGGTGTGGCTTTTGGTACGAGGCTAGGGGCAATAGTTAAAGGTGGCAATTTGGATTGAGATTCATTTATCCATCCATATAATCCATAATTAAATGGATTTGGATTATTCATTTATAGTATTGGTTTTAAATGGTTGATCAAAGTAAAATCATTAAATTAAATGGATTTATATGAATTATCCACAAAAGTCATATATATCCATTTACTTAAAAACCATGTTTCTGTCTTGTGCTATTGCGGTATGCATTTAAGGAAATGCTTTCATGATGAAAGTTTCATCTCATGTTGAGAAACGAGAGGGACCACCATTGCTGTTAGCATAGTTGTCAAAATCGCGATCCGGATCGTAGGATCGTACGATCCTACGACCCGGATAACCAAAATCGATCCGGATCGTATTCAGAGTCGCAAATCATATTAATCTCTGTAGGATCGCATAGAATCGTAGCAGGATCGGTAGGATCGTACGATCCTACAATTTTTTTGTAAATTTGTGAAATACGAAGCTCCATTTTGCAAGTAAATGAAAATATTTGTGGTATATTTGTAATTTATCAAAGAATTGCAACCTTTAATTGCAATTAGGAGCTTTTGGTAGGATCTTACGATTCTACGATCCGATCCTACGATCCGATCCTGTGAAACTAAAATCGATCCTACGTAGGATCCCGATTTTACAAACCTTGGCTGTTAGGCCACGTGCTGTATCTGGTATGACTGACAAGGCGCTTGGCTTCCATTAAGCAAGGTTTCGGATTCAAATCTTGTGAATGGAGAGATAGGTGCTGGAAGAGCTTGCGCCTCTTATGGGGTGCAACTTGGCTCAACTCCGGATTAGTCAGGGCCTAAAGTGGTTACTGCATACCGAGGGATCTGACAAAAAAAAAAAAAACCAAAATATTTAAATGGATTATAAATGAATAATTGGTTTTTATTTAATCCATTTAGATCCATTTACTAAATGGATCTAAATGGATTGGATAAATTTCATCTACCATCCATTAAGTCAAAACCAATTATGAACCATTTATTCATATTATCACATCTACCAATAGTATACCTCACCATACCACTTAGTACCAAAAAAATACAAAAATACAAAAATTCAAGGACCAGATAAATTGATAAAAAATATATATTATAGAAAAAATGGTTTATCCATAACATCAGATTGTAATGCTAGGAGTACCTCAACTTATCTTAAAAGGAAAACGGGCAAGATTATCCTCATGCAATATTTATCCTCAGAAAAGACAGCTTAGCTAATGACAATTTATTATTTTATTTGTCAAAAAAAAAAAACTCTTTTCTTAATGTATATATGGACTTTTTTATTTTCTGCCTTCGTATTTCTCTTGGTTGGAACGAATTGTTCACGGTGCCACGTAATCCTCTTCCTCTTCCTGTAAAGTTAATATTGGTAGAAGGTTCCATAAATTTGGTCTGTGATTTTTGTTTTTGGTCAGAGAATCATCAATCATATAAAAGATACTACCAAACACCCACTTTCATTTGGCAAAAGAAATGTTGAGGTGAGGTGAGGTGAGGTGGTGGGGGTGAATGCCACCCCCTGTTTCCTCCCAACCATCGCCATTTGCCAGTGGCCAACCCAACCTGCTGCTTCTGCTGCTTTTGTTTTATCTTCTAATTTCTCTATCTGTAGAGGCAATTAAAACCACACAATTTTGGAGCCTTTCCTCTTTTTTTTTTTCGAACAAACCGAGGATGCTTGATAGTGCCATCACTAACCTAAAAATTGTGGCATACAATAAATTAAACTTTTCGTGAATTTAGTATGTATTTGGAAATTCTTTGATTGGCTGAATGTTTTAACATAGGTTTTGATTTAATGTTTCTTTAGGATCCACAGGCGAGCGACTGATCATTACATGTAAACGTTACTTTCTTTAAGCCTGTTTCCGTAGGCAGACATCTAATGGTGGAAATTATGGTTTTTCTTCGGTCTCATTTAGAATATAAATTTTTTTCGTCTCTTTCTTTTTTTTCTTTTGAACCAATAAAACAACGCTAAAATAACTAAACACACTTCCATATGCTTCGAATATATTTCAAGATAAAATTCTAAAAATATGCTATAAAATTCGTCTATCTCGAAAGAGACACCAAGCTTCCAGATTGTAGAGTTTCAAAAGATATATTATTAATCCCAATATGTCGATTGGCTTGTCGTTTAACTTTAAACCTCTACTAGAACAACATATTCTTAATGAATCTTGAACCCCATTCAGGGGGTGGATTGGAAGGCAAGGAGGGCAAGGAAGCTGTTTCACCAAACCTTTTTGTCTGTTCAAAGTTGAAGTATCATAAAGCTGTCTGGAATAATTTTCTTTTGATCATCACCTCAAATCTAGAACAACAAGTATAAATTAAGGTAAGAACATAGACAGAACCTACTAAACAGCAACTCTGTGCGGTTTAGCCTAGAATTAAAAAAGAATCCTGCAGGCCTCCTACCTAAAATGCAAAGCGTTGCCTATGATTCCACGAGGAAGAAGCAGTTGAACTGTTGGAAGTGTTTACTAATCAGGATATATTCTTGAAGGGAATCCTTCCTTCTCTCTCTCTCTCTCTCTCTGTTTTTTTTTTTTTTTCCCTTTTCAGGTCATAATATTCGAGATGTAGGAAATATTGGGAATTGCTGTTTGCTTACATATTTTCGGCAAAGGGAACCAGTGAAAATTGAAATAGCCAGTTCCCCACAAACAAGCCTGCACGGATTGCCCCGAGTAGAATTGATCAAATTTAGGCAATTTGCATGTGGCCCTTTTGAGTTTTAGAGCCAGGGCATCTTTAATCTTTTATTCCCATGTGTTTTTTGACCCAAAAAAAAAAATTTCCCCGGATGATAACAGTGACACCCTAGCAATCGCCAACTTTAGGCGCAAAGTGATGTCGTTTTGACTTCGATGTGACATTGAGCCCCCATATTCTTCTTCTTGTGTGAAACGTATAAAACCATAAGAATAAATAAATTTAGGAGGGCACTAATTTATGCTCATCATATATATAAGATTTAAGAAGTGGGGAGGAGAAAGGATTTGAACTACTTATCATAAATTCTTTATCATTTAACTATTTAAAGTTTCAAATGTCTCATGAAACTTGTAATTATGTAAATTAATGGTCATTCCATTAATATTGGCTATTAAGTTACTTTCATTTCATTAAGTTTGAGAGAGTTGTCTCCATACCTAATATTTTACCAAAAGAAGAAAATGAAAACAAACAAGCATAAAGCAACTTTGTCGTGCTTTCTTTTTTTCTTTTTTTTTCTTTCTGATTTTCATACTTTTATCTATCTCTACTCATTGTTGTTAGTCATCTTCCTAGACTGGACAAAGAAGAAGCAAAACTTTATAGATTTAGAAGTCGAGTGATTGATTTGAAACATTTGGTAGTTGAGTTGCCAATGCACTTTTTGGTGACCTCCTAAGTAGTTTACCTTAAAAAAAAATAAAAAACAAGAATGAAATGGATGACAGAAATGCTGAAACTTTTTCGTCCACGATGGATACTGAAAACATTTTCTTGTTGTTACTTAGAATATGAAGCTTCGTCTTAAATTGCATGTGTAGTTGAGATCAATTGCCAGCCAACTCGCTGTATTATTCGTTTCGTCTACCTACAAAAACGATGTAGTATTTTTTTTTTTTAAAAAAAAAGAAATTTAGGATTCTTATCTACATGGGATATTATATTGTGTCTTTTTTCTTGTTTTTTCTTTTGGTTGGCGGTGGTAATTACCTTTGTAATTATCTTTATTATTTAATAACGCATTAATGCATCCAATATTACACTCGACCTTAATTGATACTCTTTCACCATCATAAAACTTTTCTCTCAAAATGAATGCAGGGAAAGGAAATGCTGCCGAATAAAGGAGAAAACTGCTACTAGATAAATTTCTTTCATCTCCAACACAACAACGTACCCAAAACTTTGGTGCTCAAGGCAAAAGTCTAGTCTGCTGGAATCAAGAATATGTAAACAGACCATTCCCTGCTGCTGCCTAAGGTTCCTGAGGAGACTTATAAACTACGCCAAATCCCCGCCAAACCCCGATGTGAGAACTAACCTATGCAGGAAACCTGCTGCTAAGTCCTAAAGAGGCCCCAACAAATATAAATACTTATGTTCTAGAAATCTCTAATTAACCTAAATACATGGAGCGAGATTGGTACTACTATCCCTATAGGTCTTGACCATTTTTTGACCTTTGTCGACAATGTGCATCATGATGCAACAGCTAGCCAACCTTCATGACAATTGACAGCTATTCACCAGTTTTGTAATAATTGACTTAATTATTATTGCCATAACAAACTTTTTTTTTTTTTTTAATATTGTAGCAACCTTTTGTATTCAGTATCTATATACTAGTAATTTCTGAGAAGTATCATGCAATCATAAGCAATGTTTCACAACTACTTTGGCCCTCTGTCCGGTTGTGATTTTTCAAAGAATTTGTGCGAGTAGAAACATAACTATGGAACTGATGTTTCGTAGGTTTTGACTTGTAGGATCCATCTTAGTAACATGTTGCAATTGCAAAATGGCCCCTTTAACTATAATTGATCAGTGATTTACAACCTTAAACTATCAATTGCATGACCTGAGCCCCTTGCACTATCTGTTTGTAACATATGATTTAAACCGACACGTATAAATTGGGAAGATTATTGGTTGATCACAACCCACCCTAGTCTCACTTTGTCCCGGCCCCCTTCGTTTCTAGAAAAACCCTATCCCTTTGTATGTAGAATGCAATCTTTTCTTCACCCTCTCTCTATGTTAAGCACTCATTATAGTCCATCTAGCTAGCAGATATTTGCAATGGCTGCAAATTATTTATCACAAAAAAAGATTGGGTAAGACATCCATTTCAGTTTCATTTTTTTTTTTCACTCAAATTCCAAACTAATCAAATCCATGAAATTAGCATCATTGCAGCAGATTGTTACATGAAGTGGTAAATTGCTAAAAATGCAATAATGCAGGGGAAGGGTCACAAATCAATGGCAGTTCAAGGGTATATTTTAAAATTGAACCCACGAAATGTTTTTACACTATCAAAGGATGATTTCATAAACATGATCCAGAGAACCTTCCCCTGCAATTATGGCACACGAAATCCACCCTCCTTGACTGGCGGTGAAGAGCCGGAATGGAATTTATTTTGTGCATCCCCTTCCCCTTCCCACCGCCCAAAATTGATTTGGAATATCTTTGAAAGGGCCAAGAACTGTAATCATCTCATTTAGACCATGCATGCAACCGAACAAAGTTAGCCTTTCCAGGAAATATGACGTTATCTACCTTTTGCGGGGGTGGCTGGTTAGAATCAGTTATAGGGAAAGGATCAAATTCTTATAAAGCCGTCCTACCTAGGCCATGCAGCCATGAGAATAACGTTCCATCCCTGAACAGATGAAGATGCGGTGAATTAATTCCATGGCAAAGATTTCTAAGTCGGTGCTAGAAATATTTAGTTGATCGATGGCAATCGCAAAAAAGTGCAAAGATGTTAACGTGCTACTTTCTCATAAAGAGAAGATACATATGCAAGATTCGTGTTAAAAGGCAAAGATTAAAAATGTCATCAAAGGCGGAAAGCTAAGTGACTAACGAGAGTCATCATTCTCTGATTATTATTTAAATCCGGTCGAGCTCAGACAGACTAGTTTGATTAAAGCTTGCGAGTGAAATGAATCACGAAAAACTGAGGAGGGATCGTTGAATTTTTGTGGATACCAGTCAAAAATGATACGAGAAGAGAGGACTGCATGGATATATGTGCAATGTAGTTGGAACCCTCGTCGAGAAAGCAACAAGAACATATTCTTGATCGTTGGCTTAGGAGGTGGATACTCGTACCCTTGCCAACGACAACTGTGCGCCCTTAAATCTAGCAAGGAGAATACGCGAGCTAGTACGTCACAGGGATGGAGTTTTAGGAATTAAGAAGGATTAAACAACTCCTTTTTTTTAACTTTGAAAAGGCCCAAAAAAAAAAGGCAAGAGGAGACAACTTGTAATTTTTTAAATCATAAATCTACTTGCAACTAGCACCAAAAAAAACAAGGGGAAAAAAGTACATTTCAAAAACCTAGGTGCCAGGGGGCACTAAGACTAGAAAATATGTTTGTATGGCATAATATCGATTGGTGACTGAAACCAGAAATTAAATTTGAAAAGTGACATACATACATGTGTAAATTTTAGAGTCAAAAAATATAATTTTTTGAAAAAATATTTTTTTGGGGGGAGGGGCCGGGGTGGCGGCCAAGTAGCTAATAAATATATAAATGAGTTTTTGATAGTTTTCAAAATTTTAAAGAAAGAAAACATGTATTTTCAACTTGTTACCGAAGAGACATTTGTACTTCATTATACATGCGAAGAGAAATTTTTTACTTACTAAAGGATAGTTCGCTCTGTGCTCACCACGCAGCTCCGTTGTACTTCATTATGCATGCGAAGAGAAATTTTTTACTTACGATATATGAGGATAAGGATTCAAACATAAAAGAATTATTTAATACATCGTAACATACAACTATACAAGGTTAAGGATTCAAAGTATATATGATTGTTTAACCTTTTCCTCCCGAGAACTGGGGAGAAATAGACTTACAAAAAAAAACATCAATCTTCGCACGTACGCAAGGATGTATTGAATTGGACGAAAGCATGGAGTCTTCTGCTTCTCTTGCTTCACTGTAATTCTTGAAATTCAATTGGCTGGCCTTGAAGTTGATCTTCTCCTAAAAGTTGCAATCAGACGTTCCACACTATGCTGGAGCATCTTTTTTATCATCATGAGGTTATATACTCCACCAGAGGCCAAGAAATGCAGTACTATATAAATAACAAGTGTTTTGTTTTGTTGTACTTACTGATGTTAGTTTCACTGCCAGTTGTTGTGTTTACTGGATAAGCTGGCTAGTCCCTTATCAAGAATGGCTAATTCAAGGCATCAAAAATAGGAACATGCTTTTCTTTATCCTAATGCCACCAGAAATGGCATCATTTTGCTTTACTAGTTGCGAACTTGTCACTCTATATATCTCCAAAGAATGACAATCACAATGCTCCCTCCTCTGCCAATCCACCAGCAAATCCAAAAATTAGGAACCAAAACTCGCACGCAACCACATTTGTCAGGACCATATCTTTATATAGAGTTTGTCCACAACTGTTTTACGATTTCTTCTTTTTTAGAGCGCAAAATACAAAGGAGTGAAAGTGAGAAGTATTATATATTCCACAGCAGAACTTACTCACGAGCCTTAGGTACATGTTGACATGTTTTTCTTTCCTTCTCTCAAATTGTACGTACGTGAAATTAATTCATATCTGGTGACTGGTTTGCTATAAACAGTGCAGGATCGAATTTTTGAGAAAGATGCTAGAGTACATTACCATATCCATGCCATGGGCTTTCCCTCCTTAAATCCTCAAGAGATCTAGGAGTCTCAAGGACCAAGAAAGTAACAACTGAGAAAAGATTAACAAAGACCTCAAAGTGATCGAAAAGATATTTTTAACTTGTTTGTTTGCTCAGCGTTTCATTATTTTTCTCAATTATCATCAACGTCAAATAATACGAAATATGCTTACTTTCTTACCAAAAAGAAGCTGTCAATTGCGATGGTTCTTGTCTATGGCTACAGCAGGGCTTGCATGAATCTCACTTTTGTAGGCTTGTGTATTAATCTAATTACATACATGCTTGCTAACCCGGCCAAATCATCTCAAGAACCAATAGGATCATATCAACCAGACTCTACACAAAATGACAAACAAAATCATATGTAACATTTGGTTCAAGAAATCGATTTAGATGGAGTGTCTAAATGGAGACCTTGCGGAATCCAAAATAATTTGTCGTTTGGAAAAGATATCTTTTTTCTATATATATATTGATTTGGCTAAATGATTCCTGAAGTTATTTCACAGGAATCCATTTTATCCATTATTTTTCTACTCATAATTTCAGTCGTCGCCTTGTGCAAATGCATGTTCCAACCAACTCGAAGATTGAAAAAAAAAAAAAAAAAAAAAAGGTAGATGATATCAAAAATTTAACAAAAGTGGCCAAAACAGTCGATGTGGACGGGTTATGCTGCATGCTTTAAGGCTATGGAAGATTGACTCCAACAGTTACAAACTACCAAAGTATATGGACCAAACAGAGAAGACAACTCATGTTTACCATGAAACATATATGTCAAAAAAAAAAAGAAAAAAGAAGAAGGTAGCCCAAAGGTAAAAAATTAGCCCCGAATTTCATCTCTACCAGCATAAACAAGATAAATTCAAACAAAATGAAGGAATTACTGAAAATGTGAAAAATATGCCCGAAGAAAGGGCAAGGCCTACACCTCTTTCCTTTTTTGTAATAACATGATCACAAATTATGTTTTGTTTTTGGTAATTACTAAAACATACAAAAACTACAGAAAATTTTTTCTCACTTGTCCCCAAAACGTCTATACTCTGCACTCTATATATATAAAAATACAAATATATTTTCTGCATCGCAACATTATTGAATTTCAGGGTCCAACTGTGCAGGGCATGGTTGGCGGGCTAATTTCTTCGTTTTGCCCATAGCCATCAGAATTTCTTTTCCTTCACTAGGCAGCGGCAGGGAATGGTCTGCTTACATATTCTTGATTCCAGCAGACTAAACTTTTGCCTTGAGCACCAAAGTTTTGGGTTGTTGTGTTGGAGATGAAAGAAACATATGTAGTAGCAGTTTTCTCCTTTATTCGGCAGCATTTCCTTTCCCTGCATTAATTTTGAGAGAAAAGTTCTATGATGGTGAAAGAGTATCAATTAAGGTCGAGTGTAATATTGGATGCATTAATGCGTTATTAAATAATAAAGATAATTAAGTAAATCTCGGATTTAATAGGTACGATTTGGCACTTCTTTGTCAAAACAACGTTCAGAGTTTTCAAAGAAACAAATACCCAACTTAAAATAAGCGAAAAGAAGCAAAATGTCCAACTTTTGAAAAGCAAAACCAGGCAGACAATTTATCGCATCAAAGCCTACTGGTACTGGCCATCACCCTAACGATGAGGCACCGGCAGAAAATATTTGGTCACTGGGATATTTTGGTCAGGAGAAGTCCCCTTACATTTGACCCATACCCAATACAATACAAATAGCTCAGATTGGCCCATAACGAATTTCGAAAACCCAATATCGTGCCAATGGTCTCCTTTGGATTTTTGGCCCACTTACACTGGACCCGCTCCCACATATATATATGTATAACAGTTTGGATCTATTTGGATTGTTTTTTTTTTTTTGGAGTTTTTATAAAAAAATAAAAAAATTTGTCCGGTGACAATTTGATATATATGAAATAAAAATAAATGTATTAATTGTACTAACAGTTATATTAAAGAAAAATCAAAAGTATTAATTGTACTAAGTAGTATTTCTATTTCTGGGTATTAGTCTTAGTGAATGTTGCCGGTATTGGATTTCTTACAAGATAAACTCCTTGTACAGGCACTTTACCCTCCTCTAATAAAGCACATTTTGAATCCCACCTATATGTTTCATGGAATTTTATCGGACATTGTGGTTCTCAACTCTTGGTTGGTTTGACTCTCAACTTTCAGGAGTTAACCAACTAAAATAATTTATTTTGGCAAACTATGATGTTGGGCTCCTATAAACCAATGTGACTCTTACGAATATTTTTATTTTGGGAACATTATTTTCGTTAGCAACTAGGAAGTTGAGGGATGGTTGGACTTGGGGGCGGGGGCTTGGATGCCAAGGAGCTAACTTTTTGCTATTGCTGAATGGAAAGTCCTAAAATAAGACTTATACGACACACGTATATAAACTGAAGGGGTATTTTCACATACCTCCTCTGAGGTTCCGCTCAAGTTCTAAAAGTTACACTTATTTCTCTTATTTTTATTGTTTAAGTAACATTCTACGCTCAAAAAGTTAGACTTTTTTTTCAAAAATCCTAAAATGCCCTTGGATAATTCACAACAAAAAAAAAAAAAAAATGGTTTACCATCCCTACTTCATTCATTCTTTGCTTGCCGTTACCATTACCTATTCATTAACATCCAAATCATCACTAAGTAAATACTCATCTTTCTTTTAAAGTCCCTATTTTGCCTAAAAATTTTCAGTGCAAACTATTGAATCTACTAAAAATGCAATATCAAATATCTAAAAGTTTATTTACGATCTCATATCAATCTCAAATTTTGCTTACTGCCCAACAACACGACTCTAATCCCATGGGTACCACATTTATATTACCAAACAATCTAAGTTATCACCACTAATACTAACATCCAATGCACTCCATCAGTACAAAGTTCGAAATCACTGAAATTCTCTCTGTAGGGATATATCATTAATAATAATTGCGAATCAAAAATAAAAATACAATGCAGTTATAAATATAAAAAAGAACAATTTTTTCTATAACAACCGTAACAATATAATATTTATTTAGTCCCTCTTCCACTTCCCATCCTTTATTTTTTATTTTTATTACTGCCACTATCTTCATCTCCATCTTGTTTGATAACAAATCATCACTCAACTAGCTGCTTGACAATTTCAATTTACTAATACCTATCAAAAATTGAAAACAAAAATAGACACAAAGAAGTTGTTTAATAGAAATGATTAAGAGAGAATTGGGAATATGGATCAAGATAGGTGAGCACATGTGGTTGGTACGTATGGTGGTTTTGTTGATGGTAATAATACATATTTGGTATATGGGAATAAATAGATGAGTTTGTAGGGAAAGAAAATATAGGAAGAAGAGGATAATGAGTTAAATGGAAAATGCTGTAATTTGAGTCATTAGTTGATAATAGATCAGAGAACTTTAATTTTTGATGGAGTTATTCAATTAAAAGGTGGCACATCTCTTGATTTGTAGGAATTTTTATATTTGTATCTATTGTTCAAACATATCTTACACGACAAACATAGACTAGAACGTTGCCCATCTCTTCCGTTGTACGTAGGAATTCTCATATTTACGTCCATTACATTGCTTAGACATATCGTGTTTTTCGTATCATTTTTTAATAGATGTCTGCACTGAAAATATCAGTGGTGATATGAGAAAAAGAATGATGGTTGACGAGGAGTAATACAAAATCTAATGCTATTAAATAGTGTGTGTGGTGTACACGTACGGCGATTTACTTAAATATTTTTAGATAAATTAGAATTTATACCACAATCACTCCCAAGGAGTAAAATGCTAATATTCCATCAAATCCAGAACTTTAAAGTCTAATTCTTCTGCTTATTTACCCTACATTATTAGGAACTCACGGAATTTCTAAAAATTTGTTTGATCGAATTGTATATGAAATTTTCAGAGTTTGCTCGTACGTAGGACTGAAAAGTAAATGACATGAGATCCCTACATACAAAGGACAAACAATAAGCTCAATTCATTATTAAAGAACATAATAGGATTTCAGTTTATACCTTTTCTTCTTTCTCTACCAACAAATCTCGGCCAATTCTTGAAAGATGCAGAACACACATTCCTCCCCTTTATTCTACTAAATTTCTAAACCATGACCATCGCTTCATGAAGAATTTTCCTGGTACAAATTGCAGTTCCATCCACCATTCGCCTCCGGGTAGTTAGGACGTAAACAGTCACTACTCCACATTAATAGCGGATCCCCCGAACCCCCTATATTCCAAACCAAACCAAACTTGTGCTTGTGTTGCGACCACAAGGACTCTCATTCAAAGGCCACCACCATCCCCACGGCTTAATTCCGGTGGTCCCTTAGGATGGATGAAGGGTCTGTATCTTCTGCAGATTTTCTTCTAACCAAATTGCATGCCTCATTAAGAGTTGTACTAATGCAAGATCAAGTCTCAATTATGACACCGATGAATCATAACTGCAGGGGTTACAGCCCATTTTCAAGTTGATATCAAAAAGATGATTGGATAGAAGCTGAATTTTGACCACAACTTTCATCCACTTATTTTGTGGGCAATTCTTAAGTAAAGTTTATAGTAGGGAAAAAAAAAATCATAGCACTAATAGAAAATATTCCGTAGCATCAAGTTATAAAGGAACTGGACTAGATAAACTGATCAACTAAATTTGGATTAACCTTCCTACACCAATAGGATGCATATTACATGTGAAAATTTTGAAATTCAAATTTAAATTAAGAAAATATGACACGCATTCATATTTGCTCCAGCATACATTATCAATATAGAAAAGATGAATCCAATAAATTAGAGAAAAATCTTTTGCATGGTTTTTTTATAGTAAATAGCAAGAAAAGATCTTTGATAGTAATATATTTGCGTGTCAAGAAATTCACATGGCTACTAATGAGAGCTAGTAGTTGTTCCGGCACACGCAGTCCCCCCCAATCTTGAAGGAACTGCTTTTAAATCAGCTGAGTTCAGTATCATACAAAGTAGTACCAATTCTTTTGAGCTCTTAAATTCTCAAATCTACTTGCCTGCTGACAACAGCTAAGCTGCTTCTTTTTCATTTATAGTCAACAGAAAAGAGTTAGCCTATTCCAGGAAAAGGACTCAAGCTTCTAAAAACTGGACAGTGGTATCTCCGAAAATACCAGTAGTAGCGAATTCATTGTGAACGGTAAAAAGGGAAATGAGAATACAGATGTCAAGAACATTTACTTTTGTGTGTTCATCCAATTATAAACGTGGTCTCAAATGGTACATGATATTAACTGATGATGGTATCTCAGAAAATAAAAGAAATCACAGCTTTTGACGTAGAAGTAATAAATTAAAATCTCTCTCATGACACCTACACCTAAATGCAGTGCAGCATTTTCTGCAGACACATTTGACAGAATTGAAAACGTAGTAGTGGATGAATATTTATGGCCACTTTAACAAAGTTCGACAAGTAACTTTAACTAACAACATCAACAATGATCATGAATAGCTTAATTAGCTCTAACCATTACTTCACAGCTTCACAACTTCCGGAATATGCACAGGGTACTTATCAATGCAGTCTTGCCATGGCCCCTCCATTGGCGCCTTGATTGTCCTGTTACACTTCCAAACAGCACTGTTACACTTAAATCCACTGCCAAATGCAATCTGCCAAACTCTAGCTCCCTTCTTCATCCTTCCTTTGGCTTCAATGTAGTTCAATTCATACCAAAGTGAAGACGAGGAAGTATTTCCAAATCTGTGCAACGTCATTCTTGAAGCCTCAACATGTTCAGCTGACAACTGGAGGTTCTTCTGGAGCTCATCGATCACGGCTCGTCCACCAGCATGGATGCAGAAGTGCTCAAAAGCCTGCTTAAAATCTGGAATATAGGGTTTCCATTTGGGATTGAAAATCTTCCTCCCAATAAGGGTGAATAAAAAGAGAAGTTGCTCAGAAGCAGGAAGGACCAGTGGCCCAATTGTTGTGATGTTGGACTTCAAAGCTTCACCTGCAATAACCATGAGGTCTTTTGATAGATTAATCCCAACTTTTCCCTGTGGATCTTCTTGTTCGTATACACACCTATAGGCCTTATCATCAGCGCCCTTGTGAGTTCGAACAACGTGGACCAATCGATACTTTGCCCGGCTCTTTTCGCGCCTCTTGTTGGATAGTAAGATTGCAGCACCACCCATCCTGAACAAGCAATTAGGAAGAAGCATGGCTCGTTCATTGCCTTTGTAGTAGTTGGGAGTAATGATCTCCGTGCTGACAACTAGAGCATAGGAGTTGGGATATACTTGCAAGAGGTCTCGTGCTAAATCAATGGATATTATTCCAGCACTACACCCCATCCCGGACAGATTGAAGCTCTTTATATTACTCCTCAATTTGTACTTGTTAATCACCATAGCTGACAAGGATGGTGTAGGAGAAAACAGGCTGCAATTCACTATCAAAATATCGATATCTTTAGGCTTGAGACCTGTTTTCTTCATCAATGAATCGATGGCTGAGAATATAACTGTTTCAGCTTCAGCTCTCGCATCTTCCATTGTGGGGTTTGGAGGGATATAATGAATAGCTGGTGGCAAGCAAGTCTCTTCTCCCAAGCCCGATCTTTCAAGAATACGCATTTGGAAATCCACGCTTTTTGGACTGTCCTTGAGGATCAATCTTGAATGCTCCATGAAGGTCGAGAAGGGGACACGACATGTCACAGGTGGCTTGTAACAAGCGTAATCTACTAAGTATACTGAACGAGGTTTGGACATGAAGTAGACCGTAGCTATGAAGATGATGAGGAATGAAGAGCATAGGACTTGGACGAGATCAAAATGAAGTGATCTCCAGATATTGAGCATTTCCTCGGGTCCTAATCTTAGGATCTCTAGCACCACTCCAGCCATGATGGGCACGAGCAAGAAGGTTAGAATGTGGTTTACGAGATACTGATAGCCGAGTTTAACATATTTTAGCTTGACTGAGCTTGAGAAATCAGGCAATATTTGTGGCATCTTGTTCCTTTTTTTTTGGGGGGGTCAGAGATATATGTAGAGGATGGATTGGGCTTGGGAGGGGGACGTTGGCGAAGTTGAGCAGAATGGGCAGAAGGGGTATGGAGGAAGGGTGGAGAGCGAAGAGAAAAAGGGGGATTTAAAGGCTAAAACTGGAGTTGAGATAGCAATGAATGGAGGCAGATGAGAGGATTAAATGAACATCTTAACGTCACACAACGCTCTCTTAGCTGGAGTTTTCTTTGATGTCCTAACCTCCCCAAACAATTTAATCTTTAAATTCTAGCATTTTCTTTCCGTATATACATAATCCTTTTGGTTTTTATGAAAAATTTTATGATAGTCGAAATATGGTACTGAATTTTACGTGTCATAAGGCGTGATTGAACAAAACCATCTTTTCTGAAAATCATATTTTTTGCAACTCCAATCCCCACGTCAGTACTCCCCCCAAACTTGCCCTTTTACTATTACAGTAAAGCAGTGCCTCCTACAAATTTCAATACTTAAATTCTGACTTATAAATACGTCCGGGTTTAGTGGTAGTAATAGCATTTAGCATGGGTTTATCCTTCTCTCTTTTTGTGATTATATGCTTCTGGTTCTGTCCGAAGTTGCCATATATACATGAAAAGCACCGTTCCCACTCAAAGAGGATATACAGGACGGGCACATGCGTAGGCCTAAGTAGCGCACATATTTATTGACTGTTTATCCACCAAAGGTTGCGTTAGATTTGTGTCGTTTTCTTCAAAACTTGGTATTCTGACCGTAGCAAAACCAGCGTTGGTGTTAATTATTCTTAATCAAAACGACGCTTTCTCACCACTGGTTCTGTCATCCTCACGGGCCTCAGTGTTTAGCGTTGGTGTTAATTATTCTTAATCAAAACGACGCTTTCTCACCACTGGTTCTCATCCTCACGGGCCTCAGTGTTTAGCGTAGAAATATTTCCCTGTGACAAAGTCGGGCGTACGTCCATGCTTCCTCAGCAGTACTTAGCTGCTTAAATAGTTTGTTTCTCTCCAAAACACTACATAAAATGGAATAAAACAGAGCAACCTGCAGGACTTCACGTTCATGAATCTTTTTTTTCTTTTTCAACTCATTATTGTGTAGGCTTTTGCATGTTAAATCAACAAAGTACACAGAGATCTGTCATTGTTCAAACATGAGAGTTAAGTTTTAAAAAAAAAAAATTTTAAAGAAAATAAAACAGGAAGCCATTTCTA
This sequence comes from Coffea eugenioides, assembly GCF_003713205.1. Lineage (NCBI taxonomy): Eukaryota > Viridiplantae > Streptophyta > Magnoliopsida > Gentianales > Rubiaceae > Coffea > Coffea eugenioides. Next base: position 1,809,691 of record NC_040041.1, read on the forward strand.
TGTTTCCTTCATTTTTCTCCCATTGATTTCTGTTCTGGGTGGGAACGGAGGGAGGTGGCAAGTAACTATCACAAACCATTTATGAGTTTCACATTATCAGATTATTAGAAGATAATATAGTGGTTGAATAAGAAATAATGATCAGAGATTACTTTCCCGACGGTTGGGGTAGTTGTAAGTTAAGTGCCGGGACAAATAAGTTCTCATGCCACCTTGAGGTTTAGCACAATTGTTAGAAGCTCCCTTTAGATATGAAATGTTGCACGTAACTCCCTCAGTTTGAGGTTATGTACAATGGATTGAGCCCATCATCCTGATACTGCAAACAATCCTCTTCGCAAGACATTTGTAAGCTTAGGTTCCGTTTGATAAAACTGAATCTGAATTCTGAAATCTAAATTCTGAAATTTGAATACTGAAACAATTAATTTGTTGAATTTTAAGCAGTGAAAAGAAATATATGAATGTCTGAATTTTAATGCTAAACCTATTTATACTGTTCGATAAACATTTATAACTGAATGCTTAATAAATTAAATTTGACAATTTTGCCCTTATATCTTTTCATCTAAAAAAGAAATAAAACCTTTGATTTAATTAGCTAAAAATATTAGATATGAAAATGATACTATTTACTATTTATTTTTAAATCAAATTAATATAAAAGATAAATTATATTATATGAGAAGTATAGAGAAGAAGTGAAAGTCATTCAAAAGGGAGAAAAGAGAAATAGAAAATTATTAGATAGAGAATATTAGTTTGTTTAATTATATAAGAATTTTGAACATAATTAATAAACAAGGGTAAATTTGGTAGATAAAATAAGGTAGTTGAAGTAATTCTATTGATTTTTATCAGAATTAAGCATTCAGTTAAGATTCTTGTGTTGAAAAAAATACACACAAGTTCAGCACTATTTAACAAGTTCAGCAAATGGATTTTCATTTATCAAATACTCAAAACATCTGAATGTCTGAAAAAGTTTAGATTCAGCACTTTTTTATATTATCAAACAGACCCTTAGTTATTCAAATTTGAAGAGCGCTTCAGGTAATTGTGGTATTTTACTTATTTCTTCTTTTTTTTCTATTAAAAATATTGGTTAAGAAATTGATAATTCATTTATGTGGTCAAGGGAGATAAGTGTAAGTATTTAAGTTTCGGGGAGCTTTTTGTGATTGCACCAAACTTCAGGTGAGGGATATACGATTTAACATCTTCTTTTTTTCATATTTCCCAGGTTGGGGGTCCAGTTCTGTACAACTCATGATTGCAAATAAACTACACTCATTAGCAAGTGTTGCTCAGGATCTATTAAATATTAACGGAGTGTGAAGCAAACCAGTATGTGATAATGCCATGTGTTTATCTTTTTTTAATACCTTTCTAAAACCCTAATAACCAGGGAGAGAGAAAGATGAATATCTGTTTTTCTAATTATAAGAGGCCCAATTTATGTTGTCTTGAAAAGAAGAGATTTATGCTGTCTTGAAAAGAAAAGATAATAAGAGTCGTAATAAACTCTAGTCGATGACATTCTTTCATAATTAATCCTGTTAAATCCTGTTGTTGTTGTTGTTGAGGTCCTAGATTCAAATCTCCTTTTAGCACTATCTATTTGTAGTTTTTTAAATCCCGCTCTTCTTTTATTAGCAAGAAAAGGAAAACTTCAAAGAAAATCATGGATTACGACCCAATGTTGGATTCCGATATCTAAATCTAAAGAGATCAAGCTATTGAAATTTAGATGAGCTGTTCGTGGCAATAATTATTTGAGCAAATTGCGCGAAATGTCACTTAACTATTTCGAAATGTCGGTTCTGATCACTAAACTTTTTTATTAGCCAAAAATGTCACTGAACTAGTAAATTTGTACCATTTTAGTCATTCCGTGTATTTATGCCGTTAGGAGAGACGAAAAATCACTTTTTTAGGGGCAATTTCGTCTACACCTGTTAAAAAATTTAGACCCTCCTTCTTCTTCGTCCTCATCTTCTTCCTCAAAGTCACAGCAAAAATTAGACCCACCTGAATTTCTCTGCCCAATTTCTGGGTCTTTGATGTCTAAAAATCAAAGACCCAGACTCCCTGGGCAGCCCTCTGAACCTCAGACTCCCGTGACTTAGTTAGTACAAAGCTGCCACACAATTCTCACGTGTTGATTCGGACGAGTCAGACTCAATTCCATCCCGCAAACTTGCCACCAGGCTGGCCACCGCGCCGCCATCCAACAACGCCGACCGCCCCTCCAGTGACACCGCCAAATTGCATGAAAAACATTCCCTTTTCTCTTTTCTTCTTTTTCCTTCTTTTCTTTCTTTCTTTCCTTCTCTTCTTTCTTCCTTCTTCCTGCTGTCCGCCGCCGCCCCCATCGCGTCACTGCCTGCCGCTCGATCTCCACCAGCCGCGCGCCACTCCAGTCGCGCGACCAGCGCGCCACGCTGCCTCCCTCCAGCTCCAACCCTCCGCGCGCCCATCCTATACGCCAGCGGGCAGCGCGCAGCAGCCGGCCACCTGGTCGCGCGCCGCCGCGGCTATCAGCACTCACACGCCGCACGCCAGCCGTGCGTCTCTTCCGCGGCCAGCGCGCGACGTCTCCCTCTCTGCGCAGCCAGCGCGCGCGAGCTCCAGCACCAGCAGCCATCAGCAGCTTTCTGCGCAACTCCACCGTGCGCAGATCCTCGCCGTGCGCAGACCCTCGCCGCCGCGCCTCCAACCGAGCAGAAAACAAAAATGGAGGGTTATTCTCTAGCCCTCTCAGCAGCTCCGTTTCAGAAACTGAAGGTTCCTGTTGAGAGGCCGTTTTTGCTTGAACAATGGTGGTTTCCATGGAAGAATAATCAGGTGGGGAGGGGATTTCGACACGGGATTGTCGACACCGGTTGATAATTGAAGATTTAAGAGCTAAATTAGGAATTACAGCGAAAAAATCAGGGGTTGAGCCATCGGATAAATTTGGGATAACCCCTAAATCCTTGCAAACTTGAACAGCAACCCGCTCTAAAGTTTGGCCAGAAGAAATCACCACAGGATCAGACATCAAAGACCCAGAAATTGGGCAGAATAATTCAGCAAGTGGGTCTAATTTTTGCTGTGATTTTGAGGAAGAAGATGAGGACGAAGAAGAATGAGGGTCTAAATTTTTTAACAAATGTGTAGACAAAATTGCCCCCAAAAAAGTGACTTTCCGTCTCTCCCAACGGCACAAATATACGGAGTGATCAAAATGGTACAGATTTACGAGTTCAGTGACATTTCGCGCTAATAAAAAAATTTAGTGACCAGAACCGGCACTTTGAAATAGTTTAGTGACATTTCGCGCAATTCGCTCTAATTATTTTAAATTTCTTTTTAATTCCATCCTCACTATAATCAGACACGACTTTTGAACAATTTAAACAACAAAAATGGTGATTGGATCAGCGGTAACACTCTTACTATTCACGCCAATTGACTTGGAGTATTCCTTTTTTTAAAGAAGACACTGAGGATTGACTTAAATCTCTTATCTCTTCGTTGCCCCAAAAACTACACAATCGAGTACGTACGAAATATGCAAAGCCGTAGTAGCAGTAATAATTAACGCTCTTGTTCACACCTAATTCAAGATTTTTACTCTTTGTGGGGAAAATGGTGGGTTTTGACTTCACACCTGAACGTGCAGCTGGAGAGAGCGATGGTTTCTCCCAATTGCAGCACTACTTTTACATTTATTTTAATCACATGAAAGTTGAAAATAAATGCTGCAGCAAACAAATTGCCAGAGAGAAGGTTTTGTTATGTGGATGCTAACAAGTAACCGTGTAGAATGGGTCTAGTCATCGCTTCCTCTAGAATTGACTTGTGCACAGCTTGGTTGACCCCCCCCCCCCCCCCCGTATTAATAAACCTTCGTTCCACTTGTACCCCTACACCCCCGTTTGGATTGTGAATCTGGGAAAAAAACTTTAAAAATATTTTTTCTTTTCTGATACATTTTTTCTTTTTTATCTCACGTACATTCTTTAGCTAGTGTATTAATTTCTACCCAAAAAAAATTAGTAGATTTATTCGGAGCTGTATTTTTTTTTTTTCATTTTTCCCCCAATTTTAATTGTCTCGATCAAAGCTTAAGACACATGCTACCTAATTTTAAACACGCATTTATGGTTTTTTGTATGTCGGTTTATATTTCATTCGCCTATCTCTAAATATGTAGAGCCATTAAATTTTTTTTTTTTTTTGGTGATGTGCTTCTGTTTTGGGCTGGTAGTACGCTCTTTGGCTTTTACTCTTCTTTACTCCTAAGGTTGATCCGTATCTTCTTTACCCCATAAGGTTTTTACGTTTAGTTTTTGCACAAGTTCATCGCGAAGGATAACTTCTCTCTTTGTTAAAAAAGGGAGTAAAGGAAATTTTTTCACAACGACAAAACGCGAAGTGACAAGGATATATACATGGAAGTGAAAGAGCTGGAAATTCACTCTAGAACCGACATTAATTGGCACACCGCAGCAGCAAATGCCCAGTGTAATTAACTCCAAGGGGAACCATAAAATGCAAAAGAAAAGAACTTTTCCTAATAAATATTGCACCAACACTTAATGAAGTAGTGCTTCTTGTGAAACTTCTTATCACGAGACACGCTGTGCTTTTAATAATAAGAACAATTTGCTTACCATTTCTGCTTCTGGAATCCGAAAGAAAATGGACAGAGAAGAGAAGCTCGCTCAATGGCCCCTATCAAGAATTCATTCCAGAGAAGTACTGTCTGACACAACATTAGTAGTTGCAATATTTTGGGTTGAGTTGGATGGTAAGACAGAAGAGATTGCGAGTAAGAGATCCGGATTCAAGATCTATAATTTATCAAAAAAAAAAAGAAGCATTATTTTTTATTTTCATAATAAAATGTACATTGATGTGCGACTTAAAGGAACGGCGAAAGAGATCACAATCTATGCTTGACTCATTCAAGGGCCAAGGGGAATTGCGAGGAATCAATGTTGCCTTTAAGAATCATACATTGATCAGCCAGCAACACCATAAGTTTACATGAGAAGCTGAAATGGACCATACTTCAGTTTGCACCATGCAGTTAAAAAAAAAAAAAATTTTCTGAAACTCTGAAATGAGAAAAGAATTGCTAATAATATCAAGTTATTTAAATATAAGGGGCTAGACGTATTTGAATTGAAGATGTCTGTCTATTTTATGGAAGAACTTATATTTGCATTAGTTCACAACCTAAATCGGAGTTTGCATCCCGTGTCATCATTTACACTTTGGCGATTTCGAAGATGATTAAAAGGTTAAGTGTGATCCATATCATTATATAAATCCATGAGAAATAAAAATATATAGTACGTACTTTAATCCTTATCTTATGGGTCAAACTTATCTATCAACTATCATGTACGCATTCAATTAGTACTTAGTATACAAGTTAGATTTTAGTGTTGTGTTACTCCTCGGAGGAAAGAGACCTGTCCTCAGAACTGTAGTTACGATTTACTACTACTTTAAGAGCAAGTGCCCAATAATCAAACTATTGGTAGTCCATGATGGCTGCAGCCTGCGACTCGATCGGGACTTTGTTTACAGCTTCATCTCTTTAATTTGTCCGTCCAGTTGCAGTCTATTTATTATATAAGCTAATTCCATGAACAATGTCGACATATCATGAAAATGGAGCTGAATGAAGATAGAAATGGCATTATTAGATTTCCGCTGCTAGTCTTGCATTGATCAGGTACTCATCCTCTTTCTCAAACTAAACACTATTCAAGAAAAAAGGTTAAAATCGCACAGTCGCAAAAATTGTTTTCCACGGGAATAACTTGGATTTACCCTTAAAAAATAAATAAACAACTTGGGAGGTTCAATGCGATTTTGACTATTTGCGTTCCGTTTAGGGTTCAAAAATGCGAAAGTGGACTTTGGACAGCAGGGGAATACTACTGTTCCTGCAAGACACGAAAAGGGAAAGACATGCATGCATGGAACTACGTAAAACAAGGGCAAAAAAATAATAATAATAATTTGAAAAGGTGAAGATTTTGCCAAGTGTTAACTTTTTTTTTTTCTTCAGTAGTATTATTGTCATCTCCATCCATAGATCAATCAACATTTAGTCGCCCATCACAGTAAGAGCGTTCATAAAAAATGGAAATGGCTTGTCAAAATGGGTCCAACCTGAAAACATATATTAATTGACTGACGCATCCAGTCTTTTCTTTCTACTCTGCTTTTAATTGTGTTGTTTACAGTTCTTCGGTCATCTCACAATTAACAAACGTCAATTTTTAGTTTCGAAACAGAAATTAAGCTTTGAAAAGTTAAAGGTTAGGATAATCTCAAGCCCCGCTGACACGTTATTTGTGATTTGTGAGCCAAGTTTAAGGATCTGTAATTAAGAATGGATTAGCCAAGTAATTAGTCAATGACACGACTGTTTTACAAAGTCCGCTAATTGTTAAGCACCTAGCTAGACGGTGTGTACTGGTACGAAGTATCCCAACACGACGACTTCAAATTAAAATTTACACGAGTACTTCTAAGTGGGACCTGGAAAATCACAATAATGTCAACAAATTTAAGCCGTATCATCCCTAAATCTGGACTTCCCAAGAGTTCACTTCAATTATATGCAATCCCAAATTTAACCTGAATTTCGTTTTAGATAATACTGGTATGCAGTCTACATTACTTGCAAGAAACCTAATAATAATCTAATTAAGCAGTGATTTCCGGCTTTCTTGCTATAGGAGTTGGCTTGTGCTTGTGGTTTTTTAAGGTGAAGACTCATACTGCTGGGGGTCCACGAGTTAATTAAGTTCCATAATAGGTACTTCCCCCCAGCGAGCTGATCTGAAGTTAAGGTGATTAAGTTGAAACTGGCAACTCGTTCTCCAGTTGGAAAACATTTTTCATGATCCATGCCTCTCTTCCCTACAAAAATCTAATGTCTTGTTATATATCCAGTTTGTGAAGTGGTCAAGTCATTAGGGACAAGTTACTTCTTCTACGGTCACACACCATCGAAAACTTCAGCAAGTCTGGTTTTGTTTTTTCTTTTCTTTTGACTGGCTCCAAGAAATTTCCAGAAGAGAGAGAAGTGCAATAATGCATGGCCCTAATACTACTTACTTATTTCAGTGGAAAATAACGTTGAATTGATTCGTGTACACTTTCATCTTCGTATGAATATTGAACAGAAGATCACTTCTTCACGTAGCCAGATGTCTATTTGGAAAAACTCACCCCGGCCATGTGTTTGTTTAATCAAACTTTAAACGTTAAAGGTAATAGATTAATTACAAGTATTTGTCGAACCATGTTACTAAGATCTAACGCATAAATTCGTAGAATTAAATTATGGGGATGATAATCTCTGACTACTGAAATCCATATGGGGTAAAAAAAAAAAAGGCTCTATGATGCTAGTACGTAATAAAAGCCGGACAATATGTGGATCTCCTCTGACGTATTCCCATAATCGGAAGCACATCTCTTTTATCTCATTATTTCGGGTGTTGACATGAGTCCCAATGATAATTACGTGAGTAATTGGAAAGGCTTATGACACTGGATATGTTACGTAGCCGAACTTATTGTTTTGGTTATATTTCGCTGTTATATACTATTCACTATAATCAATAATGGTTCCCAAAAGTAATACAACATGCCTCTGCCAGCCGATTCCTAAACCCAAACAATTTAATCAACATAATGACTCTAGTTTGAGAGTCTCCCTCACCAGTAATTGAGCTTTGAGAGCGCGGAACGCTGCTCAGCCCCAGATTGCATTTGTTTAACACACACAGTCACACACATATATACACCAGCAGACACACACACATATGTGTATATATATATATATATATATATATACACCAGCAGTTGTATTATCGTGACACCAACATTTTTTTTTCCCATTTTTCATTTTTTTTCCTTTTGATTTTACCCATTAAATCATTGAAGTTTAAGCGAGCGAGTTCAAGTAACAATCTCGGTTACTCATTTTAGTCAGACCAAAAATAAGTAGGTGGAATTTGGTCCATAGTCAAGTCGAACCCATGTGAACATAATGAACAGTGTCGGTCAAACGATATCGGTTTCTTCCCTCCTTTCTTTAAGGGAAAACGATTAGTGTAATAATATATATAGGTCTTCTTCTCTCCTTCGATCAATATCACTAATTTCATTTTCGACAATGAAACCACTCGGATTGGTCCCAGCCGACTCCATGTTTCATAATGCGTCCAACTTCTACGGCTGTCAAGAATTTCACACTTCGCCAAAAAAAAACCGAATTTACGATGCACTTTTAGTTTCTTTTTCTGCCATAGAAAACCCAAGCCATCAAAGAAAGTGTTCTCTCAGTTTCTTGTTGTCCTTGCTCCATCCAGGATAGAATACAACAACCCCCCCCCCCCCACCCAAAAAAAAAAACAACACTGGTTTAGGATCTTTAACAAGTTAATTGTCCTAAGTGAGTCGAGGGAAATTAGAAACGTTGCCCGTTGCTACATCTAAGTGAGTCGAGGGAGCATCAAGTATATATCTAGAGACCAACATGGAACTGAACCTGTTAAAATCGAGCAAAAATAAAAGATTGGAAGACTGGAACATTAATTTAACCAGGCATCCTGAGAACGTACGTGGTGTGAACTAAAACAGACTTCCAAGAAACAAATGCTTACAATTCCATTTTATGAAGATGATCTTGGGTCCCAATTGTTCTTGGCTTCTGCTGCTGGAAATTTTGGTTTGGGATAGCACTACTAGTTAGTTCGATCAGAAGAGCCCTTTCTTGCTGCTTAAATGAAATACGCACGTGTAACCATAACAGTAAGACACTTTCCATGCAACAACAACAATAAGAAGCCAGAAGGGACGTCTCAGTTTTTCAATGAATCCGCAGTCTGCATGCACGGCAAGCCTCTCCATATATACTCCAACCACCACTTGTATATATGGTTCGTTGTTATACAATATTTGATTTGAATTCCTTCTTATGTGAAGTAGAATAGTAGTGTATTCATCAAAAGAAGGAAAGAAATTTTTTTTTTCTTAAAAAGAAAAGATTAAAAGGCAGCTTTACTTTTATCTCAAGGCATGCTGAAAGAAATTTGTGCTGTCTACAAACAATGCGGCTTTTTAATTAGATATGAATAATAGAGTGAGAGTGGACCACACGCGGCATAATTTCTTTGGGCAATGAATGCAGCCCAATTAAGTGTGGGGAGTATTGGATTTTTCTTCCTCTCTTCTCTCGGCATACATGATACAACGTGTCAACTGTGATTGGGTCAACCACACCACACCACACGTCAACGGCTGGCGATTAAACATCAATAAATGTGTGGATGAACGAGGAAAGAGGTGCATCAATCCTTCAACCGCCAACCACTCTATTATTAAAGACAAAAACCCAAAATTTTGATGAGCAACAGCAACAGCAGCATGGTCTTATACCCTCAATAGTACCAGTGCCACCACACTTTTTCGTGGATAATGTGATCAATATGAAAGTCAACCCCGGTTTGATTTCATTTCAAGTTTTCAATCGCCGCTCTCGCAGACAAATTAGGAATGGTGTCAACCAATTTCACGAAAAAGGAAAAAGATGTGGAATCATTCCCAATCCGACTCCCAAACTGGTGTAGATTGATTTTCTGCATATTAAGGATTTACACCCCAGGATTTGTTCAGAATTGAACAAACTTTGAATTTTCTTATTTTGGGTGTTCCAATTGTTGATTAATCTTTTTTTTTTAATGCTCTAGCAAATTTTGAGGCGAAATGGTCCATACGGACAATGGCCTTGGTGCTTTTTTTTTTTTAATTATATATATATATAATGTGTTGAAGCAAACCATTTGGATAAACAAAAAGACAGAGACAGGATGTAATTATTTGGATGAAAGATTGCAATGAAGAGGGCTAGAGATTACAGCAATTAAACAAACAACGGGACAGGTTCAATTTCTGTATTTCTGTACAGAGAGAGAACTAGTCAAGAGCCAATTAAATAACATGAGTGGACATTTATGTATACGGTTCAAAGATCAGGAGAAACGACAAGGACCTTAGATTGTAACTTCCACATCGTAGTTGTGTGAACGAGAAGCATCTCTTCCCAGGCCACCCCACAACAATGAGCCACTGACAATCAATAACCTTCGGTCCTCAGTTGACATGTACCACAATAACATAACCTTCGCTACCTGCAAACCAAGAAATGTCGAGCAACAACGCATAGTCAGAAACTTCGATCAATTTCTTCCTCTCTACTTGCACATTTGCCTTTCATTTAACATGGAAGTAGTACTGATTTTTGCCATGCCATGGGGAACATTCTGCAGTTTGTCGTCCTTTTAAAACTAGCTGTTAAAAATAAGTGTTATAATCAACACGAGTAGTAAGATATTCATTTTCCAGAACTTCTCATCTCTATAGTACAAAAGTCATCTTAAACCAAATTTCAGACGATACTAGGTAATTTAGATAGCAATTGTTCCAATATGCACAGAATAAAAACTACTTTCCTTCAGATTTTCAGATTGATTAAAATAACATAACACATTAGTGCCTCCTGTTTTGCAGTCTTAGCTTCAAGTTACACCACCTTTTCTAGCTAGTAGAGAAGCTGGGGTCAAAGGTTACAAATCCATGAAAAAAAATGCGCCAATGTCTGTTGATTGCCTCTTCATACCGCCACTGACGTTCAAAGCCAGAAAAGCAAGGACAATCACGAGATGAACCACAAAAATCAGAGGTGTTTTTTGGCCTCTGTGGATAGAGCAGAGAGCTTGGATGGCGTCCATTGCTTAGTGTTGGTGTATAGAAAAATTACTACGAACTGGGAGAAGCAAAGAAGCATGATGACCGCTTCAAAAAGGAAAGGGTACTTCCTTGGAGGTGCTATCGTCAAGTAGACAACATGCAGCACTAGAAAGCAAGACAGAAGAAATAATCTTAATGTGCCAAAGGAAGATTGAGTCTCTTTTTTGTGTTGTCTCCCACCAGGCGAATGGTAAAGAAGGATAAAGAGACCATGTAAAGCAATGTATGGGATAATCAATTTATCCCGGGTAAGAAGAGGGAACATAGACACTAATGCATTTTGTGTCAGCCACAAGAGAACGAAAGGCTTTTCCATGGCCAAAAAGCTTGCAGGGAGGAGTGGCAGCAGGATGGATTTCTCATGTACTGCAAATTTACCAACAAAAGTAATGTACGCAGTTAGTACCTAAGATATTGTACCCCGATTAGGGAAAGACCGATGGATAAAAACATTGACATATTCAAGTACCTTGAAATGAGAACAAGTAGAATGCAAGAGCACTGTTCAAAAGCCCATAAAGGAAACTTGATTTTCTTGGTTTCCATATCAGCTGAATCATGGAAGGTAGACAAGCAGAAATGGTTGCAGTAAGACTCAGAAGTTTTAGGGGTTGCATATTCAACAATCTCTTCCACTTTACGAGGATTGAAGTAGTACACCAAAAATTCGCCACATAATCCTCATATATACCTCTTTCAAAAGGAGCCAGACGGGATAGAACCTGCATCAGTAAGCTGCTAAGATAGGCTTACAGGGTAAAGAAGTTTACAAGTGGCACTTTTACAAGCCTGCTATGACAACACTTTACTCCAAGAGATTCATCCTTTTGTTGTAGCAATAAGAATGAAAAACTACATCACATACAAGATATTTGTAACAGAAAGAAATAGACAACAGACTTATCAAAGACCAAATACTCACAAGCAGAAATGGTTGCAGTAAGACTCAGAAGTTTTAGGGGTTGCATATTCAACAATCTCTTCCACTTTACGAGGATTGAAGTAGTACACCAAAAATTCGCCACATAATCCTCATATATACCTCTTTCAAAAGGAGCCAGACGGGATAGAACCTGCATCAGTAAGCTGCTAAGATAGGCTTACAGGGTAAAGAAGTTTACAAGTGGCACTTTTACAAGCCTGCTATGACAACACTTTACTCCAAGAGATTCATCCTTTTGTTGTAGCAATAAGAATGAAAAACTACATCACATACAAGATATTTGTAACAGAAAGAAATAGACAACAGACTTATCAAAGACCAACAGTAGCCCTTTACCCCATTAAGATATGGTAATTTGTCAGTCTCTTCTATATATAGGATCTCTAGGGCCTAAAGCCTAAATTCTGCATTAACTTCAACATATATGTCTCACTATCCTTCACTAATTGTCTTAGTCCTTCTCTAGCAATGATAAAATAAAGAAATAAGACCAAGACAAAGCAAGAGCAATGGGATTTTTACCTCTAAGGATGCTTCTGCTGAATAAAGATATGGGCTCCAAACAACAGCAAAGGTCCCTAGCACTGCCAAGCCCAGTTTTGCCACCTCAATTACTGGATTTTGTTGCCTTAGGCATTTGCCCAAGAGATAGCTGAAAAATGCAGGAGCAAAGTATGCACTCATCTGCATAAAACCAACTCAAGATCAATGCTCCAAGAAGATTGATAAGCTAAGAAAGCAACAACTAAATTTTCGGTTTCTTTTACGCAGATGTAATGTATACATAATTTATTCTCCAAATACTTTCAAGACTCTCATTTCAGGGATATCTCCAAACCTCACCCTTTGATCCATAAATTTCAAATTTCCTAATGAACTTGGAAAAAATCTCTCACTGTCTCTAAGCAATTTTCTGACAAATTTAAATAGCTTAGGCTCAACTGAAGTAATTGATATGTAAGATGAGCCAAGTCAGATTATGCTTTAGCAGAGATAATATGCAGATCAGGAACGTCTTCTCAGATAAATATATATATACACGTATACATATATTCAAGTCCAAATTGATAGATCAGTTGACAAGCCAAAAGTAGGGTTGGACAACTAAAACCATGATTCTACCACATGACATCCAAATATAGGCGATTACTCTTCTTCTATTCCTGTAACTTTGAAAACACTGAACTTTAGAAGATATTTTTCCATTTCTCAAAAGTTTATTTTCCCAATAAGAAAAGCGACAATCCTTCACTTACTCCATGCTTCATATTCTGAAACATTCCAGTAATGCTTTAACATGTTATGTTTCATCAAGTTTTAATGCATCCCTACTCCTTCTAGCATATCTCCAATTTCCTTTTTCGTCAAATTCCAGATAAACAGTACTGTTCATCTTCTGTAGTTTGAGGATTCTCCACAAGTCCAGTTTCTAAAATGTATACCACTAGGCATGCTCTGGTACTTATTCAAAGCTATCAATTATCCCACCCCCCAAAAGTAGAATACAAGCTCTGCTAAAGCATCATGCAATTTCTGTAGCCATACCAGAAACAGACGTCAAAAACAATATTGTGAAACATTGTGTTCAACCAATCAAGAAATTGATGAAAAAATGATAGTATATGTTCCTTTGTTTTCTTCTAACTCTATCTTCATGCCTGGTCATGGTGCAATATAACATTCAAAAGCTAAGAAGACATGCCATATGGCAACATGATTCACTCGAAAGTCACGGGAACAAAAGAAGGGTACCTGTTTATGGTTGAGTGCAAGACTAAAAAGTACAGAACCAACAACATCTCTATCAGACAGAATTGCTGCAACAGCTGCAACAGTGAGGCCCAAACTAATACAATTGTACTGAAGAAACGCAAAAACCAACATCAATGCAATATTACTAGTATTAGAACAACCACCAAAATAAAAATTCCAAGCAAGAAACCATGTGGGACTCACTCCTACCTGAAAATGACCATGATCAATCAATATGAGACATGGGTTCAATAAAATCAAGGCAATGTGCCACGCTACACTAGTCTTCTCCTTGATAGGCTTCCCAGAATAATACACATTGATAAAATAAAGCACTGCAGGAAAAAATATCAAAGCATCAGATGATAAAACCGTCCACCTCATCAACAATTTCCTGCACAAAACACAACCCAATTCTCAAAATCTTCCCAAAAAACCAAAAGGGAAAAAAATCCAACATTTTAACACCTCCACTAAAATGAACAACTGCAGCATTTCATCGAATACATTAAATGCATTACCCAATGTAAGACTCATAGCCACGAGAAGTGTAAAGTGAAACAGATCAAAACATCGTAATAAGAAAGCTTTGATGATCAAGGCCCCAGTAGTTGATGAAAAAATGATAGTATATGTTCCTTTGTTTTCTTCTAACTCTATCTTCATGCCTGGTCATGGTGCAATATAACATTCAAAAGCTAAGAAGACATGCCATATGGCAACATGATTCACTCGAAAGTCACGGGAACAAAAGAAGGGTACCTGTTTATGGTTGAGTGCAAGACTAAAAAGTACAGAACCAACAACATCTCTATCAGACAGAATTGCTGCAACAGCTGCAACAGTGAGGCCCAAACTAATACAATTGTACTGAAGAAACGCAAAAACCAACATCAATGCAATATTACTAGTATTAGAACAACCACCAAAATAAAAATTCCAAGCAAGAAACCATGTGGGACTCACTCCTACCTGAAAATGACCATGATCAATCAATATGAGACATGGGTTCAATAAAATCAAGGCAATGTGCCACGCTACACTAGTCTTCTCCTTGATAGGCTTCCCAGAATAATACACATTGATAAAATAAAGCACTGCAGGAAAAAATATCAAAGCATCAGATGATAAAACCGTCCACCTCATCAACAATTTCCTGCACAAAACACAACCCAATTCTCAAAATCTTCCCAAAAAACCAAAAGGGAAAAAAATCCAACATTTTAACACCTCCACTAAAATGAACAACTGCAGCATTTCATCGAATACATTAAATGCATTACCCAATGTAAGACTCATAGCCACGAGAAGTGTAAAGTGAAACAGATTTAGGATCAAAACATCGTAGGATAAGGCCATGGAAGTAGCTTTGATAAGCAGTGAGCGGCGGGTAATCAAGGCCCCAGTAGTTGAGATCATTAATGGTGCTATTTCGGTACCATTCTTTAACGGGTAGATTAATGGTGATCTCCATCCAATGCCTCTGGGCCTCGTAATCACCGTACTTGGGCGGATTTCCAGCGCCGGAATATGGGTGCAGAGATACGCATACCCTTACTAAAAGTGCGAAAAGGCTGATGCCAGATGAATCAGGATCGCCACTCGGCCATGTCCTACAAGAATTTATGGACTATCATGTCATTTGGTCAAACAGATACTGACTAATGACGGTTTGTATATTCTAGTAGGCTATCATTGGGATGCTAGATAGTTTGTGCAGAATTTTGTGCAGTGTCATATCACTTTTATATTTATGTCAAGTATCTTGATTTTCATCTCTCATCCACTGAAGCATCAAGTGGATAAGGTCCTCGGTCAATGTCAGACAATTCAGTGTATGCCAAGATTTGTCATTGCTAGTATCTAGCAGTTGTACTTGTACCTAAGCATGTAAAGAAGCATATTACAAAGCTAACAAATAAAATAGAAGAGCAATGCAGACAAAAGTTCACCAAGCAACAGGAAAAGGAAAAACAGCACACTTTGTGTTTCCATTTTATGGAAAGGGCAAATTATCCAATTGGCCCTTGAACTCTTTGTCTAAGTAAAAATAAGCCCCTCATCTATTTTTTGCTGACTTTAAGTCCTCGAACTTGTAAAATTGGACACCCGTGACCCTTTTAGCCAGTTTCTCCGGTTTTGCAACCGGAAAGTGAATTCACACGAATGCCAGTATGCTTTTAAGAAGGGCATTTTTGTCAAAAGATTCAAAACTCGCGCGACGCTAGGGTTTCAGTACCCCCTCTTTCGATCTCTTCCACACACAGTAGAACACGGTAGCTAACGCACAGTTGATTTGAGGCCATGGTCATATAAATAGCTGGCTTTTCTACCAGAGACACTGACTTGCTTGAGCTGCTGAGTAGATAGACCCAGCACATCGTCGGGAAGAACTGCAGTCTCACCACCGCAGAGCACTACAAAGCAATTGTAGATTGAGGTGCCTGCTTTGTAGGCGAGTTGCTGATAGAGAATGCTCTTGGTGAGGGCAAGGAATGGGGAGTGGTGAGACTCAAATGCCGGAGGCTGGTGGGTATCGATCAGGGTAGCAAGTAAAGGGTCAACAACGCGGAGGTGGTGGAGAGCGGCATTGATTTCACCCTCGGCCGACAGGGGTTTGATGATCTGGGGCAGAACCCTAGCTGATTGGACAGCACTACGCCTCCGATTCTTGGGCATAGATGCCGTGGGTGTGGAAACTGTGGTGGAAGTAACAGCAGTGCTGGTCGACGCAGAGGTAGAGGTGGTAGTGGTGGTGGTAGAGAAGAAGGAAGCAGTGGTCGGAATAGGTATGGCAGAAGGGGAGGAGGAAGAATCAGTAATTTGTTGGGCTTTGGCCTCGGAAGTCTGCAGGGTGGGCATTGAGGAGGAGTTAACGGCGGTGAGAACAACGGGGGTGGTGGCAATGGTGTATTTTGGAAGGATTGGAGGGCTTCTGGGAAACGTCGGCATTGATGGTGTCCATAGGGGAGGAGACGAATGGGAGGGAGAGGGAGAGGTTGCGGGAGAGAGGAGAGGAGAGAGAGACGGCATCGGTGGAGAAGTCAATGAGGAGAGAGGAGAGATGAGTTGTTCCTTTTTTGCTTGACAAAAATGCCCTTCTTAAAAGCATACTGGCATTCGTGTGAATTCACTTTCCGGTTGCAAAACCGGAGAAACTGGCTAAAAGGGTCACGGGTGTCCAATTTTACAAGTTCGAGGGCTTAAAGTCAGCAAAAAATAGATGAAAGGCTTATTTTTACTTAGACAAAGAGTTTAAGGGCCAATTGGATAATTTGCCCTTATGGAAATGACCAGGAAGGAAGCTATGAGAACAAACCAAATGAATAAAAAATTCAAAGCTTTAATCTGATTCGTCAAATGTAGCCTTCTTGTTTACTGTTATCAAAAATTTCATCTAAAAAAGTAGTGAATGGTAAGTAAACCATTCCTCTAATGGTGACTGTATGATGAAAGTACAGGAAACAATTGATCAAGTGACTAAAATTTATACAACGAACAATCTAACTCTTAGCAAATAGTAAACATCCAATCATAGCAAGTCATTGAAGGAAGTAAAACAGTGGCCTATAACTTGTAAAGATTGTTTGAACGATCTAATGATTACAAAAGGAAAACAATTAACCACTGCAAATCAAACGGTCCAAAGTTAAGCAAGATATCAAAATTATTTTAAAAAAGTAAAAAATTTCAAATAAATTAAAACCTTAAAAGTTGCTTTGTGATTAAATACAGCTTAGCTACAAATGATAATTCTTTGACTGTTTCATTTTAATTATGTAAAATAGATTATATACATCTTCCCTAACACACACTTATGTAAAAAAGGGTTACAGGTACGATAACATGAAGTTGATGGGCTATTTTCGCATTTTATCTAAAAGCAAGTAGACCGGCCCATATGTCAAAAGTTTGCAGTCCGAACTCAAGTCATTATCATGGCATTCCATGGTCTAAAAATCATTGACACTAATACTAATACATATATATTATAGGGAATTTATATTTTAATTCAAAACAATAATATATACTTATATATATATATATTATAGTATAGGTTAAAGTATATGAAAAAGGCAAAACAATTCAAAGAGACGTATACTTATTAAAAAAAAAAGTTTATTTTGTAAGTATAAAATGAATTTTCTTTATTTTAATATCTTAAATAAGTTGAAATCAAAATTTGTTTACCTGTTAGCTGTCAATATATGATAAAAATTTGAGTAAAATAATTTAATTTATAATAATTTACATCATAGAGCAATTGTAAGCCTATTTATCAATATATCATGTTATACACATGCGTCAAAATTTTTTAATAGTAAAAATATAATATTTAACTGATTCATTTTCCTCAAATTTAGAAATTTTTTTCTTCCATCTTGTAATCCTAAAATTGTTGAGTGAGCTCAAGTCATTATCATGACATTCCATGATCTAAAAATCATTAATATGGCCCAAAATTCAATTAAATATACTCGAGTTCTACTTACGCCCCCATTCGAAGCCAACAGATCAAAACAGCTTCCACCTTCCATAGTGTCACGTCGCAGCACCGCAAGCAACCACAACATGAAGCAACTCATTCTTATAATATAGTAATAAGAAAGATACGTCGGGTACCAAAATGCTAGAGTAAATTGTACTTAGAGCAGGTATCTAGGCAGTGACCATCAAGGTAGAGACTATTATTAATCAAGTACCAATACGTTATCTTTTCCTTATGAAATGATTCCGTGTCTTGTATCTAATAAGGAAACAAGTTTTAATGAACCAAACGTTATAATGTTCAAGCTCAGTCTGAAATTCTAGTGAATTGGAACATTAGTAGTGTCCAAAATATGGCTTGAATTTCTAACGAATTCGAAGATTCTAATATTCAAGTTTGGTGTGAATTCATGATGAATTTGAAAAATTCTTTTTGAGATTAATTTGATTATTAAAAATTTCAAATTTGAATAAGCTTTTATCAGAAGAAACTGTCTGCAATAATCAAATTCAAGTAAATGGATATTTAATATATAATGCAATCGTGTAAAATTTGTGGAAATAATAATGACATTCAGATTTAAGTTTAGTATGATTATTTATTTATTTATTTTTACTTCCAATAGGTTGTGACCTCTCCAACCTTGTACTTTTTTTTTTTTTTAGAAGCTCAACCTTGTACTTAAGGACACAACAAAAGTTTAAAAAATGATCAGCATGTGTTAACATTACAAATTTACAATAGTGCTATTTCTATATATATTACATGGACGTGTGGATAACGGTCTTAAATAAGAGGGCTTTTTTCAAACGTAATATTTAAACTAGAGGACTCAATTGGTACATTTCACTTTGGTATGTTTTGAAGGACCGATTCATGCCTATGTAAAATCTTGTATTTGATACATATTGAACCAAATTAGAACTTTAACCTTGATCCTTTTTTTTTTTTTTGTTGGACTGTTGTTGTCAGATTAATATTGAATGAGTTTTGGTTCACTCTAGTCAAGTACGGAGTAGTTGTATCCATTTTTAAACCTATGATTGATTTCTTCCCTTGATTAATAGGAATTAAGAGAGATAGAGAGAGACCGAGAGAGCATCTAATACTAACTTCATGCTTGGGCTTTCATCAAATGGTCCCATGGTCTAGTGGTCAGGACATTGGACTCTGAATCCAGTAACCCGAGTTCAAATCTCGGTGGGACCTTGAGGCGCGTGCGTTGGTACCTTTTCACTTCGGAGGCCTGTTTTTGCCAACTTGTTCTTGGTGCGGAGATAATCAAGAAAATAACAGATATATTTTCTTTAAATGTAGACATGCTACTTATTTTGGAGCTTTGTTTTTGCCATTTGTTATATGCAATTGTGTGATTCTTTTACTGGAGTGAACTTGTGTAAAAAGATCACAGGATTCAACTCCTTGGTGTGGGGATTAATTAAGAAAATGACGGACATTTCTTTGAATGTAGATATTTAATAGAGGGCTGGAACCTAGCTAATCTAAGTCTGGATATTGGAGTTGTTAATGCTTCATGTTTTTAAAGACTTGATGCAGTTGATATTGCAAAGTGGCGAAGAGTGGGAGAACGATCTCATTGTGGATGATTTAGTATGCAAGAAATGACATAATAATTTAAGGTAATGAAACCATAATTTGTTGAAATTTGTAGCTGTCATCAAGGGTTTAGTATGGGTAAAAGAAGTGTGAGTTGGGACTTTGATTCTTGAAAGTCATGTTTTTCAGAAAATGAATTCTAATGTAATGGGTTTTTCTGATTTTGGCAATCTATTAGACAAGGCTCGAAAACTCTGTAAAACCTTTCAAGATTGTAAAATCTCTTATATTTGTATAACTATAAATTTGTCAACCTATGATTTAGCAAAACTTTGTCTTGATTTGGAATGCACAAGTGTACAACTATCTGGTAGGATGATTTCCCTTTCTCCATTGATCAAAGTTATAATTTATGATTTCAATGAATGAAATTTTTGTTTTACTCTTTAAAAAAATCCTTAAGCAATTATTACGCACCGAGTATTTTACATATTTACCCCTTGACATTTGTCGTATGTTTTACTTTAGAAGCATTATTTTGATGAACAAAATACGGAAAAATACACGTTGATTTAAAAATTCATGGGATCCAATTTGGTCCGCTCCGAGAAATAGAGTACTCGATTCGCATTATTTGACTAGGTTAGAAGAGGACCAAGCACTCGCTTATATACAAGGTGAGTTAGGATCAGAGAATTAAAAATCCATGGGTATTCGATTTGCCCTGCATTTTTTAAATTTTTTATATACAAAATATTATTTTTAGATCCAACTAAATAGTTTTATTGAGCAAATTACACCCCAAATATGAATGCCTGTAATTTGTTCACATGATTCATTTGTAAAGCTCATAATATTATTTTTTTCTAGAAAAAAGTTTAATTGATGTAGAATATGCATTAAAAAATGGGGCAATGCTTATAAAAATTTTCATTAGTTTTGGATTTTTATTTTTCTTTTCTTGTATTCTCTTTGCATATTTGTTTCTCCGCATGAGGCCTTTTTCTTTGGGTAAAATCTATATTGAATTTTAGATAAATATGTAAAATATAAAAATAAATTATTATAAATTATTTTTTAGAAAAAAATTAAGCAACGAGAAGGATGGGATGGTACTTACCAATCCAACTCTCTTTTAACGAGTACCTATTGATATGCGAAGCGAATAAAGATCAAAAAATGTGTGCCCACCCTTGTGTGCAGGAAGAGTGATAGAAAAGTGACCGCATAGTTAAAAATTCGCTAAAGGTGCGTGTTTTTTTTTAAATAATTTTGGCTAGGGGTCTAAACTTTCAAACTTTTTTCTTATCCTACAAACAGCAATTAATCCTCGCCAAATGGAATAATAAACTTTCTTCGTTTCTAATAAAGCTTGCCCTTTTGTACTATTTTTTTTTGGACACTTCACAAGATGAAAATTGAAAATATTTGCTTACAAATACTTTTGCATCAGTGCACTAAAATGAACATTCTTACAAATACTAAGAATGTTCATTTATTGTGAGAGTTCTTAATGTGGGGTAGTAGAGAAACGAAAAGCTACATGCAATTGATCAAGGTTTCAGCTATTGTTACTATTGTACTCTATAACATAATGGTATGTTTTAGTATAACAGATTTACATAGCAACACAACGTGTAAGTGTTCAACACAAGAATCTATGGTGCTACTCTGCACAAAAAAAAAAGAAAAAAGAAATCGTTGTTGCTTTTGCAATTTTTTTTTTTGGTTTTTTGCACTTGTTGTTTAAATGCATACTTTATTGATTTACTATATAATATATTGTATTAGTGCAGATTTTATAAAGTGCTATTTTGTCTGATAATTATAAAAGACCTCGATATCGAATTCTTGGACTCAGATAAAAGAGTCAAATATTTAATTAGTATCTTTAAATTCAATATTTCAACAATAACATTGAAAATATATAAGCATGATGCTACTATTTAGCTCAATTAGTAAGAATTTTAATCAAGTGACTTTTAAATCCTTGTTCATTATTTTGACATAAGCATTTTTTACTTGTTTAACTTGATTTTGAAGTTTAGAATGACATTTCATGCTAATGCATTGGCTTAAAAGAGCAGGCCTAAGCAGGGAGATACTCGTAAGATCCGATAAAGATTGGGGACCTTTACAGATTCTCCCGAACAACAGAGGCGAGTTGCACAATAATTTTTGAGTGCGATTTACCCCCCAAGTTGCCAGTATAAGAGGGGCCTCGAAAGTGTCTCAATAGCTGCCTTTTTCACTGACTTGAGCTCGCGATATTCCCCCTCTCTCTTCCTCTTTTCCACCCTTATCATATATTAAATTTTTACCTTTTTTTCTATAATAATTCACCGGCGGCGACCGGAGATCGGAGACGCCGCGTACCGGAAATTGTACGGACGCCAGTGGCAAATCGTAGCCAAAGATGAAGGTTTCAGTTAAGACTTTGAAAGGCACCCACTTCCAGATCGAAGTGAAACCCGACGACTCCGTACTTACATCTCTCCCTTCTATATCTATTTACAACACACTTCCATGCAGACATATAGATGTGAAAACTAATTTTCGTCACTGAATTTCGTGTTTCTCGAAGTGAATTGGGTATCTAGATGATTAAACTGTAATTAGGGTTTTTGGTGTTGGCAAG
Source organism: Coffea eugenioides (assembly GCF_003713205.1). Taxonomy (NCBI): domain Eukaryota; kingdom Viridiplantae; phylum Streptophyta; class Magnoliopsida; order Gentianales; family Rubiaceae; genus Coffea; species Coffea eugenioides. Next base: position 1,831,903 of record NC_040041.1, read on the forward strand.
ATTTTACTATTTTTTTTTCCTATTCACTTCTATTGGCGGCGCTTTCTCGGGATTTTTTTATCATAATTCTGGTGAAATGCTATGTTAACCATGCAAAATATTTGTTCCAAAAAAAACAAAGCGTATGTGGATGGTTAATGATTTATTATTTTTTCTTAAATCGGGGGATGTTACTTACAGCGTGAAGAACCTTGCAAAGTCGGTATTTTGAGCATAGAAGTATCTGCATTAATGCTGACATGTACATATGTTGTGACTTATCGGTATACGTGTGAACTGCAAGCAGAAGTATATGTGAAAAGTGATGTGCTACACCTCGTTATTATTATGTCCTGTATATCCCCTTCCGTCCCCTCGTCAAGTTTAAAAAACTCCAGTTTTGCAGTCAATCTCAAAGTCTTGCCTTTACCAGTGGCCCATGGCCCCTTTCCGCGTGAGAAAAGAAAAGGAAAATGCCAAATGCAATAAGATTTTTTTTTCACTAATATGTATTCTCTTGTGAATGGCTGATCGTGAGCTTAGAAGTTTTGGCTAATAGATGTGTTTCTCTGCATTTGATGCTGGTTCAGTTTGATCCAGCTTCATGCATTACATGTCTATTTTTTATTCCTATGCTGAAAAAATAAGTCCTTTTGAATTTGTACTTGGAGGATTACCTTGCGACATAATCGTGTAGTACAGACGCACATGAATCTTGCCTTGTGTTTTGTTGATTTCAGCTATACTGGTTATCACAGTGAGATGATGTTGTCACTGTTTTGTGTAGGTTGCTGATGTGAAGAGAATTATAGAAACGATTCAGGGTTCAGATGTCTACCCGGCTGCACAGCAGATGCTTATTCACCAGGGAAAAGTTCTCAAGGATGACACCACATTGGAGGAAAATAAAGTTGCTGAAAATAGTTTCATTGTTATTATGTTGACCAAGGTATTGTTGTGTTACATGCCCAACTATGACTTGTTTAAGGATTTTATCGTGGACAAAGCAATAGACGTCATGAGTTAGCCTTCATTTTCTGGTTGGGCTGCGAGCCTGAAGGAAGGTGTTGTAGGACTTAGTTTGAGTTGTAATGTCTGAGCACTATATAGTCCTTTCTTCAGTTTCTGAAGCTAGAGTCGGGAGAATTGGCATTGGATTGACCTTTGGAGAGTACTTGTCTTTGGCTAATCTTATTATGAAACATTAGTATGTTAAATGAGAATTATGTCATTCTTTTCCATATTTGAAGAAGAAAATTAAAGCTTGGCATGCATAAAAAAATAGTATTTGGAATTGATTACAGTTGAATCATGAATTTTATCAATTGGGATTGATTACACTTTGAATCATGAATATGTTTGCAGAATAAAGTTCCAACAAGTGGGGGCTCATCAGGAACAACTGCAAATACAGTGAGTAGAGAATTATTTGACTAAATCCTTCTGCAGATCTTTGTCATCTTCTTTTTCCTGTTTGATCTTCATTTCCTTTTTATGGAAAATACAGAATGAAGTAAATAATGCATATTACAGTTGCTTGCATTCGCATATAGAATATGACATTGAGTTGTTCTGAGTGATGTTTATGTAGCCTTATGAAGTTAATGGTCCTATTTTATCTTTACTAGCTTTATAGTAATTAAGGTGTATAAACGTATTATGGTTACTTCCGTGTTAGGGGTGCAAACGAGCCGAGTCGAGCCGAGCTTTGGCCTAGTCGAGCCGAGCCTCCAGTTAATTTTGTGAAGCTCGAACTCGAGCTCGAGCTCGACGAGCTCAAAATGTCAAGCTCGAGCTCGAGCTTAAAAAATAAAATTTAAAAAAATAAAAAATAATTATATATTTTTAAAAATGAATAAAATAATAATTTTTTAATAAATAATAAAATATTAGGGATATATGTGTAATTTTACTATAAAAATAAAAAATAAAAAATAAAAAATATATATAATTGAGCTCACGAGCCGCTTGCGAGCCAACGAGCTTAATGTTTTTGAGCTCAAGCTCGAGCTCGAGTTCGATTTAATTAGCTCGAGCTCGACTCGAGCTCGATATTGACCGAGCTCGAGTCGAGCTCGTGCTCGCGAGCTGCTCGATTCGTGAACACCCCTATTCCGTGTTGTCAGTTGCTTGAACGCATTTAATTTTACAGTTGAGGAGATAATTGCTTATGAGTAGTTCTTTAGGGGTACTCTTCTGGTGGGGGAAATTTGTCTATTGATATCATGTAATATTGCTCTTCATCATTTAGCTAAAAATTTGAAGCATGGTAGCATTCAGGATACTCATACTTTCAGTGGGAATGAGTAGATTAGATGCCTACAGTTATTGGACTTTGTCCGAAATTTCTAATGGCAAAGTATTTGATATTTGCATATCTATTATTAGTGCAATAAAAATAGAAGGATTAGGTTGCTGAATGGGAAGTTTGTAGTTTGATGGTCTCTTGATTTTAGTTCTTTGACAAGTAATATGCAGTAGAAGAGAAATTAGACCTTCAATTTGCTGTCAAGTTCAAATTTAGTACTTCGTCATGACAGGAGAAGTTCTGACTGATGGCATGTTCTGTCTGAAAAATGTTTCCTATTCTTTCCATGAGCAAGCAAAAGCACAAAATGGCAAGGTTGTTTTGGTGGTTGAATTCAGATGGTAACTTGCATATGGCCTGTATACCTATATATATCCTCTCTGATTGGATTTGGATCTTTCGATGGGAACACTCTTCTAGAATAATTGTTTAACCAACACATAGCTTGCTTCTTTTTATTTTATTGCTTTTTGTTGTTGTTTTTGTGTGTGTGTGTGTGCTTTTTTTAATGTGTGGTGTGTGTGCTGGCAAATTCTATACACGGAGGTTCTAGGGCTGAGAATATCATCTTTGTAGGTGCAACCTGCAACTGCTGCTGCTCAAGCAACTCAACCTGTGACAGCACCTCAAGCTTCTGCTACGAATGTGTCACCGTAAATATAATTTTTAATTTTACTGGAAGTGTTATAAATTGTCAGAAAACAGCTAGAGATTCTCACTTCTCACTTGAATTCATTTACCTCTGTACTATGTGCAGGCCTCAGACTGCTCCTGAATCAACTCCTGCTCCTGCTCCTGCTCCTGCTCCTGCTCCTGCTCCTGCACCTGCACCTCCACCTGCACCTGCACCTGATTCGTGAGTCTTTGTCATATTTTTTGTTGCTGTTGGAACTCTTATGTGTACTTAGCACTGTGATTTGGAGACTTGGTGCATTGAGTAATTCACCTTTTTTCTTCATAGCAGTTCAGTGACAGATGTGTATGGCCAAGCGGCATCAAATCTGGTGGCTGGAACTACCTTGGAGAGTACTATTCAACAAATACTTGATATGGGTGGAGGGAGTTGGGATCGGGATACGGTAATCCGTGCTTTGCGCGCTGCATATAATAATCCAGAAAGAGCCGTTGAATACCTTTATTCTGTGAGTATCTTTTATTTTTTTGGTTTGTGCGGGTCTCGTGTGTCTCCTTCAGGGCTATGATTTGTTTCTTCATAACAACTTGCACGGCAAATGATATCTTCATCTTATCCTGCTATCTTTGTGCTGAAATAGTGGCTTTATTATGGGAAAATGGTGATTGTGTGTACTTGACCCATTTTTTTGGCCTTGATGTTGATTCAATTTGATAAAAAAAATTTTGGCCTTGGAATTGATCAAATTGATGTGCTCATTGCTTTGTTTATTTTCCAAAATGCGATTGAATTGGTTGACAGATTGTGAGGAAGATTTTTTCTTTTGAATGATTTAAATATATGTGGTTTTACTGAAATTTAATTTTCTTCTTTTGTACTTCACTCTCCTCCTTTGTTCTGCAAGCTCACGAGTCAAAAGTTATGTTGCTTATTGAGTGCTAATTGTTGAAAGTGATTTCATTAATAGAATGATGTTAGTGGAGAAGTTGAAAGGTGTCACTTGCATTATAACCAATAATTCAGTGTGAATTTTTCTACCCTCTTAGCTCATACTATTACTTCTAACTGGAAAAGATCCTGAATTTGATATAGGGTATCCCTGAAGCAGCTGAAGGCCCTCCTCCAGCCCAAGCTCCTGCAAGTGCACAGTCAGTGAACCCATCAGCCCAGGCTCCACAACCAGCAGTACCTTCCAGTGGGCCAAATGCTAATCCTTTAGATCTTTTCCCACAGGTAGGGGAATTTATAAAGAACAGGTGTTTTTTGATTACAAGATTTGACTTCACATGTTTGAAGAGAAAAAGGATATACCATGAATTTTGAATGTGGATCAGGGCCTCCCAAGTGGGGGTACAAATGCAAGTGCTGGCAGCTTAGATTTTCTACGAAATAGTCAGCAGGTAAATAAGATGCTTTATCCAGGATCTAGGATTATGTGGGAGTAATGAGCATAATCTGATTTGTCTTTACCTTTCCAGTTCCAAGCTTTACGTGCAATGGTGCAAGCCAATCCTCAAATCCTGCAGGTACTGGTGGTAGACATCAAATTATCGTTTCGGCTATTTTAGGCTTTGCTTAGCATTGTAGGAATGACAGCTCTTCTTCACCTGCAGCCAATGCTTCAAGAGCTCGGAAAGCAAAATCCGCACTTAATGCGGCTCATTCAAGAGCATCAGGCTGACTTCCTACGCCTAATAAATGAACCTGTTGAAGGGGAGGGGTGAGCGCGTTACTGGTAGTTCTGTATAGATGTGTTGGTATATTTAACCTATTTGCAGATGCCTATATATTTCTTGATGCATGAAACTGACTAATGTGGTTAATTATGATTGTGCCGGTCTCAGGAACATATTGGGGCAACTTGCTGAAGCAATGCCACAGGCTGTGACTGTCACACCTGAGGAACGTGAAGCAATTGAACGTGTATGCTTATAAATCTCCTTTATTATTCACATTATGCGATAAGCTAGTTTGGTTTGGTTTGGTTTAGTTCATGATTGGTTTCACGTTGGAAATGCCAAGGTGTAGACCATGTTAGTGCTTGTTTGGTTCTCTAAGTTAACATGTTGAAGTTCCAAAGTACCTTTGCCTTGAAGTTATGGCTGGTTGAGTTCATTAAGAAACTAAGAAACATGATTAGGCATAAACCAACAAACACGTTAACTTATGTTTTAAAGTTGAATTTTGGTATTTTCTGTGTGTATCTTATTAATCTATATCATCTCCATTCTTTTTGTGATATTTATTTGTTTGATTAGCTGGAACCTTGTCCTTGAGAGAGATTAAATGCAAGTAAAATGAAATTTGTCATGATCATCATTTGATGTCATTTTGGCAGCTTGAAGCAATGGGTTTTGATCCAGCCTTGGTATTGGAAGTATTTTTTGCGTGCAACAAGAACGAGGAACTAGCTGCAAACTACCTGTTAGATCATATGCACGAGTTTGATGAATGATGTGGGATGAACACTGTACTTACCTCCCCAGTCTAGTTATTTAAGTTCTTTAATGTGCTTTGACTTTTGACCTGCCATGTGGATTAATTTTATTTCACCGTTCACAGTGGCTTAGCTTAACTCTGTATCTCTTGGATCTTATATAAAGAAATGTTTGGTATGTTCTTGTCATCGAAGATGAGCTTTTGCTTGTTTCCTTTGCATGTTTTCTCTGATATGGAGACGTTTCTTGCTTCAGCTGGGCAATTTTTATCGTCAACATGTGCGGTGATTAATTGTAAGAGCTTGATCCAGTCTCTGGGAGTAATGACTGGCGAATTAAGTCATTCTAGGCGGAATGAAATTCTCACTCAATAACTAATCCACTGGCAAGATTTGATCCCGGATTGCAATTAGGCAGTTTGTCTGTTAGATCTTTTCATATTAAGCGTTCAATTAGGTGAGTAGGGTGATTGCTTGTCAAGCTTCATACGGCTGGCTGAACAGAACAAGAGAATTATGTCACCAAAGGGATGGGGAATAGACGATTTCCTGTGTTTGAAGTCGTTATTTTTTCCCCCATTTCTGAAAGGTATATGAATTAAAGGACTTGGTAATAGTAATTCAGTATACCTTTTTTTTTTTTTTTTTTTTTTTTGCATAGTCTAATAGTATCCTATCCGCACAAAGGAGAGTATTCCAACCAAAACAAGAAAATCTGGACATGCGAATGTGCCTTTTTATTACCAGAACATGTCCATTCCCCGTCAAAAGCACTCAACACGCAATTTTGCACTATACGAAAACTATGGTCCGCGCTAGTTTGTTAGAATTGCTGAACATTGTGCTGGAAGCAGTATTTAACATCTCAGTCCAATTATCTGCCTTTGGTCGGATCTCACGACCCTTGGACCCCGACATGTTCTTTCTTTTAATGACTTTGAATAAATAATCTCCGTTTACACACACTATGATCGAGCAACTGTCATCTGATCAACAAAAATTTACCCAGTGTTGCAGGTATAGCACTCATGCAGTCCAAGTTTGTTGGATATTTTTCTTTTTTCCTCCCTAAGCAAAGTCAAGAAACCAAAAGAATCGCAATGATGGGAAATACAGCAGAATCGAAGCAAGAAAACAAGCCAAGAAAACGTTTTCACCCATGTCAACAAAAATTGTACCCATTGAAGATCATTTTCGTATTCACTGTGGCGCTTTTGTAATGTCAAGCATGTGAGATTAAAAAAAAAAAAACGTGCCTAAAGAATCTAACCTTTTTCCCTAAATAATCCATATCCAAACGGACTCTAAATTCTTTGCAAAAGTTTCCAACTCCTTCAATGGGTGGCCACGCTTACTACGGGATGAATTCTTAAACACACCTGGAACTTGTAGAAACCAACAACTGGTGATGAATGATGATTATTCTTGAACAGTGTATACAGGCTTCCACAACTGTTCGACATTTAACTATCAGTCACAAAACAATACAAAGCCACACACCCACAAAGAAGGCTCAAACATCCCATGGAATTTAAGGCTAAATGTTAGGCTCAAAAGTCATAGGCTTCTATAGGAAAAATATAATGCTCGCGTGAAATTAGTTAAATTTGGTTAGTTTTTGACAATTCTCCTAATAAAACTCCACAAGATACAGTTAACAATTTTCTTCACAAGGTTGCATTTGCTATATAAGCCGGTGTGTTTTGTGAAAAATTGCACGTAGAAAATGAATGTTGCCAATAGATTGAAGAAGCATAAGGTACAATGGAAGAAATATATTCTTTAGCAGTACCTGGGGATATCAAGTGAAAAAAACATACGGAGTTCAGGGCTTTAGCAGTACCTGGGGATATCAAGTCAGAAAAAAAAAGGCATATGGAGTTCAGGGTTAATATGCATTGATACAGCAAGCCATATCTCACATACGATCTTTGAGCAACATTAGCAAAATCAACCAATGTATAGATATTGGGTTGATATTAATTTATGTCATGTTTCCCTTCCTGCGATCACCTCAACTTTCAAACCAGATTCAAATTTTCATGCCCATCTCAATAGTGTCGTACCCTCATAAGAGATCAAGTATTCTCCAGAATTTTGGGCTTGGTTCCCTCAATCTAGATTTTTTACTTCAATTGTTAGACCAAATACAGAATCATACTTGCAGAAGCCCTAAACATGCCAGAAACATTTGGAACAGCATCATGTCAAGAGACTTATTGCAATCCTTGCACAGTTTCCTATTTCCTGATTTCTTTTTTGCCCACTACGTGACCAATTTCATCCATGCAAACCAAGACCCTGTCAGAAAGGAGAACTGCAACCTTAAATAGCTAAATATGACAAAAGTTCATGAACTTCTTTGAAAATGAAGGGTGAGTCAGAAAAACTCTGACTTGCTGGCACTTTCACAAATGAGCATGTTAGACTTTTTTGTGTCAAGTACAGGAAGCAGACAACTGGACTTTCTCCCACAGGAACAATAAATTAAAAGTCAAATAGAAAACAGAATCACTTTCCCCATGTGGTAAAAGATTAACATATCCTTTTAATGTTGCTTATAAAAGGTTTCAATCTCCCAGCAAATTACTTTCAGGGAAGCTTAAGAGCTTTATTCTACAACCCTAAGAACTAATGGATTTGAAACTAGTAATTCGCTGCAAAGAAATACTGAGATACAGAGACCAAGGTGGTAACTATTGTTTCCATCTAAGCACAGTGGCAGGTGTTCCCATGCCTATTTTAGTGTTCTTGAGCTACTTCACCTAGGACCTAGGTTTCAAATACCATGTCTTCCTTCTCATAACCTCAGAATGACCATCTACTGCTCTTGCTCAACATCCCCTCACAACCATTATCGACTCCTTTGCCTCCCCATCTCAAAAACAACTATGACCAAGAAAAAAGTTGGCTAACATCTCCTAATAGCTTGGGCATGTGATCTACAAGCAGCACAAAGACAGATGCATTTGTGATGACAAGAAGCTTTGTGTGGACTGCAAATAGACAAAAGCATGTTAAATTTTTCTTAATTTTTCTGTTTTATACTCAATAAAGATGAGAATATGAACAAAAAGGATGTTGTCTGCAGATTTTCCTATGCTTAAAAGACAAGCTATTTACCTAAGAACCTTTTCAACAATCAACAGTTCGTCCTTCAATTTTTCATTTTCATGCAACAATGATGAGATTCATATGTTATTTTAGGAGATTTATTAAGCATTGTAAAATGCATGGCTACAATTCACTATATGAGCTTAGATAAAGGAATTTGTACTCCATAGAACTTCAAAGCCATCATTTCACTTTGCGTCACATATGTTACCAACATAGATCTCTTGCAGTATCACAATATGTTAACAACAATTCTGAACTCAATGGCTGCCATGTAGACGTTCTCAACTTTCAATTTTGAAATAAGATCTATCATGCTTAAACGTACTTCCAATCCTGGAGGAAATAAATAATTCTTAAATCCACATTTCCGTCTGATGAGCAGATGTTTTGTGCCAATTAAATAAAAAGCACGTCATTATTCTCCTCATTGCGAGGGCAACTCCACCCTTGAAATTCCAAAATGCTCTAATGCAAATTCACCAATATCTTAGAAAATAAATGCCAAAAAAAATAAAAAATAAAAAAGATGGTATGGTGTTGGTAGTAGATAACAATCTACTTTGGCATATACAAGAAAAGGTGATATCCATCAAAATTCATAAGCAACAATCAAGCAGCACGAGAACTCTAATCAACAAGTCACAACAACAAGAGATGACTCAAGAATTTCTTCTGCTCAAGTACCTAGACATGAAAATCGCTCTGTAGAAGCTTACGCCAAATCTCCACCGCTCTGCTGCCACAAATTGATAATATCTGTGGCCTGATTAAGAAGAATGACCATCTGCTTCTGAGATATCCAGGGCTTACTCTCCAGCAAAAGTCTGAGCTCCTCCCAAGCATCTTTCCTTGGCCAAAAGTAGTAAGGACTTAGAGGGATTGTTCCATATCCCGGAATCACTTGGTCTATTGAAATCCCAATATTCTTCTGCATCCATACAAACTTTAAGACCAGCCTAGGTTTCTCCATTGGCTTCACAACTACTTTAAGCTTCTTAAAAAAAACCCCAACCAATTAGGAAAAAAATTAATCTTTTTCACAAGACCAAGCCTTTTTTCTTTTTCAAAGTAAAAAAATATACAAACTTGGTGTATAAAAAGAAAGGTAGATGTCGCACCTGTTTCTGAGGTAGGTTTGAGGAGATGGATTCAGGGGTGGGCGTATCCTGGGCAACTGCTGCTGAAGAGGCAGAGATGCTGAATGTTCTCCCCTTGTTCAATTGACATGAATTCAAAGAAGAGGGCTTGGGGATTTTGAGAGAGACCCATAACTTTTGACTGGGAAATGAAGATGGGGAGGAGGGCTTTAAATTGGAAAAACAACTAACAGTCGGTTGAATTGTTGTAGTATACATCTTTCAGAAAGTGCGTGAGATTATACGCGAGATTGTGTATATATAGCTTCTGGCAGTGCGGGCGAATGGCATGAGGATGACAAGACAGCGGCTTTGCCACTTCAAGCTTAGGGACTTGTAAAGTCGTGCGGTTTGGAGGAGTGGCAATTTATATGTCTGCATCAGCCTATCATGGCATATCCTAGGCAACTTACCGTCATCTGTAACTTCGCTGGTCAATTTTATGTAACTCCGAGGGTCCGTTTGGATTCCTTGTTTTTGCCTCTGTTTTCAAAAACTGTTTTTCACCATATTTATAATATTATAATATTTATAATTAATATTAATTATATTAATTATATTAAATATTTATTTATTTATTTATTCATATTATAAATATGTTATTTTATTTAAAATATATTTTTATATATTTATATAAATATTATATATATTATATATTATATATATTATACATTTATACATAATATATATATTTATGTATACTTATAATATACATTTATATTATGTATTATATATACTATAATATATTTATAATACATTTATATATTTATATTAATATACATAATATTAATTTTACATTTATACATAATATTAATATATATTTATAATATATTAATTTATAAATTTATATAATATTCATTTATAATTTATACATTTATAATAATATACACTTATATATTTATAATATATATTTATATTTTTATATAAATATATTTATTTATAAATATTTATAAATGCATTATAAATGCGTAAATGTATATAAATATAAAAATTATAAATTATAAATTATAAAAATACTCAAAAAATATGTTTTCAAAATACCTCTAAAAATAATCCAAAAAAATTTACAGTAAAAGTTTTTCATATAATTTTTTAAAAACAATCCCAAAAACAACTAATCCAAACAGACTTGTATTTTAAAAATGAAATGCTACAGTGTTGTTTTTGAAAAATAATCCAAAAAACAGCTAATTCAAACGGACCCCGAAGTTACCAAATTACAAGTGCTACGGGAACATCTTCTTTTTACATGCCTTTCAACAAGTTCTAGACGTTCTGTTTCGCACGGTTAAAGGAAGTAAGAAATTTAGTTGATTAATCTATTAACCATCTCGAGTTTTTGGGGTTTGCCATACACAGGTTGATGCAAAACTCCACGTGCATATCAAATACCTTTTCTTTTTAATAAAATAAAAAATGATTACTTACCTATATTTTCAATGACTCGAACTTGTGATATGTCAATTACAAGTGAAACATCAAACTCATGGAAGAGGAAATGTAAGAGAGAAAGGAATACGGAAAGAGAAATGTAAGAGAGGGAGAGATGTAAGACGGAGAGAGAAATGTAAGAGAGAAGCTCTGAGAAACTGTACGGAACCATGGAAGAGGAACTGAGAAAACCAGATCGAATAGGAGATAGTGATGAAGGAAGGATAGACGGTAGTGCCCGACGTGAACTCAAGAAATTTAAGCGCAGATCTTCAGGGGAAGTTGTTCCCAACCCGAGCCCCAGATCCGAGGATGGAGTGAAACCAGCTTTCACCGCACCCATTCCTCTAGCGTCACCTTGGTCCGAGAGGTCTTTTCTCGAAGCGCTGAAGGAGAAACCAAGCACAAAGGATTTCTACGACGGCTCTGAGGAGGAAATGGAAGTAGCTGAAGAAAGTCTAGAGGAAGAAAAAGACTTGGGGAAAGAGGCAGAAATCGCAGCCTAGAAATTTCCGAGAGTGGTAATAGAGAAAGGAAAGAATACCGATTTCTGGAAGCCTTGGAGGAAAAGTTTGATTGTGAAAGTTTTGGGACGAACAGTCAACTTCCGAGCTCTGGAAATGAAACTGAGAGAACTGTGGAAGCTGGATCAGTATTTTGAACTAATAGATCTGGAACATGGCTACTTCATCACTCGGTTCTTCAAGAAGGAGGATTATCAAAAGGTCTTAGGGAAGGACCATGGATGTTCCAGGGTAACTATGTTACCATAAGCAAATGGAAGCCAGATTTTAGGCCAGCGCAAAAGGATGTAAAGACAACATTAGCCTAGGTAAGATTGTTAGGTTTGCCGATTGAATATTATGTTGAAGACTTTCTCATGAAAGTGGGGAATATAGTGGGGAAGGCGGTGAAAGTGGACAGCCAAACTCTGGAAGTGACTAGGGGGAAGTATGCGAGGATTTGCGTTGAAGTGGACTTAAAAAAGCCACTAATACCATTTATTTGGGTGAACAATGATTTGCAAGCAGTTGAATATGAAGGGCTAGATGCGATCTGTTTTGAATGTGGCCAATATGGCCACATTGCTTCTAACTGTCACAAGAATTCCAACAATGCAGAGGGAACGGATGCACAGGCTAACACTGTGACTGGGGAGGGTCATCGGACAGAGAGGGTAGTGCCGGAGGCCAACCCCTATGGGCCATGGATGCTGGCGAAACAAAGGAGGTACAAGCCAAAAAACAGAGTGCAAGGTTTTAGGCCCCAAGAAGGAAGTGGACTGGGAACTGCCAAATTCGCTAAAACTATTGGAGAAAACCGTGAAGGGAAGAAGAAAAATTTTTCAAGAAAAGGAGACAAAGCCCAGGGTGGAGTACAAGGGCGGTATGAACAAGGGGAAACAAGCATGACACAATTTGGGAAGAAACCACAGGAGGAGCGTGAAGGCCCAAACAGTTGGGGAAACGGTTCAGGATCTAGGTTTATGGCTCTGAACGAAATGGAATCAGAGGGGCTAGCTCAAGAAAAGGCAACTTCAAGAGATGTCCTGAGGGATATCATTAACGCCATCCCAATCCCACCTGATGGAATAGTATTCAAGGGAACAAAGTCAGCATTGAGCAAACAAGGGAAGGAAATATCAAGGCCAAACAAGAAGGTGGAAGTTCTTGCCTTCAAAAAGCAAAAAACAACAGGAGCAAAAACAGGAGGGAAGAGCGAGGCAGGCCAACATGCTATTAAGTTTGTGGTTAAGGAGAACCGAGATGAAATCTGTATTGCTTTTACCCTAGGAGTTAGCAAAGAAGGGGTGGAATGTAAGCAAGGTAAGGAGAGGGAAAGTTGGTATCAAATGGTAACAGCCACTGACGCGCTGGAGCAGGAGAAAGCAAAAAATCTGGATCCAGGGGAGGGTTGTGGTATTGAGGGCTTTCACCTAACAAATCATGAGTTCCCAGCTCTTGTAAGGACGAATATTAGGGATCAGACCCAACATCACAAGGTGGTGACCAATATTGAAAGCAGGGTAAGTGCAGAGTAGGTGAGCTCGACTGGAGCAATGGAGGAGGGGACGTAAACCCATCCTTCCTAAATCTGCAAGTTAATAGTCTATATGGATACAAGAATAATTTGTTGGAATTGTAGAGGAGATGTGAATAGGCGATTCTGGAGGAATTTAAAGGAGATTATAAGGAAAAATGACCCTATCATTTTGATTCTAGTATAAACAAGAACAAGTAGTGACAAAGGCAGCATGATTCTACGGAGATTTAACTTTAACCAGATGGCTTTCGTTGAAGCGCAGGGATTTTCAGGAGGAATATGGATGTACTGGAATGATCGGGAGGTGGAAGTAGAAATAGTATCTACTAACTGGCATATCATGAATGTGGTGGTGAAAAATAGAGATGGGAATGAATGGTTGATGTTGACAATATATGTCTCACCAGAAGTAGAGTTGAGAAAGCTGCTATGGAAGTACCTGCAGGAACTTGGAGAGAAAGTCAAGTTTCCGTGGCTACTGCGGGGAGATTTTAATGAAGTTGTTGACTCAACTGAGAAGAGAGGGGGGCGACACTGTAGGGAAATACTTAAATAGCTTAATTGAATGCATTCGGAGATGTGAACTGATTGACTTGGGATTCAGTGGTCCAGCTCTTACATGGAACAACTGCAGAGAGGGAGGTGCCAATGTTGGGAAAAGACTAGATAGAGCGTTGTGTAATGGGATGTGGAATCTGGATTACCAGAGGGCTAGTGTTACTCATCTTACAAGAACTCACTCAGATCATCATCCGATAAGAGTGAATACTAAGAAGGAGGATGGACAGATGGGCAGCAGCCCGTTCCGGGTAGAGAATGCTTGGTACACTCACTATGATTTCTACAATCAGGTAGAGCAAAACTGGAACAATAATAAGGATTTGCTGGAGAATGTGAAGATATTTACAGAAAAAATCAAAAACTGGATTAGGGAAGTATTTGGTAACATTCTTAGAAAGAAGAAAAGATGCCATGCTAGAATTAATGGAATCCAGAGGAGTCTTTCACGAGCACCGTCTATTCGCCTGCAAAAACTTGAAGAGGAATTAATTGCTGAGTATAATACAATCCTAGAGCAAGAGGGGATAATGTGGCATCAAAGGGCAAAGGTGGAGTGGTTGAAATACGGGGACGGAAACACGAGGTTCTTTCACTTGTCAACTACTATTCGCAGGTGAAAGAACACAATACAAAGTCTGAGGGATACACAAGGAAAGTGGCAAGAAGACCCAGACACGGTGAGAAACATTGTGCTGAACTTCTTCAAGGACCTATACAGTGACAGAGACCAACATAGAATTGCCAGCCAATTTCACAGCTTTGCAACCCTGTCAACTAGGGAGGGAGGAAGACTGACCAGACCAATGGATGAAGGGGAGATTAAAAGGGCACTGTTTGAGATGAGGGGAGATAAATCACCAGGCCCAGACGGGATACCCGCGAATTTCTACCAAAGATGCTGGAACCAAGTAAGTGGCTCATTTATTAAGTGCATTCAACAAGTCTTTAGAGAGAAAAAACTCCTACTAGGCATGAACAATACATATATTGCCTTCATGCCTAAGGTGAAATATCCTGAAACGGTAGCTCAGTTGAGACCAATATCCTTGTGTAATGTATGCTACAAAGTCATTACCAAGATTATTGTGAATCGTTTGAGACCTATGCTAAAAGAGTTGGTTGGCCCTAACTAGGCTAGTTTCTGTCCTGAAAGATTTACAACAGATAACATTATAATCATCCAGGAAATGATCCATACAATGAAGAGGAAAAAAGGAAAAAAAGGTTATATTGCAATAAAAGTGGACTTGAAAAAAGCTTATGCCTAGGGATGGCAACGGGGCGGGGTTGGGGCGGGGAACCCAGCCCCGCTACCTACAAACTCTCCCCGTCCCCCGTTTCCCCCGCCCTGCTTAATAAAAATTTGTTATATATTTTATTATGGTTAAATTTTAGTAAATAATCGAGTACTAAAATATTAACACATCATCCAATTATTATTCATTATAATTTTACAATTGAAACTTATAAAAACAATCAAACAAAAATTATTTGAATACAATCTAATATGATGAAATAAATATAACTAAAATAGTCAAGTTTTCACTTTTTGCACAAATACAATCACTAATTCATTATTGTGCTTGTACTTTTTTTAAGAAAAAAATGTTATTGTATTAAGTGTAATTAGAAATTTAGTATAAATGTATTAGTAAATTTAGTATAACCAATTAATAATTGGTATTAGTACACATATATAATTAATAATATCAATTATATTATATATACTAATAGACATTATATAATACATATAACTAATAATATTATTATCATAAGTTTGTAACTAATTAAATTATATATTATATATATATAATTACATACATATATATATTTTATATATTTATTTTTTTAAAGCGGGTGGCGGGGCGGGGGATGGGGCGGGGGTACACTCCTCCACCCCCCGCCCCGTTTCTAAGCGAGGAGAAAAAAATTCCCCCCGCCCCCGCCCCCGCCCCGCGGGTGTCCGTGGTCACCCGTCTCCATTGTCATCCCTACTTATGATCGTGTGAGATGGGACTTTTTACAGCAAACCCTGAAATTTGTGGGTATTCCCCAAGATCTGGTAGTTTTAATTATGAATTGTGTGCGGGCAGAAAGCATGGAGATTCTTTGGAATGGAAAAAGATCAGAACCGTTCATCCCATAAAGAGAAATTAGTCAAAGGGATCCCATTTCCTCTTACTTATTCATCCTATGTATGAAAAGATTGAGCCACATTATAAATAAAACAGCAGGTGAAAGGAGATGGAGAGGGATGAAGGCTTCAAGATCAGGGCCAGAAATTATTCATCTAATGCTTGCGGATGATCTTTTTCTCTTTGCCGAAGCAAGTGTAGAACAAGCAGTGGAAGTGGGGAAGATATTGCAAGAGTTCTGTACTTTATCCGGACAAAGAGTGAACGTGAGCAAATCAAAACTGTTTGCATCCTCAAATGTCTCACGGCAATTGGTAAGGGAAATGTGCAGATTGACAGGAGTTAAGTAGACACAGGACTTGGGAAAGTATTTGGGCATGCCAATTCTGCATAATAGGGTGACTAAGGCTACCTACACAGAATTGCTGGATAAGGTAAGAAGCAAATTGGCAGGATGGCAAAGGAAACACCTGTCCTTTGCAGGCCGGGTAACCCTGATCAAGCCGATGATTACAACTATCCCAAATTACTCCATGCAAACCAGCTTGCTCCCATGCTCAGTGGTAGAGGAGATAGAGAAGACAACAAGAGGGACAACAAGAGGTTTTCTCTTGGGGGACAGCTCAAATCAAAGGAAAATTCACCATATAGGGTGGGGAAAGGTGACACAACCCAAAGGTAAAGGAGAACTAGGGATCCGAAGGCTGAGTAAAGTTAATAGAGCATTACTAGCTAAAGTAAGCTGGAGGTTTACGGATAGAGAAGAGGCGCTGTGGAAGAAAGTGTTAAGAGAGAAATATTGCGGAGGACAGGGAGACCTATTCGCAAAAAAACAGGCGAATCTCACGCTTGGAAGAGTATATGTGAAGGCAGTAAAGTTACAGCTAGAGGAAAGAAGTGGAGGGTTGGAAACGACAATCTTGCTCTTTTCTGGACAGAAAGGTGGATGTCAGATATACCACTAATTGAAGAAGTTGAAGTAGACTTAAACCCAGAGGTTCTGAAAGGAAGGTAGGAAAGTACTGGAGGGAAGGAGAAGAATGGAAATGGGAAGAACTGGAACGAGTATTGACACAAGAAACACTAGCTAAACTCAAAGGATACTGTGTGGTACAAGGTGAGGATAATCCAGATGTAATGAGTTGGAGCCCAAAAGTAAGAGGGAACTTCACGTTAGCTTCAGGATATGAAATCCTATTAGAAGAGGAGGACTTGGGGCCGAGAGGAGAGGATTTGGAAATAGAAAGGCCCAGAGAGGTGGCAGTTGGCAAATTACTCACACAAAGAGAGAAGAAACGAAGGCACTTGGCTCTGGATGATAAATGCCTGATATGCAGAGAGCATGATGAAACTACACTTCATGCTCTCAGGGACTGTATCTGGATCAAAACCAATTGGAAAAGTTTGGTGTTCCCACATGTTTGGGAGGAGTTTTTCATCAAGAACACAGTAGATTGGGTAGACTGGAACCTAACGCAAGAGGGCATAGGAGCTGGGGGGAGAGTGATGTGGCAGCTAATGTTCCAACTAACGGTGTACCATGCTTGGAGGGCCAGAAACAAATTTGCTATTGAAGGTGAGAACTACCTCCTTAAAATCTCCCCAGCAGTTCTGAGGCAAATGGCAGAACAAGCAAAGCAGCTTCTATTCAATGGGAGACGCAGATTCCCTAGGCAAGAGTGCTTTATAAGATGGATTCCACCAATTGAAGGAGTGGTTAAAGTTAATGTGGATGGTGCCTCGGAAAGAAATCCTGGCAGAGCTAGAGTAGGAGGGCTCATTAGAGATGCGGCAGGGATATGGTTAGGAGGTTTTGCAGAAAGTATAGGGGAAGCAAGCAACATAGCAGCTAAGCTATGGGGAATTCTTAAAGGAATGCAGTTGGCTTGGGACAAAGGATACAAAGATGTCATCAAAGAGTCGGATTCGAAAGTGGGGCTGGAGTTGATAGAAGATGCAGTGCCCACCTCGCCTTACCACAATTTGGTGAAGCAGATTAGAAACATGAAGAGCAGAGAATGGTCGTGCAGGCTGCAACATAGATGGAGGAAAGGAAACAGGTGTGCGGATTGGCTGGCAAAAGAAGCAATCCAGTTACAGTTACCAGGCGGACTAATGGAAGAGCCACCGGATGGACTAAGGGAGTTACTAGGAGCTGATATAATTAGGGTCACAACCCCACGCTTAGTACCTTGTTAATAGGCAGTTGCCTGTCCTTTGTATTCAAAAAAAAAAAAAAACATCAAACTCATAATTTATTAATTTATTAATTACAAGTGAAGTGTCTTCTTATTAACAAGACTGCACCTCATTGTCCAATACCTTACAAAGCATTGAACAAGGCTCCCAGATGTACACGAGACAACTAACTATTTAGCGGGAGCTGATTTTATAATTTGTTACAACTTTCTAGAGTTGGCAGGTGCATTCGTGATTGAGTAGTTAAAGATGGCACACGTCTCTGTGTCATCGCTACTTTGTTGAAGCATTTCCGATTTCTAAAAGAATAAGATAACTTTAATCAATTAATTGCCATTACATCTCAAGAATGCTATTTCCAAACATTATGAAAATGGAAAAGAACTACAGCTATGTATAGTTTATTTGACTTGCAGATATGAAAACTACAAAAATCTTTATACACGAAGAAGGATACAACATAAGTGAATACTCTAGGTAAAGCTTCCTCCTTCATTCCTGCAAAATAAAAGAAACAATAAGGGTAAAAAAAAAGAAAAGAAAAGAACAAGGATTCATGATGTAATATTCGCACTATAAACTTCTTTACCTCTAAGTCTTCTTACGTCTGTTTTCTCAGTAAAATTGGGTAGCCACGCATGCCCTCAAGACCAGGCTTCGACATGGTACTTGCCAGACTTTTCCAGCGCGTGAATCCACCTTGCAGCAACTTCTTTCGTAACTCCACCCTCTAAGGAAATTATTTCCTCCAGAGCTGCCAATACATCAGAGGGCATTTTGTTAGCAGAACCTGCAACGTAGACAGCAGCCCCCCCAGCAAGCAGATTCCAGATTTTCGTGCTTTGTTCTCGCATTTTATGTTGCACATACACCTTTTGTGGCTGGTCTCTTGAGAACGCAACATAAAATCCTCCACCTTTGTCCTCTGAAAGTACTCCGCCACTTTGTAAATGGGACAACCAAAAGTCTCGATATAAGAAGTCATTCTCCTCATTTCTGCAACCAAAAAAGAAAAGCACTGGAGCTGTCGGACCAGATTTACTTTGAAGGGCTCTTTCCTCCACAAATCCACGGAATGGAGCACAACCAGTCCCGGGTCCAATGAGAATAAGTGGAACTGAGGGTGAAGGTGAAGGAAGAGAACCTTTGTGAAACCATGCCGGAATTAGGACTCCTGTTCAATATAATAGTTAAAAAGTCAATAACCATGGGCTTAGTGGAGTTACTGAAAACACACTGCATATAATACTGTAGTGATGGACCATACTTTGCTGCGGATGAAGTCCAGCTAGCCATGTTGAACAAAGACCCTTGCGCGTCCTTTTGTATGGTGTTGTCCAAGACACAACGCTCACCGTCAAGTGTACTTGGTTTGGGTGAGCAGAATTAGAAGAAGAAATGGAGAAAGCTCTCGTCTTTAGTGGAGGAATTAACTGTACCAACCATTCAAGTGGCATTTGCACAGAAGGGAAATCTTCTAAGACCTGAAATCTCCAATGAAACGACACACATAATGTCAATGGAACACAAGAATAATCCTCCACATACTGCAACGAACATTCCAGCATTACACCAAGAAACGCCAAGAATTAGCATGTCAAGTGGTCCTAAACCAGCATAAATAGAAGATCATCATGTTTTACAAGTTCACATTGAATCAACACCATGTGATCATGCATAAACAGGTCTATAATGGGAGCAAACTCACTAAATCTACAGCCAAGCTCTAAGCAAAAATATCAGGCTCCATGACTCAAAATTTTCACTTTCGTGGGACAGATGACCTGAGAGAGCAAATTCATCTCAGTGACAAAAGATATAATAAATTGGAAATTCCACTATATATTTGGAAAGATCGCCAGTGCATCCTCTACAATGGACGTGCATTCCAAGTATCATTTCTGAAGGCAAAATTAACTAAACTGCCCATGTTATAGTGGAAGAAAGTAAACTGTCATGCACAATCAAACAGATCAAAAGGTAACTATCTCTGGTGGTTAGTTCATATTATTAATAAAGGTGGCACCTCCAGCACAGTTCTTCGTTCCTTTTGGTTGTATTGATATAGATCATCTCTTCCTTCAGGCGACGCAAAATACTGCAGCCTTTCCTTCTCATGTTGAGCACTGGCAAAATTACTCATGATCTGCAAAACTTCAGCATATCAGTTTTGCTCACCAATCAAAAGCAAATTGATAACATAACCTTCATAGCAAAGTAGAAGTTTAGAATACTTGATTATCTTGTACAAATACATGATTGGTTCCAAAGTCAAGACTTGTCAGATTCCTAGAAAGCAAATAATAAACAGGACAAAACAAAATATTTTGACCAGACTGCAAATATAACTTTAGTTAAAGATGACTGCAAATACAAATTAAACCACAAGAACAAGAAATGAACATGTACATCACACTCAATCTAGCAGTGCACATAGCTTTATCAAAGAAGCACGAGTGCAAAAACCAAGTAAAGTGAAGGCACATGGTGACATGTTCAAAGCTAGAAAAGTGACAGTTAAAAATTACAGGAGTTGTCCACAATGCATCGGAACGCACTGTAGTTTAGATGTTGAAGAGATAAGAGTTCCCCAACTCTAGATCATTAGGAAAAACTATTAACAAGTAAATTGTGCTGGGTAAAAGCATTTCTTTGTATAAGAAATTTGGTAATCAAAATAAAGAAAGAGTAACTCATGACTATTTTCTGAGGAAATACACTTGAAAATATACTTCACAAATCAATCAATCAACATGTTGACTCTTAATTACTGACTCAATTTGCATCAGTAAGCAAAACTATGAATTTGATAACTACAAAGACCACGTTAACCACCATGAAACTCTACTCAAACAGACATGAAAAATTTGTAGATCAGCTCTTACAACAGAAATTCAGTTATAAACTGATTTCATCAGTCAAAGTTTGTGCAGCGGCAGAATTCTCTGATTACCTTTTTAAAATGTCAGCACTTGAATATGTCTAAAACCCAAATATCTTAGAAAATAATGAATGCAGGATTTTCAAGCCACCAAGAAAGCAGAAGAACTAAAAAAAGAAAATTTGAAGGAAGACGTATAAAATGTCGACATTGAAAATTAAATAGGCAGAATTATATCTGACCTCAAAGAAATAGCGTCTGGGCGAAGCTGATGCAATATCCATTGTTAATTCCACAAAAGTTTTCAATTTCACAGGGATGTCCGGAGCATGGTTAGTATCACCCATGGAATTCTCTTTCTTGCTTGGTTGAACCTGGAAATAAGTAATTCTTAATTAGCACCTGAACAAGCAAAAAGCAACCTATCAAAGAACAAATCCATCTCATGCAAAATTTATGTGCATACATCCGGAATTGACAGCCATCACCAAGTAAGAAGAAGAGGGCAAACACTAGAGGCAAAAGGTGAAACAAAAGTAGACAGGAAGACATACAGTGAGAAGAAGGAGAAGAATAATTCCAAAAAAGATCATCTGACAGGGATTATCAGGGCACATAAGAAACTATCAATGTACTTCTCATTCTATAAGGATGAACCTGGAAAGAACTATCTATGGTGTCCAACAAGTATAATACATGCAACAAGTACAAAAAAAGTTTTCACAAAGAAGTGGTCATTCATTATGTCTAAATTATACCTCCATTATGATGCATCAATAACAAGTGTCAAGTAATAGCCATGACCAGGAAAAGATGAGTAACAAAGGAGAATGGATGCACAAAGAATTATGTGATTCAAAATTCAAAAACAAAGAGCTAGCGTATGAAGACAAACAACTCAAATGACAGCAACACAATAACGAAGCAAAATCAGGCTTCAAAGTTCCAATCTTAATACATAAATTCTGTAAAATGACAGAAAAACAACTACATTCAGAGGACTGCTTACAGTGATGTAAGCTTCTGGGTTCAAATTACAACGCTTCATGAAAGCATCAACTGCAACAGGATCTTGGCTGGGAAGCACCTCGAGAACATCACCAACATCATAGTGAATAGACTGAAACAAGGAAAAAGACTGTCCTGTGAAATATAGAACGTCAATTTTGCAAGTCATAAAACTGACAAATTCTGCCTGATTTCATGACTTACTGATGAAACTGCTTCGAACTCTAAGTGCCATACATCCTTGCCGCTACCTGGCCTAGTTAATGGGCAGTTTTCTGTCTAGACCAGTGAATTGACAAAAGCACAAGTAAAGTGTATGAATTTTAAAAAAAAATATTAAAGAACCAGAACAATAACATTTCTTTAAGCTGTCCTCTAGACAGGTTCCACGCAGTCATACATGCTTGACAAAAGCATATGCATGTATTCAAGAGTAGGAGTGTAAGTGTGTGGGGTGGTTTTTTTTTTTTTGGGGGGGGGGGGGGGGTGGAAAGAGTACATGTTTAACAGATGCCAAACATCCAGTTCAGTTTATGCGGGGCTATTTTTTTAATAAGTTAAACGGGTACTAGCACATGTTACAAGCACTCTTTATCAGTAAAAGCTTTAAGCAATTTGCCTAGAGAATTAGCATAACATTGTATATGTGCTGCAGCGAAGATCTAAGAATGGTTTGTGTAATAATTAAAGAAGCCCCAGAGACTGGAACAGGCAGCAAAGCGTTCAAGAAACATTCAAAGAAGTACGTTAGTCCAGAACTTCCCAAGCCATTCAAATTTTCCATGTCATGTCCCTAATATGTATCATACAGATTATGCTCATTACTTCAAAACTTCAAGAAATCACCATACCAAATTTAGAAAGCAATCAGGCCTCATCTTGCCAGAAGATTTCCCAGGGGACATTGAACGAGTTCTCTCGATCAGCATCTCAAGACTTTTGAAGTCTGCAACAGCCATAAGTTTCATTCTCAGGTGGATTGCATACCAAATGCAGACAATAGTAGACATGCAGGCATCCAATATCATAAATTTAAAGTCATAAGAAGCCAAAAATTGTAGGTAGAAAATGTTAGATTCCAATCATTTTTGTTCATTTATGGCATTGTATCAAGTACTAATCTTCTCTCTTTCTAAGGGCTTAATCTTCTATGTAGATGATGATTCTAACATGCTGTTCTATTTTAGGCAATGTCCTGGTTCGATTTTCAGCACCTATCATGATAACCAGTGCCAAATTATTGAATCGTGAAATAATCCAGTTCACATGTGGAAGTATGTGCTTGAATTTACAAAATAGTAAATTAATCTCCTCTCTAATTGAAGAAAAAGTTTTAACTTCGGAACTGGTGGCCAGGGGTTGCTCTTGCCCTAATCACTTTGATTTTTCAGTCACCTCTATTTTTTGCACAAATACCCCCATTAGCTTTGAAATTTCAACTCAGCTTTATACTCTGGGCTGCTGATCATGGTGCCATTGCCTGTTCAAAAAGGTGAAAAATTAACCAAGGAGAAAGGAACTTGGACAATGACGTCTAATAGTAGCTAAAGAAGCCACAAACTTGTGTTGAACAGTATTGATAACACTCTGAACTTAATCTTTATGCTCTACTTGTCCGTGTTAGAGTATGCTTGAGAAAGCAAAGGATAGGGCAACACAGAGAGAACAGCTATACTCTTCTAGAAGCTTTCAGTACTCTGCAAGGCTTACGGTATTGCGACACTGCCAACTAGAAGGGAGAATAGCTTCACCTTTGTACGTATTGGAAAATAAAGAATGTTTATAAGCTTGTGACTAAGTAGATAAACATGTAGCTGAATTGTATGAATAGGTGAGACAATAAACAACATACAGCCCCCAAATTAAGGGTTAAGTTCACCAACCAGTCTAAGGAAGCAACTCACCAATGGCGGCTGAACATTGAGAATTTCCTTTACCAACATCATGATATGTTATCTGTATCTTCGGCTGATCCACCCAAGTACCATTTAATGTGGCAGTATTTGGATCATTAGGGAACAAATTAGGAGCCTTATTGTACAATGTCTTCCACAATTTGGACATCCAAGGGTCCAGAGCTCCTTCATACCTATAATTGCAGCATAGTGGGTAACAGTCAGTTTTGGAAAAGCAAAGACAAGAATGCAAGGTGATAATCTATTTTACCTGACAAAAAGATTAAAGACATATCCATAAGCTCATTTAACTGATAGAAGCAGTAGTAGCAACAATATAAAAACTTGACTATGACATTTTCTATGTCCCATTAAGGAATCATAAAGCAAAAGCCACAATGTGAAGATATATATATAAATATAAATATATTCTATCTACCAATTTTCAATTCCTACCCAAAAAAATGCAGAAAAAGAAAAGATTTGGTTGAATGTTGCTAATCACAGAATCATACCCTGATGGATGCTGATCATCTCCAAGACCTCTTTCAATCAGGGATCTAGCACCAAGATCCAACAGTCTTTTGTCTAGCTTCTTCGCAACAAACTGCAACAAGAACACACAAAAATGATACGTAATTCAGCATTCAAACTAGTCACAATACACAATTGTTTCACAGTTACCATAGCATGAACTTGTGACAGTATTGAGAAATAATGCCAACTCTGCTTGCGTACGGACAAGTTTAAATAGAAGCTAATATTTTATCCTTCCGAAACAAAATATTCGAATTCATACTTGCAAATGAAAATCTAAAATGAAACGTCAAACTATAACGCATACTTTTCAGTCAAGAACGTTTATGCGCCAGCAATTAACAAGTGAAAATATTTATAGGCAGGCAAGATGAAAAAGCTCAAAATCCCAAGAAAAAACAGCAAAATTGAGCTGAGCGGGAGAGGAAGAACGGGAGTACCATAGGATTAACCTCCCTAGGGTATAGAAATCATCATTACATTATATTTCTGGTAGCTCGAATCACCCAATCCAAACACGCCATAATCAACTCCTTTAAGCCACTCCTTACTTAAACTCCTCTGCAATAAAAACCTCCAAAACCCCTATAAAAACCAAAATTTCAGCAAAAGCAAAATCCAAACACAAGCTCCCAATAAATCAGAACCAAAAAAGCAAAAAAAAGCGTATAAACCTTCATGGAATCCGGAACGTCCCCTTGGCCGGTGGTTGAAACCACAAAAATGACCGTCTCTTCAAAAGGTAAACTTTTCTGTAGCAGTAAATGCATGAACATAGGTACGTCTAGACAGAAAAAATTCGTGTATGCACGTACTAATCGGGAAAAAGGCGTACGGGTTCAAAGTCATCGATGCAGAGGACGGAGACGGGGCAGCAGCGGCGATCGGCTTCGCGACCTAATCGCTCAGCTGCGTCCATGGCATTTCCAGTTTCTGAAGCGTAAAGTATTAGCAGCTTCTTCTTGTTCGGCTCGTCCTCCATGATCGGCTAGGCGATAGACCAGCTTGCTCACAGCTTGTTCCGGTTTTCCCAATGCAGTGCTGTGCAGCCTTCTTTACAAAATTCGTTCCGGACTGGGACAGGAAGCCTACAGCAATGGGTGTGATCATTTAGGCCCAATTTCTATGTTGGTCTAGACTTTTGTGTGCGCTAGGCCAGGATTAAGATGGAGCCCATAGGCTTTGTAATGAATGAATGGATTTTGTGCTTTGAATTCATTTTTTCCCATTTGTCTGTTGAGCACCAAGCATTTGCTAATCTATCATTCATATTTTTTCAAGTTCTGGAGTCGAGCTAATATCCATCTTGTTAAACAATTTAAGGTTTGCTATATATTTTTTTGAAACCTTACGTTTTCCCAATTTGGTGTGGAAGATCATGGAGTTGCTTAATGATAATTGAGAATATGATTTGCGAAAATGCTACAATTCCTTCTGAGAGCACAGTACCATGATTCTGATCCACTCACATTATTTAGTGATTTAAATAATCTATTTAGTGATTTAAACTCTTAAAATAATCTAAGAGTTGATAATTATTATTGTTTCTCATTGAAAAGAAAACATTATTATTGTTAGGTAAACCACGCATCGAATTGTGGAAGTACAAATAGTGGTAGTATAAATCTGCTTCAGCATTCAGCATAACGACTGATGTTCTAGTAGGTCGAAATATATGAATTTACGACAACGAATTAAAGAAAGCAGAATTCTGATACTCAAAAATAAATTACAAAAAAAAAAAAAAAAAGAAAAAGAAAAAGATGCTGACACATGGCCGCGCAGCAAGCATTTCAAAATTTACAACAAACTAAAGAAATTCAATTTTCGGCGTGCTTCGCAAATATGCCACCTCTATGACTTCACTAAATTTGCCGACTGACACTCCACGGACCAACAATGCAGACTACTTCTGACAAGCATTTTTTCCTGGCACCTTTCCTAATGGATGGATCTCTTCTCTCCGTTCCAGCTACTACCAGTATCATCATTTTCATCTTATCCGCAAGATATAATCAGTTTATAATTTGCTAACTCCGTCCCCAACCCACTGCTCCATGTTGATCAGAAACTCTTCAAACGATGGATGTGAGCATCTTCAATATTTATTTCACCTGACCACTTCCCTGCTCTTCTCCATGATGTGTGGAATCAGACGCGAGTTGGTCATGGATGTCGTCCCTATCACTCCAAGTCCAACTTATTTTTGTCGCAAGACCCTGCACTGGTGCTAACATGGTGTTCATTGTCTGGATGACTATGTTCTTCAACATTTTGAAAATCTGGCGATGACAGACTCTCTTCAGTGCTGGGTGCTATTGTAATCTTTTCCATCTCACACGCCTTTTTGTACTCTTCTACTTCAACAGGACTAGTGACAGCTTCACTACGTGTCTGGCTTGAAATAACTTTGCTGCTGTCAGGTTGGAGACCATCAAGTTGCTCAGTACTGCGGCGATCACATTCAGGATCATGGATTTCTTCTACCTGATTTCTGACCATCGCAGAGTCCAAAATACCACCTGCTTCTGCTTCCGCATCTGCATCATTTGCAACAATGACTTCTTTTGCCTCATCTGAATCACGTGGCCTAAGGTGCCCTTCAAAGTCATGGATCGGAATAGAAGGGTTTTTAGTCGAGTCAGGCTCTTCTGAGGTTATGCTGGAAGTTGAAGCAGCTTCTTTTGTTGAGGCAGGAAATGATTGGAAAGTGTCCCAATCATCATCATCATCTTCTTCCTCGCTTTTATCATCCGATTCTCTCGCCAGGGATGATGGTGAACTTTGCTGCTTGGTTTCTTCTGTTTGTGCAGGAATCTTTATCGCTAATGGTGGCACAATAGGCTTCTTTTCTATTATATTCTGCTCCTGCTTCATAGAAGCACGAATAATATCCTGAAAGTGCAACATCTGTTTTAGATCTTGAAGTCCATTAGAGTTGAATAAAAGCGAGACAATGCAGTTCATCATGGGATTACATGGAAAGAGTACACAATACCATACAGACTAAGAACGTGATTTGCAAAAGAGACAGAAGGTATTGAAGTTCAAGCATAAGATAAGCATCAACAGCATGCACATAATCACTTCAACTGAAGCTACAATAAAAGAAGTAATATAGCTTTTCAGCAATAGTGCTGGTACAAGGACGTCATTTATCAAACAAGGGCAAAAGTGAAAACTAAAGATACCTGAACAAACATGGCATTTCCTTCAAAAATGTAAAATAAAGGAAAAATACCTGAAGTTGCTGTCTTCTTGTAATAGGCATTGTTAGCAGAACATCCTTGAAATAAACTCCAGATTTTGGACTCTGAGCAAGCTGTGAAACAAGTTTTATAGCTGTGCTTCTCAATTCATTAAGGTCCTGTGGGTAACAGAGACAATGGTGCTAATTTAGTCCAGTTTAAACGTTTTCAGAATTCAAAGACGCAAATCAAACACCGAGAGTCCAATTCTCAGCCTGGTGTTACCTGAGAAAGATTTTCCTCTGATGCTGAAAAAACCATGAAAATTGCTTCCAAAAGCAAACTTAAAATGCTTTTCTGACATTCAGAGTCTCTTGATAGTGCTTGGAAAAGCATTAGAATTTTTAAGCACTCCCCAACTATGGTAACTGATTCCCTGATAGGTTTCTGTAGTCATTTGTAAAGCATGTGTCAGGTTTCTTTAGGATGATTAGACAATAAAGTCTTTGAAGTGGGGAATACATAATTAGCTATCACCTCCAAAAATTTTTGGATCACAATGAGGAGGTCTCCGGCAAGCTCTCCAACAAAGAATATCTCAAAAGAGTTGCATGTATCACTGCTCTTTTGTAGCATGCTTTTCAATACTTGCAAGCTAATCACTTGAACCTGTACATGAGAAGTTTTGCATCGTGAATGACAAGTGACTACAGCTCAAAACCACACAATCAGTTGTTACTCAGTTACCTGTATGTTGTAATCACTAAGAACAGCCTGGATACATTGATTGCTATTGTATAAATCAGTTGATAAACTGGGATCATTTTCTTTCCCTTCACCAAAGGATTCAAGCTCAAAAGCTACTTTAGCAAATGAAACAACATGTTCAAGAGAAAAAGCAAGCCTCATCTGCAGCAATTTCCGTTGGTTGGACCTCTTATCCTCCATTTGATGAATACTGTCGACGCATTCATTAATCAAACTAA
Source organism: Coffea eugenioides (assembly GCF_003713205.1). Lineage (NCBI taxonomy): Eukaryota > Viridiplantae > Streptophyta > Magnoliopsida > Gentianales > Rubiaceae > Coffea > Coffea eugenioides. The sequence continues at coordinate 1,860,378 of NC_040041.1, forward strand.
CAGATGCATTTAGACAAGCATGGTTGATTGTTCTCAATTGGCAAACACCATCGTAATCAAGTTCAGATTTATCTGCGAATAAAACTGTTTGTCATCCCAGACATTTTACTCTAACATGGGACAAAATGATCTAACAGCATAATACATAACAAGAAGCCATATCCTGTGTCTTAGTAGGCTCTGCTAACTATGTTGATTTGCAACAGATTTGACTTCCTATTATATTCCAAGTACTAGGAACAAATTCTAAGTTACCATCAGGAAAACCATAGGCTCATGCAGGCCACTATATTCTATGAGAACAAAAAACATTTTTCACCATTAGTCTGTAAGAAGTGCCAAGAAAAGAAAATTAGAATATTATAGTTTTTCACCATTACTCTGTAAGAAGGGGCAAAATGGCTGCATGAGAGAATCTGAACCCCCCCCCCCCCCCAAAGCTCTCCCCCCAGAATAAAGGGGTATAGTCAGAATTTGATGGCCAGACTATTAGGTTAGTTTCTTGATCATAAAACACGGAATGCAAGCAAAAAAGTAATTGGAGATTCATGAATCACAGTGACTAGGATTTTCTTAGCATCAAGACGTTGCAATTGGAAAGCATACATCAATACTGGTGGCTTACCAACATGCCCCTTCACAATGGAAATGATAGACAGAACAAAGTCATTAACTCTGGAAAGGGACAATTCAGTCGATGCTGCTCCAATTGATTTGCAGCCAATTAAAAGAAAACCAAACAAAAGTTTTAACTGCATCTGCAATACAAGTTATGTTAAATAAGCAAGGTATAAAAAAATTTGGACAACATAAAAGAGAAAAAGACAGTATATTCTATCTATCTGATACCCCCTACTATAAGGATCATGTAGTTACACATGCCAGTACTTTAGAACCCACCTTACGATCAACCCGTCTCAGAAGTGTTGCAGCTGCACTAAGTGAGACCAAAACGGTATTTTCCCAATTCAATTGATAAGGAGAAGCTGCATCACAACTGAAAATAAAACAGCAAGAGGCTTCTCTTATATTCTATTACATAAGTTAATTTTTTATCTGAGATATGGAACCAAACAATGTTCATCACTTGGATACCTCGCAAAGAACTTGAAAAGAAATGCTAAACAAAGTTCCGAGGACAAGTATGCAAAATTTTCTTTTTCCACGAAATCCTTCGGGCAGTTCTGCAAAATCTGTTAAAATAATGGAAAGAAATGATGAAAATCTCAGAATCTAGCCTCATGATGGTAACCTGCTCAATCATAGAGAAGAACTAGAACATTAAGCAGAAAAATTTGGGCATAATAACTTGGGGATGAAATGTGATACTTTTAAATCATGGTTCAGAATAAAGCAATATATGCACACTGGACTAAAAATGAGAAACATACATACTCAGATTTTAATTGTTAAATCATTTAGTTTCCCATCTATTCAAGTACCACCTTACTTAATCCAATTAATACAATATGATTTTAATTTTATTCCTGCGCATTAACTGCATAGGCCTAAATTTTATCATATATGTAAATTATGCTGAACTATCTACAGTTATTTTGAAATAAAACAGACACTAAAATGTTCTGAAATCCTTCATAACACACTTGTTAGTTCTTCAGCTAGTCAATTAACTACCAGGTATTACGAAAAAAGGAAGAAAATGGAGAACCCTTTTTCAGTTTATCTATTAGATATTACCACAAAGCTGTAAGATTAACATTTTCATGACAAAGTTGATCCTGCAGATTTTGTGGTGTGATAGTTTGTTGTTTTTCAAGTACTACATTTAAATCTCAAAGTTCAAATACTCCAATAACTGAAGTTGTCTTTTCATGTGCTTCAGCTTCTTCCTATAGCTGGTAATGTAAAGGGATTCATGAAAACCTGTTTAAGAATTTGAAGGCTTTTTCTCTTTTTATCTTCCAAAGTATAAAAAAGCCAAAAGCTACTTCCTAAAGCACCTGAATGACTGCTTCTTGTAATAAACTAAAAATAAACAGAGAGGAACTCAAATGTCAAAGTCAGAATCAGCTGAGTTTAGGAAAAGAGAAATGAGCGTAACTCTTTTATGAAAAGGTTCCCTAAGAAAAAAGCTAAATCACACTGACCTCTCCAGAGTCCAGTCATAATGTCATAACCTCCACTGAAGTTTTTGAAATTGCATTGACCACTTTTAATGTTTTACATCACTTCATGCAGACATCATATATCACAATAACATCAATTGAAGTTTGTTGACATCATCATCTAATTAAAAACGCCCAAAATAGCCTTGCAGGATTAAATCAGGGAGGTCATTCGAGCAAGAGATAATAGCCAATTTTGTGGAAAATCACACTACAGAAATGGAAAAGACTGAAAAGGAATTGCGAATCGGATTAGAAATCATGAGGGCCAGGCATGTAACTGAGGCGGGAGGAGTTGCTGGTTCAAAAATGAATGTATTTCACGCAACAGTTATTATCCTCAAACAAGGTTCATGGATTTCTGGAAACTTTACGGGTAAAAGGACTTGTGAAAATCACCTTTAACATGACAGAGACTGCAAGACTATCCCATGAATTGCCTGCAACTATTGAATACAAAAAAACCTGCATACAGTGTAAATAATTTGTCACATAACAGTTTAAACAATTTGAGAAATTGTTGAATTGAACTAGAATACAGCAACAACACTTAAATGAATAGCAATCCAAGAAGTCAGCAACCAGCATGATTAAAATGGTTTCACATATTTCAGAATGACTAGAGGAGGACAAAGGCTTTAATGCTTATGTGGTGTTAATCCAAAGATACTGATTAAATACCAAACAAATGGTCAAAAACCAACAATCACACAAGATGAATCAAATGCAAATGCACAACAGGAAGAAAACATGACCAGCTTGCATTTATTTACAGATGTAAGTAGCAAAAACCACATCTGCTTCATGGGATATTTTCCAACCTGAAATTTGATGCAAGGTTGCATCTAACAAGCGAATCTGGCAAAGAGCTGCTCAGACTTGGAATGCAGTGGCTAGTAAAAGCTAAAGATAAATTTATGTCGGAGCATGAGCAATAAAGACCAAATCTTGGATTTTTCAGGCCAAGACAAAGGTGGAATCAGACCAAACTAAACAAAAAGATTGTGTATATTAAGCAGCACAACAAGATGGATATCCTCTGTTAAAAACAAAGTTGAAGCAATGAACTTCATCCCAGATACTGGACGAATCCTACAAATAAATCAAGGTTATTGCATCATAGACCAGTCAGTATTATCAAGTCAGAGACCATAGCTTTGATATCATGAGAAAATTTTTCTTTGTGCATATTAAGTATTACTGGTTCTTGCCAGCTATCCATGTCAGAAGCTTTACCATGGAAGTCAAAACTTAAAAACATTAAAACTAGACCATACACATATAGAGGCAATTCAACTCTAAGAACGCATGCAGCAGCAGTATCAAATGCTGAAATATACCACCTTTTGTTGTACACACAATCATTTAACTGCTTGAAGTTTCAACGATTCTAGATCAACACCATTAAGTTGACCAAAATTAACAGACTTTACTGCAAAAGTCTCAAAGAATATAGATCATCAATCTAATTAAATTGACAAAAATAGCAGGAAATAATAGCTGCAAGAACCCAATCAAAATAAATGTACAGCAGAATCTTGATTCTGGAGATATTTACCTGCAACAATTCTCTGCAGACATCCATAGTGAGATATCCAGCGCTGAAAAATCTTTCAATTGACAGAAATTGCAGAACTGGTAGAATTGTTTCGTATATCCTTGAAGTTACAGAACTTCCATCTTCAACAGTCAAATCAGCACTAAATTTTGACTTGACTGAACCCACTGGTATTACAACTTGATCACTAGATGTATCTTGCCCCTGAAATAGCACAAGTAAAGAGAAGCCCCATAGGAAATGAAATTCTTCTGCTCGCAACTCAACCATGCGGTATTCAGAAATGAAGTCACTTTCTGATTTGTCTTCAGCTGCTGAAGACCCATTTGCAAAAGGTTTGACTGGAGCAGCATCAAGCACCACAGCTTGCAGGATCACTGGCCAGGCTTCTTCTAAACAAGGCTGCAACTTGCTTGAAACTAGAGACGATTGGACTCCTTCAAGAAAAGCTTTCCACTGTATGCAGCAGAGGAAAAAATTAAAAGCTTAGGCAGTAAAGTCAAGACTTCTAAAATGGTTCATTCTTCCATCTTAAACCCAAAATTGTTCAGCAAAAGAACTTAAGCTCACGTTCTTCCTAGGAGGTAGACGAAACCGGATGTAACTATAGTCCTTCAAAACAGACAGCCAGTACAGCCCGAGAGTATCTGAACTTTTAGAAAATAAAGGTAATAATGCTTGATATTCGCCAGGCATCCTGTCCTTTTCTCGCCTCAAGAATCCATAGATGTAACATTTCAGGGAGGCATGGGCCGTCAGAAGTCTTATTTTGATCTGGAATACAGGGAAAAAATCAGCAGCTGGTGAAGACCTCTAACACATACAACATAAATAGATAATCTCCAGATGTTGGACTCAAAACAATTAAAGCAATATCAACCTTGCATGAAACCCATTCTGCAAAAGATGGATAATAAAGGTCATTGAATTCATTCAGGGGACGTGAAATCAATGAAAATATTCGCTTCACTGCAGCTTGATCTTGACTAATAACTCCACTTGTCAATATCTGGAAGTTCAGACATCATGATATATGCATCAATACTGCAATGAAAATAAATATGAAATGTTGGTCCTATAGACATTTCAAAACCTTTGTGGCCAACCGCAATCCTGCTTCCAGAAGAATAGGCCCAGACAATGTGTCCAATGCAGTTCTAACAGCTGATAGTAGTTGAGCCTGATCTCCATCAAACATAATAATTCTCAAATTGTAAATTCATGGTAAAGTGAACTGTAACAGCAATTATCAAATTCAAAACTAACAAAACCTAAGCAATTTAACTGCAAGCAGAATGAGGTTCAGAAAGACAATAAGCAGACCTGATACTGTTCTAGAAGCAGGTGTCCAGAAAGCTCAGGATCTGCTATCTTTTCAAACTGCAGGAAAGCGCAATCAACTATTAGATTGTTTAAATTTAAAACTTGCAAAAACTCAATATCTACCAAAGGTTAGGTATCACTTAAAAGAAGAAAATTGCTAAGAATGTAGGTCACAAGAAAACACATCCTGGTAGACACCCCAAACAGTAAGACTGATTGCTCGAGAGCACCTTTCTGCTAATCTATGGACTTCTCTTTTTTTAAGCATAATGACCAAAAACAGGACCAAATATATGTTAGCGAATATAACTGATGTTAGCTTCTCTTATATTTATCCAGTTGATCACTAAAAACAACATGGTCAGAAACTGTACTTCAGCACTGAAGAGAGGAAAATATATTCCTGAATGACAATAGAAGAGCTTTGGCTTTTGACAGAATAATATGAGCATTATCATCTTTCTCTTCGAGGCATTACTTAAAATCCAAATAGCTGTGTCAATCTTGCTTTTGGGGACAACTCAAAAGCGATCATGAAATTGCAAGAAGCATGTTCACTCAGAAAAGACAAGAAAATCTACCCTATTGCCAACTACGATAATAATGTCTTGGCAATGCCAATATTAACAAGCCAAAAATCTCATCTCACAGAATGCAAAGCCAGAAAATTTTTTTCAGTGATTTATTTACTCAACAAGGAGAATCCAGATAGCACAGATGTTATACATACCGCAAAGAAGACCTTAAAAATTACAGAAAGAAATATCTTATAGTAACACAAGAATCCACCAATAATCCCAAAAAATTAGAGAAGGTATTCCATTAACTTGGGCTGGAAAATGGTTGTGCAGTATCAGCAATTAACAAAATATTGTAGTCATCAAGGAGTTCCATGTAAAAGCAAATTAACAATGTTGAACAGACATACATGTGAAACTAATCCACAAATATTAGCAAAACAATGTCAATGAGGGATCTTTATTACAAAGAGCTAGATAATCAATCTACATAAGAAAAATTTTGCACATATCGAGGCTTTGTAACACACAAATGGTTGCATCTCAGCTAAAAAGTTCAATCATCTATAATGAAAGGTGTAGCTAATATGTCAGTATCAAAATTATTTCCCAAATACCAAAGTCGTGATAATAAATAATCATTATAAACAAACCAAGAGTAAAAAAAAAAAAAAAAAAGAACCAAAGGACATCAACCATGAATGTAAAAAATTAATTCAAACAAGTGAGCCTATGTGCTCACAGCTGGACGACCAATTAGAGCAAAAGCATCAGAATTACCATAAATCACATAAAGAGTACCTTATCTACGATTGTACTCAAAAGTGCCACACCAATGGGCCTCATGTTCTCAAAATGGATAGTGCTTATCTGCAACATAAGAAGGAAAAACGTCACTATCTTGAGGATGTTGTTGCAGTTCAGCATTGTTAAAGAGTTTGATTAGAAGATAAAGAAAATATACACATTCTGCACCTGATAAGCAAGCGAAATCAGCTCTTGCAATTGAAGAACTAGCCAGTCTCCAGAAGCTATAGAATTAGCAGTAATGGTTCTAGCCAGAGAGAGGTCAAAGTGAGCAGGGTTATTTCCGACAGCTCCAGGAAGATGGCTCAAACACCTATATTCCAAACAAGTTTCGCTAATGTTACATTGAACAAAACAAACAACCAAAAACAAAGATATGAACTGCTACTCTCTATCAGTAAATCAGCTTCCACAATGGTTCAAGATGGAAGTTAGGTTTAGAATGCACATCACACGTATAGTACATACATACACTACTGCATCAGTCCCCTACTTGTGCACTCAGAAAGTGGAAGCAATACGATTTTTCTTCTGGTGAGCACATACAATTAACACTTTAGAGTCAACAAATTTTAAAAAATAATCTGTGTTGATGATAGATAAGCATGTTGGACTTTGTTAGATTATCTATGGCACAAAGCCCCAAAGTTTATGCCCATGCTCCTATTTGCAAATTAAACAGATGTACATACATGTATTTCACCTACTTAGAAGAATGATCCAATAAAATGTTGGTCATTATTGGAAATTGACAGTGGAAGCATTAAGATAAAAATTAATTTGACACTTTAAACATAATTCTCGATGTACTTTATCCCAGCACCAATCCTAAAGTTTTTGATACTTGCTCCAATATAATCCACCATAAGAGCAGCTGCAACCTTGGCTCAAGTCAATCTCCATGTTCTCATATCTTGCGTAAATTTCCACACAATTTGCTTCTTAGTCCCTATTAAGTTTTCGACAACGTGCAAGTGAAAAAACACAAAAAATAAGCTACATACTCGGCTGCAAAAATTCTGGTGCGATATCTTAGGTGCTTATCTCTTGCAGAGCTGGCACCAGAATAATCAAGTGCATGACCCTGACTAGGCGTGCTCCTTGGGCTAGAAACCATATTTTCATCATCTTCTCCAAAATTTGATCTTTCCTCTCCACTTGGACCGGTTATAGAATCACTATCCATGTTATTACTGCCAGCATCCCTTCTTGATGATGTAAGAATCTAGAAAATTTAAAATTTTCCATATTAAACAGAAAATCAGCACGACAAATATTTTCCCATGAAGATGTAAATACTGACATCAAAATACCCATAATGTAAAGAGAAGATAAAAATATCAAGTGAAATCGATAAAAATATGTATATGATATAACACTTTCAAAAAAGAATCTTCACATAATACATTCTTTACATGATGAAAGGTGATAATTTCAGGATACTCAAAGTCTGAAATATTCTGCTTTTTATACTCAGATAGCATGAATCCACTATATGAACGTCTCTTTCTACTGAAAATGTTTGCAAGGAAATTTGAAAATGCATAACCATGGTCCTTAAAGGATCATTTATTCAGTTTTCGCAACACCAAGCCGTATCTAAGATGAGACTTCACAAATCTCACTTGTTCGACTCCACTCGAGCACTTAGCTACAAAATTTATAACCGGCAAGCGGATAGAGAAGGAATACCATGTGGCGGCATATTGATAACCAATGGGATGGAAATGATGGGCACGAAGCAAGGAGCAATCGCATAATTGTGGTACGAGCTAAATTAGCAATCCTACAAAAGCATCAGAAGAATTTAGAGCAAAATAATTAATCAAAATGTGCATTCTAATAAACCACAAATAAACACACTCATAGATACATATCTAACGATCAAATATAGGGCAAAGAACAATTAGTTTCATTCAACTTTGTGATGGAGTTAATCCTGAAGACATCAAACAAAAACAGAGTAGAGAATCGATACATTTAGAACCACAGAAAAGTGCAAAACGCAAGCATTCTCTCTGAGAAAACACAAAATTGTACCAAGAAGGCAGATAGTAAAACATCAGAAATGAGCACACATAGAAGCTGTCAATCTCTTAACAGAGTTGTGATCCTATTTTATCAACTGCAGTCAGGTCAGAAGCAAGCTATTGAATGTTATAATTTTAAAAAGCACATTAATGAACTTACTCAGTATCGGTTTCCTCATCCAACATAAGAAACAATGCGTCTTCTATTGCTTCACCAATAATCGATGCCTGTTTACAACATCATAGCATGCGTTTATGAGAAAAAATCTAAGTTAAGGCTTCAACTCTTGATATCTCAATCAATATTTATGTAAAATATTGTCATGTTTAGTGCTCAAAGTTGCCTTCCATTTTAGTGGGTACATGCAAGTTGTAGAGTTTCACTTATGTGCATGTTGGGGGAATAATTTTCAATTGCAATAAGCTCAAAAGAGAATAATTTTTAATTGCATTCAATAGTCGAGTAGCTTGAGATAAAGCTGAATTAAAGCCAAATTAAGCACCTAGCTACTTGGATTTCTTTGAACTCAAATCAAAATTGTAGTGCATTCCATCTGACAGCACTTTTAGCCAAAAACTTAATTGAGATATTACAAAGCAATGAAGCTCCATAAAATGGACCAAACTGAAATAAAAGAAAATTATGTCATGCGGTAAGGAAAGCCCCTCTATTGTAGATTAATTCTCATTCTGCAGCATCACGGGTATGATCACCCATTAGTCATCAAACATTTGAAATATAGGGCTACAAGGATGAATTAAGCACTAACCGGATCTTTTTCAATGAGATGTCGTAGTGTGGATAAAGCAAGATGCCTAAGTGTTGGCTGTCACAAAACAATTTAACATGTTTCACAGGTATTAAACTATATGAAAAACTTAATCAAGAACTTTTATAAATCCAGGCAGAAGATACAGCAGGATAAATACTTGTCTGGAAGACAGAGTAGGGAGGAGAGCTTGCACGTGCGAATGCACTGTAACTGCTTGTGGAGCAAACAAAACAAGCTGCTGCGTAAACCGAACACTCCTACCAGGATGACAAGAAAATATCTAAAACCATCAGGTCTGGCTTTCAAGAATATTTAATCTAGTAAAGGTTATATTATAATTATTTGCAATGGCAGAATAATAAGAGCTCCAATAACTCTAAAGGTAAAGAGTTTTCATACTCAAGAAGTGTCGCTGTTTCTTCGCAAGAGCTGATCTCTGCTACAACAGACTGTGCACAAGAAATATAAGAACGTGAAACCAAGCTATGTCAAACTTTGCAATTAAAACATATTAACTAAGAAAAGATATGAAGTTCTTCAGTGAAAACAGGTGAAATCAAACTATGTCCAAAGCATAATCAATATGTATTTTGTTAATGTAATGAAAGTCCTTGCAGAAGATTTATCCCACAAAAATTTTCAAATTTCTGGAATTTGAAGCAACCAACCTTGCAGCGTGAGAAGAAAATACTGCCAGGTGAAAGTTCAGGTCCAAGAACAGCAACTATAGCATTTATAAGGCGACCCACTCCCTGTTGCAGGTCGACCAAACCACTTTCCTCGGATAATAGAATATCCAAAGAAAGGGTAAGTGTTGCCTGCAGGAAAAATGAGAGAGTATGCAGAAATTTAGAAACTTAAAAATCAAGGAACTAATGAAGGCTCCATCATGTAGAAAAGATGTGGATGTTATTTCTGTAATAAGTAGATACAACACACCACTTATTTTACAAAAATCTTCACAGTCATCATTTGGTGTAAAAGCAAATTTTTCAAAGTGTTCAGCTCCAGATTTACCAAAATTGGAAAAGCCCCTTACACCGCGTTTGTATAGAACCCTTGATTTTTACTCCACTAAAGCACTAAATATAGATCACAATATCTTCATCAATGTATGACAGTAATTCTTTGATGTCTTAGCCAGTGATGCTCATATATTATATCTCAAAATTTTCTACAACAATAACTTTCTCTAAAATTTCTTATAAAGTTGCCAATGCAACTAAAAATGCTCTGATACGTAGACAACTATAAAACAATAAGTTCTGAATGAAATTTAGGATATGTAGGTAGCTACATGGCCCCACCACGAAATGAAAAATTTATCACAAAAAAGTTTTAAGAAAACCTTGTATTTAAAAGCTTGAACCATTCACAGCACTCGTAATCCTTACTCTTCTAGTCAAATATTCCTCAGGATAAGTACAATAATGAGTTCTCACAATATTCAGAAGTTGAGAAATTAAAAGCTAAATGAGTGACTGATAGCAAATGCCTACCCCCATCTCAAACCCAAAAAGAGTGACTGATAAATAAAAGAAAAAAATAGAGGTGAAGGACAATGAGAAAGATGAGCAAACCAACACAGAAGTGTGAGACCATTGTCCAGCTCAATTTAAGTTGCTAACTTAAAAGCTTAATGTGCATTTGAGTCCATGTTCACATATACCTGTACATGTGATACATAAGACAAGCCAGCAGCTTCAATGGTTAAAAGAAGTCCATGCAATGCCCACATCCGCAAACTAGTGACGGCATTCTTTGAGAGGGAAGAAATGCAGTTTACAGTGGCAGGTACGAGACTTGACAATGCCATTCCTCCGGCACTGCAAACAAGATTAAGGATGTGAAACCTTCTTGAGTTCAGGAATACAAGGTTAATGAAATGATAGCCCAAGTACTAAATCAATACGTGAAAGCTTAGATGATAAAGGAAGCAGAAAAAGATACTACTGCAAGTTGCTCACAGAAACTTCTGAAGTAAAACATGTCAAAACAGATTACCCCTGATTTCAACATTGACTTCAAAGCCCTTGGAACTAAGCAGACTATGAAGAGTATTTTACAGAACTTAGTGATTAAATGTCCGTCTCACAATAGTGGTAAACTCTTTTGGGACAATCAGATGACAAAAATGTGGCCAATGGAACTCGAGCTAAATACTGAGGTAGCCTAACCAAGCTACATTGTGTAGTCTATGGACTGAATTTACATCTAAACCTTGCATTACGGGATTGCAACTTAAACAACAATAACAGAATAAGTGAACAAGTAACTCAGTGGCATTTATCTGCAGTAAATGAGCGAATTCTCATATTGCTATAAGCCATAAACATTCACCGATCACAAAAGAACTGGCAACAGGGCAAGAAGAGCCATCTGTCAGATACAGAGATGCAGTCATGCAGGGTTAAAACTTCAGACGTAGAACTTCCTACGATGCATTATATCAAATATGAGCAGTAGTTGGATGACCTTTTCCTATCTATACAACACCTTTTTGTCTTCCAAGCAATTTGTCAACAAAAAACATTGATATATTCAGAAAGCAAATGCAGAGAGCATTGACAATAGAATACAAACTTATCATGCACAATAAATAAAATAATACACACAAGTATGTATGCATATATACATGCAAAGTGCATAATCTCACACCTACCTGCGATGGATACTGCCAAGAGCAAGAGCAATTGATCCAGAATAGTGCACATCAGCAGCCCCATTTACCTCACTCAGAAGCAACTTGGTCTGTTCATTGTATAACCGTAGGAATAAGCCCAAGTTGGAAGAAGGAAGACAACAAAACAAGAAAAGCAATGTTGGAAGAGATATAATGAGAAAAAACCAACGCGCCATAGCCTAGAATAAGAGGACAGAGTGGGGGTGCTGGAGAAGTAGGGAAATTAAGTTGCTATATGGCAGTAGAAAGGATTATCTAGTGCCTCTGGCACTACTAGATTCCTAAAAGAAAAGTAAATCCCAGGGTGACAGTGCGCCAATCTTACCAATCTGGCAGCAAATATATCATTTCCAAGACGAGCTAAGAGACCAAGACCTTCTGATGATGCTCTGCGTTGTGTAGCTAAAATGTCACCCTCGGCCAGAATGCTCTGTCAAATACAATTTTCAGTCTCTCTCTCTCTTTCTTTTCTTTTCTTTTTTTTTTGAACAAGGCATGTAGCTATATACTTCTCAAGCAATAAAACAAACATACAGCACCACAACCTGAAAAATTGACTGTGCTGCAGTCAATATCTCCAACCCTAGTGGCTCAGGTCGTAAAGCAAGCAAAGCCTGAATAAAAGCACATACATCAGGTAGGAGATAAGCCATAACAAAGGCATTTTGACATGTATTTAGATGATAGAAGCACCTTCAATCCAGAGAGTAACCCCACACATATATTTGTGATACTGGCAGTCCGCCAAGACTGTTTTTTCCCAGCTTTAAGACACTGCTCCATCATGCCAAGAAGCGACAACATCCCACTGCTATCCTGGGATAAAACACAGGTGACTAAGCTGACTGCAGTCCAGCATTTTGTGGTTTCTTGAGCAAAATAAAGAAAATTAAGGCAAGCAATTAACCATCAAAGCTACCTGTGAAGCAAACATGGTCCCAAAACAGAGGAGCATCTGATTTACCAACATCTTGCTAACTGTTTCCGGCTTCATGATAAATTACATAGTATCAGAAATCCAGGTACAGGCAACAGTGGGTGGGAACAGAGACACAAAGAGAAACATTACGAAAAAGACAGAAATCAGTATTCTTGCAAGAAAAATTGAAGCAGATCAATATAAAACTTTTTTTTTTTTGGTTTGGGATCAAAATGAAGCAAAAAAGAAAACATAAGATCAACAAATGACCATCGTAAAAACCAAGTCAAGATCGATAAATAGCCCAAAATATGTTTTTTGCAATCACTCAAAATATACAACTAGGTTTTTAAACCATTGAAACAAAGATTTACAATGAGAGCCATCAGAAAGAATTCTACTTAATTTTCCCACCTTTTGTTGATTCCCTAGTGCTAAATAAAAGTAGTGCTCAACTGGTACAATTCACCAGCTCTCATTCATGTATTAGAGAAGCTCTCATTCATGTATTAGAGAAGTGGTTATCCATGTCAGTCATTTAAGAATTTCAGTCAATACATCTTTCCCTCATTGGTGCTTACAATACTAATGCTTCTTTTTTTTCCCTTAATACCTTTTTACTGATTTTAAGCTACCTTTGTCTAATGTATGTAATTATTTGCACAATATCAATTTTAAGTTATTAGAATTATAGCATTTAAGGCTGATGTATATAGCTGTTGATGGAATTTTTAAATAGCTTCACAGTTTACGAGAACCAAATGAAAAGTGCTTCTTGCATTGGTCCTTCATAAGATTGCTAAGGTTTGCTATAGCAGCCCTAGTGAAGGCATTCTTTTGGTTTTCTGCTAAACTAAAGTTGCAACATGAATTGATGTCTACATCCACCTGTTGTACTTCGGTCGCTGCCAGTGCATATTTCTTATGAACAAGATTTTTACCTGAGGGAAACTAGGAGGGTCATTTTCCCAAAGACATGGCAATACACCATCTTTTCCACCTTGAAATGACCTGAGTTCATCCTCAAAGGAATCCCTGATCAATCAAAATTAGCACATAAGAACCCTCCTAAACTAAGAGAGCAGATAAATTAAGTTTCAGCCCTGGAAAAGGAAAGTCTCAAATGCATTATGGAAAGTTGGAAAGTTAAATGAAATCTTTGAAAATAGTAACATAAAAAGAAGTGAAACCAAAAGGGTTCATTAGAAAGAAAAGAAATGAGTTCCATGATTTCCAAATCAGACACCTTCCAGGAGTCCAAGGTCCCAGCCATGCATCTCTCTTGTCCAACAGCATTCTCAAGCATGAGCTTTCCTCGCATCTAGAAGCATCCCTTTTAGTAGGAAAAAAGAACAATCAACTTCCCCCAATTTGGATTTTTTTTTTAAGTGAATATCTTTACTGTTACTATAAACAGGATCATTAACAACTTTAAAGAGAAATATATAATAAGTAATCTGCAGAGAAGTTCAGCAAACAATTACCTAAAAGGAGTAGTGCATATCTGAATAATATGGGGGTGGTCATTCTTGTACGCTGTTGGATCCGCTAGTGATTGATAAGCTATTAGTATCCTTATGATCAAAATATCAGTTTCAGCTTTAACATTTGCCAGTTCCTTGGCAGCTAAGAGTGATACATAGGACAATGCCCTACTCCAAAATATAGAAGGCATTTAATAGTATTAGCAAACAAGATGCTTAAATGGAATTTAAACCAAACTTCAGGCAAGCCCATATCTAAAGCCACAAAAAGATGAATTCAACAAGTAACCATACCGACTGAGGTATAACAACACAGGTTCAAGTAAAATCCCCTTGTTCACACCATCCGAAGAAACAAAACATTTAATAAATGCTGTAAGTGCTTCAATTGCCGCAGACCAGACGCTACAAAACCAAAAAGGGAGCTACATGTCAAATCACGAAAAGTAGAAAAAAATACTTAATTCTGGTCAGTAAAAATTTTGCCAAGAATGCAGCAAACAGGCTATGGTAAACACCAAGAAAAAGGTAGACACTTGAACTAAAGAATCAACTGGCGATACTATTTAATGTCTTAGCTTCATGAATACCAACTTATCTAGAGATGGTAGAATATACAGTTAAGAAATACAAAAGCTTCTTCCAATAGAAAACCAAAAAGAAGTTGAAGCAAATGATGGTAAAGAAGAAAATTCTCAATAATATCATGGTGACAAATTGTCACAGGATACAATAGTAGAATAAACATATTTTTCTAAAGGATCATGCTCGTCTGTCACAAAAAACAGAATATCTCATCAAGGTAGCTCGGTCATTGAATAAAGAAAATGAATGCTAGTGCAATGAATACTGTGATAACAGAAAAATGACCGGCTACTGTAGAAAACAAATTTGCCACATGATCAGCAATCTATAAGTCATGTCATCATTTCAACAGTTCAACAAAAGATAGCTTTTTTTTTCTGCGTTACCGTAATACCATAAAACCAATAAATCATATACATGGAATCGTGCTGTACTACACCAGCAGTTATTTTATCCACCTGAAGGAATCAAAAGACGTGTGAATTTATTAATATCAAAGCTGTAAACTCAGCACAAATTTAATGGTGTTGAGTACGGTATTTCTATTTCTGGTTATTGTTCTACCTGTCAGGTTATTGTCCTACCTGTCAGAGATTAAATCATTAGCTCTCATTAAATTAAACATAGCCATTGCAGCACTAGGGTGCCAAACCGTATCCCAACAACACAACCGTTCTTAATTATTATATCATGGATTTCATTTTAAGCCACAAGAAAACTGTAACCTTGAAGACTCTTGAAGAAGGAAATAGCACAATCAGTTTCATACAGTATTATAATTGCAACATGACGGAAGAGTAAACATAACCAATGAAATACGGAATCACAAACCATATTGAAGAACTCAGATCTTCTCTTTGACTGATATCCAGATTTTTATTAAACAAGGAGGCCCAAAAAGAAAGGACGTCAAAAATCTGGTCTTCAAGTTCCTGCATCCACAAAAGTAGCACCCAGAGAAACAAAATTTGGAACTTACATAAATAAAAAGCTAAAGATAGATTATCTACCTCCCTCGGTATTGAAGCCAAAAGTGAAGCTACAAGTGTCCATCCTGCTTCTTTTTCCACTGCAGCAGCTACATGGTTCCGACTTGACTCCATCAGCATTTTTTTGGAGACTTCAAGTATAGATCTTGGTAATCTGCATCCCAGACCACATCAAGTAATGATACACTACATATTGCTTGTCATCATGCAAGAGTTAGAGTTACAGTCATGCAATAAATTGGCTGCTACCAAAAAATAAAGGTACAGATTTAAAAACACTCTTGATCCTCCGAGATAGCATGAAGGAAGTTCTAAGGGGAATTACCTGGCTGGATAACCAAGTGGCAACTTTGGAGAGATAGATACCAAAGCTGCCAAAACTGCAGCCTCCCCGTGTAGACTCTCAAGCTCGAATTTCAGATTCATTCCCTAAATGACACATGAATTGTGACCGAAAAGCCATAGTTAAATACCATATGTGCAATGAGGGAAAAGTTGAAAGAGAGCCAATGAAACATCTCTAGCACATGGAATTGCAGCTGCATTTATTACAATCAGCGTCTTATCAATGCCAAAACAAATAAAAGATGCATAGCCAACTTATGAACCAAAATCCTTTTTTTTCTGTCCAAGATGGCATCACCAAAAGGCAGTAACAGCTGAGAGCATTAACCAGATGCTAGCAAATTTCCTAATAGTGTTACTTAGTATTCCTAAACAAATTACCTTCTCAAATGAAACATTTTCTCTCGCTGCACTAAGCATTGTCACTGCATACGAAATCAAACCACCAACACAAGAGGGATCAACCTCCACAAGTGAACGCAGTGTCAAAGCAGCCTCAACCCGTACCTGCCATATGTTCACGAAATATAATCAGAGGGGAAGGAAATATTACAAGAAATAAAATAAGTCTATCACCACAACTATTAGGAAAAAAGTACGTATGCATGTGTGTATGCGCGCGTGTGCACGGACACACATACACACTCTCTCTCTTCCAGTCCTTCACTTTCATGGTTCTTTAAGTCAAAATCTGAAGGACCATAGGCTTTGGCATCACTACCTAACAAGGATCACCAAGAAATGAAATGTGTTTGCATCTCAAATCCACAGTATCATGTAGGGAAGCTCAACCCCCTTTTACAAAGGCCACAAGAATATTAGAGAGTGGAAGAAATATAGAAGATAGGAACTCTGAAAACAGCCCAAGATGGTGTGAATAAAGTTCTAGCATCATACAAAAGTTTGCAAGACATAATAAAAAGACAAAAATCCAAGTAATATCTAATAAATCACAAAATGATGCTCCCAATATCTTCCTGTAATAACCTGTTAATCAAGCAAAATACACTACTACAAAATACAATGTCACTGCATCTAGTACCAAAAGCCTAGTCTGCTTGATGATTCTTGTCTTTCTTTTGATTTCAAGTTCATGGCCAAGATTTAGCATCAGCACTGGAAATATCACCAAACTAACAAATCTCAATTTTTGAAGGAACTTTGCCAACCGCGAACATGTTGGGACTAAGCTTTGTAAAATGGATTTAATGAGAAGAATAAAGAACTACTAAGCAAAAGATGAGAAGTCCATTATTTCCAAATCCTTTCTATGAACCCAAACACCCGAAACCCATGGTGTGGAACCTGGATGAAGAAAGAAAAACTAAACTACACTGTCCCAAGGAATATCTCATTCCATCATTTGGAAAAGAGACATTGAAGCAAGACAAATAGCAGAAGACCAACAAATGCTCCACAACAAAACGCGTGCTGTATTTTTGTGTTCCAGATATCTTTGAAAAACAAATTAGAGGAGGCATCAATGATGCTATCCTGAAATAGGAGAAAAAAATTAGGAGCATGAGAACCATGAACTTGTTTTTATAAGTTTATTACCAAGGCTTTCAATGCCTAAAACCCAAAACATATTCAACCATGCACAAGTGCATCAGGTAATATTGCATGCCCAATAGTAATAAAGCTCAATCCCAATATTTGTATTTTCACTAAACCTATAAGTGACAAAGGATATACTTTCTTCTCTACCTGGTCATCCAATCAATGAGAGAAGGTTAAAGGATATGATTTTCGTTGAATCTTTTGCCTAGTTTTGGAAGATATTCTTCAATGCCTATTCATATTCATCATGTTGATAGAGGGTAAAGAAAGCAGTTGCATGAAATCCCAAAATGTCACCACAGAAACAAGCAATTTATTCTGGTTCTTGGGATCATCTCCTCTGGAGAATGTCAAATAACAGCACTAAAGTACCAATCTACCATTGATTTTGGCAACCCAGCAATAGCCTAAATATTACAAAAGATCCCCTTTTAGTAAAGAAAATCAAAAGATGAAATCCCCCTTTGAAGATACTTAAACAACTTCAGACCAATAGAAAGTCAAGCTCAAGAACATCTTAGCTTCATTATCTTTAATTCCTACTTGCAAGCCAAAAATTCGACGCAAGCAAGAAGATCTTCTATACCAAGACAAATGAAAATAAAATCATTGTGATATAGAGAAAAGGGGGGGGGGGGGGGGAAAGCAAGGCATCAAGACACATCAAGAGTGAGAAGCTAACCAGAGGTGAGTAATGTGAAAGTGCAGCGACAACCGTGTCATCGAGAACTTCCTTAAATTCTTGAGGAACCTGAATGACGAAACAGCACACCAACAAGACCAAATCCATTTGTAAGATAAACAAAACTTCACCAACAAATTCAATAATTTATATGCATATTTAGTCTTCCATTAATTTCTCCAAAAGATGGAGCATTTTATTCAATATTGAGCAGCAAAACATGAGAAAATGCAGTTACTAATGTTTACTAGAAAACAAATATAACAAACCAGAGTATGAGTGTATGACACAGAGTAGATAGAGAAATTAGTATAACTTAACTGCTATCATAAACACATACAGCTAATCTTCTTCTCCATGGCAGAAACAGGAGGTTTACACTGTTACTCAAAAGGATTTTTGTTCACATTTCAATTTTAGTGCAAACTCAACAATCACATTCTGGCTAACAATTAAGGTTTATCAATTGGAATTATCATGAACACATGGGAGGCATTAGATATATGAAATAAACTTCACAGTTTATTAGAAACTAATCTTATGGAATCTGATTATTATGGAATCTTAAGAATTAAATTACTATTTAATTACAGAACAACAGAGCTGCTGCATTTGTTCCAGAAAATTTTTCTTAACATATAATTAGTTACAAACTTGTAACTAAGTAGTGAACTGTTAAGAGCTAGTTACCAAGGCCAATAAACTCAACATTGTTTCTTTTCTTATTTTATTTAGGAGTACCCAACGTTGATAACTTTCTCTGATTAAATTTCAAAACTAGACTTTCAATATACACTTAAATGTTAATGTTATAATGTTCACCTCCCCCAGTGTTTTCAATGTATATGACAGAGTGCGTAAAGCAGCAATGCGCATGGAAGGAGTAGCATCAGAAGACTGGAGCTGCACAGAGAAAATTAACCATGTAACTACAGCAAGCTGGAAATTCAAACTGCCAATATCTATTTGGACAATAATTGTAGATTTTTAACTGCCCTAGCAAACCTGCTTGCCCAAGAAAACCAAAAAGCTTCTCTGAGTAGGTTCGCTCATTTGATCAGTGACTCCCACTCGAAGAATATACAGAACACATGCCTGCAAACAAGGTTAAGCGGTTTAATTCCATAATCTGGACCAGCAACGGAGAAAAAAAAAGGGTAAAACAATGCAAAGGCATATTCCTAACTATTAAGAACACACAACAGGGCAAGAAATCAAGATGCTAGTTGAATACTGGACATAGAACACTACTTCAAAACAGAATTAACTAGTCAATTCATTCATTGGCTATTAAGACATCTGTTTGCTGGTTCAAACTGCATGCACAGTCAAATCTTCTCATCTTTCCCATATGCAAACAACTTACCCTACCAAGCAAAATTACTACCATGAGCTTAAAAAAATATAAATATAAATAAAAAATTTACTATCACGATAGTATGGGAGAACGCACAATAACCACTTATCTATCAACCTCTCATACAAAAGAATCGTATTTGCTTTTCCATCGCATTAAAATCCATACCCAAGAGAAATTGGAACTACTAAAGGAATTTGGAGTAGATGATCATAAGATTTTCTAAATCAGAATTTCTGTAAACAAGAATTCAAGAATATTTCTCCGTGTACTGCAGAGATACTTGTAGCACATATTCTGTTCAAACTACATAAATCCTTTCACGAGGAGGAGAGCAAGCCTAGATAATCTTCAACAGGACTTGACAACCACAATACAAGTCCCCAGTGACAATTAGGCATCAGAAAGTGCACCCTTAAAATATTCTGTTAAGTGCTTTTCACTACTTCAAATTTTCTTAAAAAATTTTGTTGGAAATGAATGCTGTATCATGTGTTACTTCCACGTGGCATTAATAGAGCAAGAAGAGATCTCTCTCGATCTGATAATCATGGTTCAACCTCAGGATAAAACCTCTCCATCACCTATGTTCAACCCAGTCAAACTGATAAAATAGCAGGAATCACATGCCTTGATAAGTCTAATGTACTTTAAATCATCCCAGATGCAAAGGGTTGGAGAATAAAAAGGCTGCTACACATATATAAGCACAAATTCCAGGTACACTAGGGTGACTGCAGGGAACCTAAGCCACCATGCAAGCACTCTTTTTTGCAAAAGACTATGTACAACATCATACAGATATACACATTTCTTTGCAGTATAATTAAGGGCTGCTTCAACTTGAACAGTTTTAAAAATGCTGCATATCCTAAAAAGCATACCAGGGCTTGAGCATCAACAGTATTATCATCTGTATGAAGCATGTCTATAACCTGCACAGTGAAGCTCTGAAGCTCACTATCGGGTTGAAGATATCTCAACCGAATGGCCTGAAAGATCAAATCCGTGTTATAGATAAAATATCTTATCCCCAAATACAACTGGATCAAATTAATCAACAGTTGCTTACTGCTTCTAAAACCTAGATGACAAGCTGAACAACCACAAAGAAAACATCCACACAAAGAGAGACACAATGCAAAATTTTATTCCAGGAAACAATTAGATCAAATTAACTGAACAATTGTTTACTACTTCTAAAACCTAGGTGACAAATTCAAATTATTGTCTTGCTTTATTTGTGAAAGAAGAGATATAATTCAAAATGAGGATTTTCCAAGAAGTTGTGCTATGAGTTACATAAGAATTCTCCTAAGCCCTCTGCAAATTTACATTGTCCTTGTTCTATGGCAGATATGCTCAGGAGGTATAGTGGGCCAGTGCTGAATATATAGTACTTTTCTGACTTCTGAGGATTTCAGTACTTTGTCATCCTGGTTAAGCGTTTACAAACAGTCAAGGGTACAATTGCACCTCATGGTTAGTCAGGCTAATATTAAACAAGTTTAGGATAGATGAGAGTAATTGGTAAGCATCCCATTCCCATGGAGAACAATCTCAAAAAAGCCACAGAGAAACAAGGGATGGAACAATTTGACCCTTCTTATCATCCTCTTCTGCTCTTTCTGCATCTTTTCCCCTGGGTGAAGGAAATTTAAGTCTAATAACAATTCACAAATGAAGAAAGGAATAAAGGTTCTTAAGTAGCACAATGTGCGTTTTTATTAGCTTTATGAGAAGAGTGAACAAGAACTTGCATGCGATATCTTCTTGGAATAAGGCCACAGTACCATGAAGTGGTAATTTACACATGAAAGAATAATTGTGAGGAAGCAGAAGGTAAGAATGTTGCAGAACGATTAGAAAACTCAGACCTTTTGTAGGTCTACGAGTTTTTTCTGTTAACTTGTTTCTTCACAACTTTCATATCTCAGGGAACAAAAAAGATATTCTCAAAGCAATTTCAAAATAGCATTTGTGTTGCCAGCAATTTTCATAGTAACCCGAAAGCTTCCAAAACACATCGGAGAACTTTTATTTTCTTTTTTTTTTAATTAAAGAAGCAATGTTGGAGTAATAAGGATTTACAGTTACCTGTAAAAAGGAAACCCATGATAAGGCAATGCCAACACGTAGTTCCTTCATACGAGGTCCGCTAGCTGGATATTGAATCAGCGGTCAGATATAAAGTAAATCAATATAAGAGTAAAAAGCACTAGCAAATGCAATACGAAGAATGCTTCTGGTAAAGATAATTCATGACCCAGTTGAAAATTATTATGCAAATACTTCAAATTCAAATTTTCAACCCAGACCACTAGAGAAATTTCAAAAGCACAGGATTGAAAACCAAAATAAAAGCTATCAGTTCAATTCAATGTCTTGAAGTTCCTTTGTTTGTGCCTGATGGGCACAGAACTTGTGATAAACCACACAAAAGGAGCATTTTATGATGCATAGAAGTAACATTGTATGCATTCCATTTCTTTGATGGTTCCAAACACCAGAGGACTAATTATAATTAATTGGAACTTAGGATACATCGATGAGAATTTCAAGAAGATGAACTTGAAAAGAGTAGTACGCCAAGAGCCACTCTGAGTAGCAATTCAAAAGCATTAGGAGTAATAGAGAGAGCAAAAGAATACCTTTTATAAATGGCAAAGATAAGTGCCTCTGCAGACCTCCTTCAAGTTTTGTTGGACTACAATGTCCTTTCCCCCTAGGTTGCAACTAATAAAAATACTAAAATCATGAGCTCTTGGCAATACAGGATGCAGAAATCTTATGGAAGAAGATAAAAACCTGTGCATTAGGATTCATTCCCAAAGCAAGCAATGAGCCTAAAGCTTCAGCAAAAGAATCCCTAACTGATGATACAGAATCCTCAAGGGCCTACAGGTGGTAGGTGGAATTAGAATACTAAACTGTATCCCTACAGCATCACATAAAAGTGTAGAACAAGAGAAAAAAATTGAGGAGAAGATAAAAGGGCATCATATTTCCAACCTTGACACAATGAGACGAAGAGTTCTCAAGTTCTGCAAAACCTAATCCTGGTCCTCCGATGTTCGCAAAAGCCTTTAGACATCTCGCAGCTGCTTTTCGGACAATAAATGACTTATCCCCCAGAGCTATCCGTGTAATAACTCGGAATGCCTCTGTATATGCTGAAGCAGCAGCATTGCCACCAGAGCCTTCCAAGGCATTTTGAAGCATGTGTAAAGCTTCTTGTCTTACAAAATCCTGAAGAAGCTGGTGGTTAGATATGATGTTAACAAAAAAAACTACTAGGAAAGAGAAAAACACAAAGTTAATAGCAATGCAGTCTTGTTGAAAAATTAGTCGGTATAAAAAGACAAGCCATCCTAGCAGCTTAACAAGTTGCCCAACATCCATATTCTATAAGTAACCTCCAAAACAGAAGAGAGATACTGTAAGCAACCTTAGAATGGACAAATAATAGTGCAAGCAGAAAATAAGACATTTAAACAATTCATTTTAGTGCAGGACTTAGGAAATAAAAAATGTTTGCACAAATAAATATGTGCACAAACTCAGCAAAGCTGCATCAGTAAGGAAAAAGAGCACAAATCAGAAAGACACTGAACCAAATTCAGTTTCAGTACCTCATTAAATTTCAGTAGCTTCGTCACAATAATAGTAGTCTCATATAATCCAGAAGTTATACGTCTCCCAAAATAACGGTATAATTCTCCAAGGCATTGTGCAGCACCTGTAAATGTTGCAGAAGGGTCATGAATTTTGAATGCCAAGTGAAGTTTTACGTGTAAATAACAAAGCAGAGAGATGCTGAGAATTCAGACAATCCAAAATTCACCTGCATGAAGAAAACAAGTAGCAGAAGGACGATAATACATTGTTCATTTATAGCTCAACCAGGAGTCGGGAATCAAGACAAACTCAACCTCCTAAGCCACTACAAAGAAACATGCGATGGCTCAATTGAAACAGAACCAAGTTCTATGGATACCATTATACATGTGCAATACCATCCAAAGTTCAGGATTATTACCACCAGAGAAGACTTACTATATGAAGCTAAGTCTAAAAACTGGACCAGGTCTAACATGTTTATGGAAAACAACCATAGTTAATTAGGGAAAACCTACATGTGAAGTAGAGAACAAATAAGAAAATGCATATCCTGTTTCAGTTCAGTGATATAGAGGATGCATTTTTCAGTCATGAAGGAAAGAACATGTGTATTGCTGGTGCAGGCTGTGTTCTTTCTTTTTAGAAATCCATGTGTTTAAGATGTTTGTCGTAAGCTCCTTAACTCTCTTTTCTTCCAATTTAAAACTTCAAAGTTCTTTTCCTTCCACATTATCCATATAAAGAGCACCCAAATCCAAAAATGCACATATAACTCCTTCCCACATAAAGTCAAGCCAAGAAAGAAGACTGTTCCAGTTCAAGACAAAAGTGATCTCAAAAGACAGGTGCTGAAAGGTAGGAATAGTAGACAGGATGTAATTTAATAGTTCTTTTTTTCAGAAATTTAGACCAGTTGACACATG
Organism: Coffea eugenioides; assembly: GCF_003713205.1. NCBI lineage: Eukaryota > Viridiplantae > Streptophyta > Magnoliopsida > Gentianales > Rubiaceae > Coffea > Coffea eugenioides. The sequence goes on from NC_040041.1 coordinate 1,884,661, forward strand.
CATTTTTCTTCTCCGAAATGCCACCACTGTCCAACCAAATGCAAAGAGCTTTCCAGGACAAGTAGAGTACTATTTCTGGTAGAGGAAGTTTTCCATATTTGTTCCTCATATATTGATTGAAACACATTGTATTGGACGATAGCTTATGGTTTAACAGTACATATACTAGACATCAATATTAACATCCTGTCAGTGTTACTTTGAACAATGGAAATAGTCCCTATCATGTCCTCCTCACAGCAAGGCTCTGTTCTTAGCATGGACAGCCAATACTGTCCCTTAACTGCTCATTACACAACAAGTCCACTCTAAAATTAAAAGTAGCGGTAAACTGATCCGGTCAGTCCATCCCAATCATTCATACTAACTTTCCACAAGCAATTCAATAATTTCTATTCGAGGAAAATGTTCTCTTGGGTGGCAGCACGAGGCAGACAAGTCTAACAACAAAGTGACTTCAAAATCAAAGCCAGCCACAAAGTTTATGAATTGAATCTGTAAAGCCAATGCAGACACCTATGAGTTAATTATGTTAACAAAATCAAATTGTATAAGACTGGAGAATACAAAAGACACCAATGCCTAGTCTGGTCTCTGTACACAATGCATTAGGATCTTAGGAGTGGAGATACAACTCAAGGCATGTCTCAAAGAAACATTTGAAACATCAAAATCATCTTTCCAAATAAGCAACAACTCCTACATCCCAGAAATCGTCTGTATTTCCACGACAACTTAATGTGCATACTCATGGAGAGAATTCTTCAGGGGAATTCTAGTAAAAGTAAGCAAGATTAACATCCTCAGCAACACATGCACCCAGAGTTGGTGAAATTGGTATCCGAGAAAGCAATTTGACCATACTAGAATTCCTAGATGCAGTGCTTCTTCCTGTATGCTGGCTATTAGTACTAGTGGAATAAGATAGACCGTTAGTCTAGAACCTCTAGGTTATATCCTTTTGCTCAATAGCATCATCGGCAATTGGAATATACCAATGCACTGTGAACTACAGGAAGATTCTCTATTAACAAATCAGAAGATTTGGTTATTGAAGATTTTATCACACCATATTTGCATGTAAAGATCAAGAAGAGTAGATATAACCATGAAATACAAAACCATGAATGCGATAGTATTGACAAACCAGCAAGTCGTTGAGGTTCGCTCTTCTTTCCATCCGAAAGAAATCCCTGCAGGCTGCTCACTCGTGAATATATAGAAATGCCATCCCCCTTCAATATAATGTTGGCCATTGCCACTGATGCCAAATGCCTCACCGGCCTCCTTGCACCAAGTACAAGCAGAGAATAAAGAGCATCCTCGCATTTTCTTTGCCATAGCAATATAGATTCCTGGAAGTTCCCCATATTTGAGCAGAATCACCCATAAAACACAAAAAAAAAAAAAACAAATCCTATGACGTCCGATTTCTCATAAAGTTTTAAAACCAGCTCAAACGAATACCATTGACAACCGACATTCAGATAAACAGTGCTGAAAACAAAACCTACTAAACAAGCTCGAGAGAACTATAATATCTAAGAGGTCATAAGAAAAAGGTGAAATGGGAAAAAGAATGACCTTAGGCTCTTCGTCAATGGCGGCAATGAGATCAGATAAAAGATCAAAACAGAGAAGAGGATCGGGAGGCTTGTGGGCAGCAGATGCAACTATGGACTCCAACTGGGCAACTAAAACTCCAAATCGAGATAGTGGAACGTTCTCTCTAACGTAGTTCCTGGCCATGGTCGCAGCTGGAAGAAGCTTTTGTTCACTGGCATTTGAATAACATAACAAGACGATAATTTTTGTCAAGCGAGGATGGATCCGGCGGGTATGGAGCCCGCTTACGAGTTCGCAATTTTACCATGTGCGTTTGGGGTCAAAAAAGTTATTTTGATAAACTATAGGTAGCCGAAAATAAATCATTTCACACCCAATTTATTTAAAAGGTAAATGGACCAACTTTTCCAGAAAGCCCTAAAACCCACTTCTCCCCTTCACTCTCGAGAAACCCCTCTGTTTTTTCCCTCCTCTCAAAGCTCGATCCCTTCCTTACTCCGCCACCCGGCCACCCAAAATCTCGATCCAGACTCGACAAAAGGTAATATACTACTTCTCCACCTCTTTGAGTTCGACCTATGTGGTTGCTATAGATGCATTATTATTGTTACACTGTCTAGTATGCCCAAGTTTTTGTTTTGGGTTGCAGAAACAAGATGTCTCTTCGGGTACTGAATCCGAATGCCGAGGTGCTCAACAAATCTGCTGCCCTTCATATGAATATCAATGCCGCCAAGGGTTTGCAAGATGTCCTCAAGACCAACCTTGGCCCCAAAGGCACCATTAAAATGTTCGTGCTTCGTTATTCTTCGCTGTCTGTATTAGGTCTGAAGTTTCATTCACTTTTATCTTAATTTGTGCAAAATTTGTACATTTTCTTGCCAGGCTTGTTGGTGGAGCTGGTGACATTAAGCTCACTAAGGATGGTAACACTTTATTGAAGGAGATGGTTAGTTATTCAACTTCTGGTACTTGGTTGTGTTTACTTTTACCTGGTTGTCAATTGTTTAATTCGCTTCTTGTTCTTTCTGTGCCCTGTTTTGATTTGTGTTTTTTGTTTGAATTGGTTCAGTTCGCTGTTCTTGAATTTTATACCTTTGGGTGTGAATGCATAAGTAAAAATGCAGGGATTTGGTATACCATTCTATGATACGGATGGAAATTAAACCAAAATTGAATAGGTACTTTAACTGCTTGAGGTAGTTGCTGAATTCGGTATGTCATCATTTCATGCATTGTGGACATCAACAAAAGCTTGTACACAGGAGGAGTGCATATTGAGGGGGATTGCACCTTTGGCAGTAGATTAAGAATGGAACTTAGTATAGGATATGATTTAGGAAACAAGCAGAAGATGCTGGCCTTCATTAATTCTCTGGTATTTTGAGTGGAGAGTTGCCTTTTTTTTCCCTTTTCTAATATACATCTGTTGACTTTGTGTATTGTATACTGATTGTTGAATTTAAATATGAATGATAAATCCCTTGGTGCCCTGCATGGGTAAGGTCGTTTCATGTGGATGTATATGTTACTGCTGCCACCATAACCATCTCTTCTTCATCTATGAGCCCCAATTCGTTATCTTTTTAATGGTAATGAAATCTGCTTGATGGTTGTAGCAAATTCAAAATCCAACTGCAATAATGATTGCAAGGACGGCAGTTGCTCAAGATGATATAGCTGGTGATGGAACCACTTCCACTGTACTTTTTATTGGTGAACTTATGAAGCAATCTGAGCGTTATATTGATGATGGTTTGTGCCTACTGTCACTTTATGTCATCCTGAGACTCTATTCCTTGGCCACAGTATTTAATCTCTGATCTGTTGACTTAGTATCTTATTATAGATGAGTCTTCGCAATGCAGTGTGGTTCTTTCTGCCTTTTTATCTGAATGAATTCTATGGAAATTCCTCATTTATATTTAAATTTCATACCAGCATGTATAAGATGCATATTATGAGGTAATACATGCCAGTTATTAGATTCATTTGTGTTCCTTTCCATTATATTATTACTCGTCCCCCCTTCCCCAACCCCCCCCCCCTGGCCAAAAAAAAAAATCTTTATGATGTATCACTACCATTATCTTCGTTGTGTTTCCTTTTCTATTAAATGATGACATTTTGTAAGCTGTGGTGATGATTGCCACCTCCTATCAATGGTTGGAGATTTGTATTTTATCTATAAATGCTTGTATTTTCATGTCTTCTCTTAAGATCTTCGGGATACCAAAATCTTTTTTCCTCGGGGGGATAAGTTTGCATGTAAAAGAAAAGTCATTTTCTACAGGGACGCATCCACGTATTCTAGTTGATAGTTTCGAAATTGCTAAAAGGGCAACATTGCAATTTCTTGAGAAGTTTAAGACTCCTGTTGTGGTGGGCGATGAGCCCGATAAAGAGATACTAAAGATGGTAGCAAGAACAACTTTAAGAACAAAGGTACATTCTTCAATTCTGCCCCAATATTTTCCTCCTTTTCTGATATGATTATTCAATATGCTTGTTTATGGTACGAGTTTTGGTCTGGTGTAGTTGTATGAGGCCTTGGCAGACCAATTAACTGACATAGTTGTAAATGCGGTAAGTTCTCTTTCTTGTTGTTTACAGTTCTAATTGTGCATTAGATAAATGCTGTTTCAAATGATAAAAAAATCAACTTAATTAGATATGTCAATCTATGCCATGTAAAAACCTTTATGTTGAACTATTTATGGGTGGTTTTTGTTACACATTCATGTCTGAAACAGTTTGATTGCTTTGTGGTAGGTGCTCTGCATTCGCAAGCCTGAAGAAGCTATCGATCTTTTTATGGTTGAGATAATGCACATGCGCCACAAGTTTGATGTAGACACTCGCTTGGTATGTGAATGCAGTTTCTCTTAATGTTTGCTGACGTTGATGCCTTGTTTTTCAATTTGGATTCAACAATACATATGTTGGCCTGTTTCTTTGGGTCGCAAAAATAGCGTACTTTGATAATTATTTAGTCCTTAGCATGATCAATTTTGACTTCTTTCAATCATAGAAGTCTGTATACTATCCACTTTGGGATGCTAAAATGTTATCCTTGCTAGGCATAGTCCTGCCATTTTTTCGGTGAATGGGCTAACAATTGTCTTATACAGCATGAATGGACTATGCTTTCTAGTTATGGCAGCTGAGAGAGTTGGGCATATTGTTGTTAGGGGGATACCCGCAATATAGCAATTTGGAAGGCAAGAAATATTGCTGTTGCTTGAAAGTTCAGTAAAATATTCCTATATGACAAAGTTAAGGACTCTTTCAGTGATATGCATGGGATGGAACTTGACCTTTCTTTAGGATTTTATGATTAAAAAGGAAAAGTGAAGGTCTTAATGGGGGAGGAAAGATGAGAAATGAAAATATATGGGTTATTCCTTTTCTTCATTTTTTTCTAATATTAGACATTAATAAGTAAAACATGACTTCACTTGTATGGAATTTGAGAACGAAGAATTCAAATGAAATGAAGTGTATCGAGTATGTTACATACTTTTTTTTGTGGTCAAGAGAATTACTGTATTAAGGTGGTAGGTTCTAATAGAAAGTTAAATGAACACACTTTCCTTTGCTATGGTTCATTTCTTTCATAAAATTGATAGAAATAAAACTAATAGTGGTGATTGTTTCTTTATAAAACTTCCAACCTAGATAATCTTTTCTTTGAGACTCCTCTCCTTTCCATTTCTCTGCCCATGGAAAAAGCATCAGTAGGGCTGTTTTTAATACATATTTGCCCTTATTTATTATCTGCTTTTGAAGATATAAATGAAGAGAGAGTATTTTTGCATGTGCTCTCCCTAACTTCCCCAGTTGTTAGATAGCGTGACCTTTGTTTTTGTTTGAATGGATGGCTACGTTTGTACATTCAGACTAGAGACTAGATGCACTTCTGTGCAAAATTTTGTAGTTGTATGCTTATTGACGCATGTACATGTGAGTTAGTTGAGAGGATTGAGCAAAAATCCTACAATTTGTACGTATCAGTTCCTAATTGTGAATTGCTTTTAATTCTAGGTTGAGGGTCTTGTCCTCGATCATGGTTCCAGACACCCAGACATGAAGAGGAGAGCAGAGAATTGTTATATTTTGACTTGTAATGTGTCCTTGGAATATGAAAAGAGGTAACATACTTAATTTGACTATTTGGTTGTATGTGTTTGTTGTTAATTTTTGTATTCACAATTTAAGTCTTCTTTGCACAGCGAAGTAAATGCAGGATTTTTCTACTCAAATGCAGAGCAGAGAGAAGCTATGGTTGCAGCAGAAAGACGATCTGTTGATGAAAGAGTGCAAAAAATTATTGACCTGAAAAACAAGGTGACAAATTTGGTGGTACTTCAGTGCCTGTTTAGTGCTGAAGATGCAGTATTGTAGTGTCACTCTTATGCCTGTCATATCTACAGGTTTGTGCAGATAATGAGCACAATTTTGTTGTCATCAACCAAAAGGGGATTGATCCCCCATCATTGGACTTGCTGGCTCGCGCAGGGGTAAGCTTTTCGTCATGTTGGATGTGTCTCTAGAGGATTTGTTTATGCCATAAGTAAACCTATGAAACCAAATGGAGATGATGTTTTGCTTGGAGATGAATCCCTACTGATTTTAATATGACCTTTCCGGTAGATAATTGCACTTCGAAGGGCAAAAAGGAGAAATATGGAGCGATTGGTTTTGGCTTGTGGTGGGGAGGCTGTTAACTCTGTTGATGGCCTAACTCCTGACTGTCTTGGTTGGGCTGGTTTAGTCTATGAGCACATTCTTGGAGAAGAGAAATATACATTCATCGAGAAAGTTAAAAATCCTCACTCTTGTACGATCCTTATTAAAGGTATTTTAAGATGCATCTTCTTGTCTGATCTAGTTGTTTGTGGTGACCATTTACAATTTTTGTACTTTGTTTTTTGGCTTTTCAAAAAGAGCAATAAGTTGTATAGATTTGACCATCCACTGATGGTACTGCCGGCTGTAATACAGGTCCAAATGATCATACTATTGCTCAAATTAAGGATGCTGTCCGTGATGGACTAAGAGCAGTAAAAAATACTATTGAGGATGAGGCTGTTGTACTGGTAAGTTTTTGCATTCATCAGTGCATTTGTTTTTTGGCTAATGCAGTTGCCTAGTGTCAGATATTTGTTTCATTGTGGGAGGACATACCTCTTAGACTATAGCATCGGTTAATTAGGTTTAAATTCACATTAGTCAAGCTGTGCAGCCTGTAGAAGCCAATTTTTCTTCGTTGAATGCTGCTTACTCGTCTCAGTGTATCACAAATGTTGGCTTAGTGGCTTGTTGAATTTGTGATAAATTTGTGGCTAACAGTAACTGTATTATCTCGCATTTGCTGCTTTTCAACATTATCTGCTATTTGCTTGCGTGGATGATCAGTGAATGCTTAATGGTTTGCATTATTCAGCATAAGAAAGTGCTTTGCATGGACTTGTGCTTTAAATGTTATTTGACATTTGCCCTAATATCTCACATGCAGAAATAGGTTTAGATATACCTTCAAGCATGACATTCTTCTGATTCAAAATACTTCTGGCTTGGAATCCTGATATAAGATGAGTTGTATTAGTTTCAATGCTTAGCCTAATGGATGGGGGCTGAACTAGATTATTACCTTCATTTTTTTTGCATCTCTTTCTTGGTTTTATGACTGATGAATTATTTTTTATAATCTCTTGGTTTTTTCTTCTCGTTCAGAATAATTTTGAGTTTTAATAATTTGCAATGCATTCCCTGATGAATGGGGGCTAAACTAGGTTATTTCCTTCATGTTTTCATAATCTGCAATTCATTCACTGATGTTGAATGGTTCTAAACAAGGCTATTGCTTTTGTTTTCATGACTGGTGAATTGCTTTTTATCGCATCTGAGTGTTCATCATTTACTAAGTGGCATATTTTTTATCATTTACTTGTTTCAGGGAGCAGGTGCCTTTGAAGTTGCAGCTAGGCAATACCTAGTGAATGAAGTGATGAAAACTGCTCAAGGGGTACATGTCATATAATTTCTGTTAAATTTGTTGTTGACTCTTACTTCTATACATCCAAGTGCTTTTTGCTGACCGCTACATCCAAATAGCGTGCAAAACTTGGTGTGGAAGCTTTCGCTGATGCCCTTCTTGTGGTTCCAAAGACACTGGCTGAAAATTCTGGCCTTGACACCCAGGATGTGATCATTGCTCTTACAGTAATCTCTCTGTGCCTTTTAAACCTGTAGCATTCAAAGATTTCAAAGAGGGTTTCAATTCATTGTCACATGTAACTGTTTTGGCAGGGTGAACATGACAAGGGAAACATAGTGGGCCTAAACCATCATACTGGAGAACCAATTGATCCTCAAATGGAGGGTATATTTGACAATTATTCTGTGAAGCGACAAATTATAAACTCTGGGTATGTTGGGCACATTTTTCTGCAATAAGTTATCTGTGTATATGTGGCATGCCATTTGTCAGCGTTATAAATCTGTAGCACCATCATTGGGATTGAACTCACTGGATCTAATTCAGTCAAAAATCTTTTAACCTGGCTATAGACGTAATTTTGGTTTCTTCATGGTTGATGGTCATTGTTCTTTTTCTTTGGGGTTTCTTTCCAAGAATGGGCGGCTCATTTGAGTACTTTTGTTGTGCAGCCCTGTCATTGCATCGCAGTTGCTTCTTGTGGACGAAGTAATTCGTGCTGGGCGTAACATGCGGAAGCCAAATTAGATTATCTTAAGGTATTATATTTTGGTGTATTGATGTCATTTTTGATGTTGCTGTTTACCTTTTTAACCTGGAGGTCATCAAGGCAGCGCCAAGAACGAAACACTGTAAATGAACAATTTGTTGATGTTCAGTTAGTAGATTTTTGTTGCTGCTCCTACAGATTGTCTGCCTTGTTGGAAATCGAGTGCCGAAAAGATCTGCTTTTCTTTTCAATATGACTTTGTTAATCACATTTTAGGTCAAGATTTGCTCGTTTTCACAAGCTTGCTAATTTTCTTGAACTGAATGTCTTGTTATTATAATTGGTAATAGGAGTTGACTTGGTTTTGGCAAATGAAAGGTTTGTTTCTCCGACTAGTTATCACATGTTTCCTGCTAATCCCAAGCCTCAAAACCTTTCCGTACTCGCACGATCAAACATTAGTCCGCGGTCACGGAATTGCGAGTCGTTTCGATTTCTGAAAGTTTTCTCCCCCACGATTCCGGATACATACCTTGACCTGTATTCTTGTCACAAACGTGTAATGACCCCAAAATATATTGCTTAAATTTTAGCCATTCGACCTGGTTGGAAACCCGAATCTTTGAAATTCTAATCCCACCTATGGGAGAGTCTCCATTGCTGCTCTTTTGGCCACTAAAACCGTGTCCAAGACTTTGCTAAGCTTTAATATCTGAATTTCGCGTTTGTGATGGGTTTTGAAGTCCAATTGAGGAATTAATCAGGGCAAGTATTTGAGTCAACTTGGATGAGATATTAGCATATTGTTGAGGATGACAAGTGTGGAGTTGAGGCTATTTGACGCTTGTTAGTTGCAAAACTTGAGTGTAAATCACCTGGGGAAAAGCAAAGTTAACTTGAATTAGTGTTTGGATTTGGTCATTTTCACATGCCGCAATACGAGTACAAGAGGATCACACTCGGCCAGGGTTTGAGTCATTGGATGCTAACTTGACTCGGGACTAAAACAGAAGCTGCATGCGTAAATGATAATGAAGCACGTGACTGAGAAAAACTACAGATAACTAAACGGGTATGGCTGGAGAAAATTGAATAATTTTAGTTGTAGGAGAATTAAATAGTTAATTGGATGGCTGATAGTTTTATTTTATCCATGTGGATCCAATCCATTTTCTAATTGGCTGCAATTGGATTGGGTTAATTTCATCCATAATCCATTTAAGTAAAACCATTAACAAACCAACTATCCATTTTGCCACCTCTGTTTCTAGCTAACATCAAGTCAATTCTGTGGCAAAAGGGGTGCCTATAACGCTCAAGGGGCTGCATGGATAGAGCTTTGATGACGGAAACGATAAATTCACTTTTCATCACTGTTTGTGCACCGGGCAAAAATTAGGGGATACAGTCTTTGACACTTGCAACATGCATATTTCACTGTTTCGAGGCCGAAATTCCTAGACATGCTCAAGAATCTCTAAGCTCCATTACAAAAATACAATATGCTTCTTCACCTACAGCAATCCAATTCTCCTGTTGTGCGCTGCCACCATCCGGCAGGCAGGAGAAAGTTGCCATAAACACTGCTTTGCCGCTGGCACTGGAAGTTCGAATAGTAAAGTGGCTATCATCAGAGTGAATGAACTTTAAATACTCAGTGATCCTTTCTTTCTTCTCGAAGCATGTAATCTTTCTTCATTTCTTCCAACACTAAGTCATTGGTGCTACAAGAACAGAAAACAAAAGGAAATAAACAAACTAAAATTTGAGAGGCTGATCTAAATAGGTTAACAATCTATCAAACATTTCTGCCACCGTGGTTTGTAAACAATACAAATGTTAAATTACAAGATGAGCTTATTCACAAGAGTTAAATAAGTAAAGTAAAACGAATGCCCACAAAACCTTGTGATCTGATTTCATTGTGTCATCCTCGAGTCTAAGCTAATTGTCTAGGCTTTTTCCTTATCTAATCCTTCTGTGGGCATAGGGTCCATGAAGTTGGAAATAAACTTTATGACAGCATACAAGTATCTTTTTAGATAATAATTGTTTTCTTGCAACACAAACCAGAACAGGAAGAGCACGAAAAGCAACAAAACTAAATATTAAATTATAGTTGACACTAGGAACATCTCATTGACAATCTTCGGGAAATTAGGAATACATCATGATGTGATTGTAAACTCTGTTGTCAAACATTTCAGCTCTGTTAGTACTGAATTATGTGACTCTTGAATTGAACTCTCCAAACCTAGCACAATTAATGTCGTTACTACTTGACATCACCAAATTGCATACCATCATGACAGGTATGAGTTCTTATGATGCTGATAGAGCACCCAACAAAACGGTGGCAAATAAGCAATCAGCAGGACAACCTTGTAGTGATTCTAATAACCATGTGAAAGCTTATTAAACTTGAAGGTTAACCTTGAGAAATGTTAATTGGTACAACAAAATCCAGCAGGGATAAATGATCTAAAACTGTGTCTTTGTATGGCCTGTATATTCATTTGAGATTTTACTTTTATAAGTGATCACTAAGAAGCACTGAAGAATTTTCTTGTCAATTTAACTTCCTAGAGCATCCTGTGTAATCTGGAAACATGATTGAAGAAACTTCCTCTCTCTCTCTCTCTCTCTCTTCCCCCCCCCCCCCTCCTCCTTCCCTGCCTGACCAAATATCGCAAACTATACCAATATCCATAACCCTATGAATATATGGCAAAAATAGTTAAAGTTACATAAGCATAAAACCATTAGCATCCCATCCATATTGAAAAACCTTCCAATAGATTTGATCAAACTTACAACTGATGAAGGCATTCATTCAATTCTTTTGCTTGCTTACGGCATTGCCAAACAACAGATAATGTTCTTCCTGAAGCACATTCAGCGTACTTTGCAGTGTAAAGATCACATTCTTTAAGTGCCTTCTGCTTCATTTTGCTGCGCAAAGCTGAAATACAGAGATAAATTAATAGTTTGTACAACTAGAAAAAGAAAATGCCAATAATGCAGAACCGTGATTTGCCAATAATTTCACATTACTAGACGGGGAAAAAATTAAAGGTAAAGCTAAAAGCTCGGGCCATCCGGGTTAGCCCGAATGTTGGTTTCCAATCATTGATTCACATATGACAGGAATAGAAACTGCTAAGACCCGAAAAAAAAAAATATATATATATATCACTGCTGTACTGGGTGGAATAATTTATCCAGATTTTGCCTTTTTATCTGAAATTAAAGGGAAAAAAAAAGTTTCGGTGATTTTAATAGACTCAAATGACATATATAGACTTCTAGGAAGTCACTTTTGAGTCTATTTTAATTATATCTGCAGTCTTTAATTAACGAAAGAAAGAAGGAGAAAAAATGAAAAGCATCTCAGCACCACTCATAGCAAGGAACGAGCCATTGGCATAATGATTCTTCAGTATAATAAAATTCAAAGGAAATTTATAAAAAACAAAAAACAAAAAAAAAAAAAAATCCAGCTCCGAAGCAGAAATGTTCACCATTTTGGTTAATGCATCGTCCAGAATGGCTGAAATTGTTTAGGAGAAAGAATGTTATGTAAAGTGAAAACAAAACTACAAATCATGCCAACAACAGTCCTCAAAATTCTAATAAAACAAAGAAAAAAAAAAGAAGCAAAACTTTGAAAGAGGAACTGCAGCAACCTTTCTCAAGCAATTGAATGGGAATGGGAAAATGGAGGTTAATAAAGTTCATTTCCTCATAAATATTTGATTAAGCTATAAATAATTGATTTCTAATTACTTATTATGGTATGTTTACCTTCTTCGACCTTCTTCTTAACGTGATTTTCACGGGCTTCTTGCACATATCCCATGTATCTTCAGTGGAGAGCAAAGCTGTGAAGGCTTTTTCTTTGTTTAGCAGAAGGAACTGTTTCTCTATCGTGCGGCGATCGTCGCCGGTCTGCGCCAGACTCGACTTACTGGGCAGTATAGGACACAGAAAGCTGCAGCCACCACTCGAGCACCGACGACGTCGTAATGGTGATGAACCCCTAGGCAACATTTTGGCTAATTGCAACTTGGTCCCAATAGTTGAACAGCATGCCTGTCCTATCCCTCAACTCTTGTTAATACCACCTTAGTCTTTTAATTTTATTGTAGATTGATTAGGGACATAAAATTGAGAAGTTCAAAAAATGATTAACGTCTCAACTTCCACGTGGCGGAGAAGGATGCCTATATAGCTAAAACAACCAAATAGATTGGTCTAGTAGTCTGTATATATATATATATATATATATATAGTGAATATTCTTTTTTATAATTTTCAACCATCATTTTATCTCACATATATCACATTTTTAAAATGTACTATAGTAATTTTTTCTTAATAACTCTTGAAAAGTTACAATTCAAACAAAATGTTAGCTTTACAACAATACTTAAGGTTGCAAATTTGTGTATGATGAGTGATTGCGTTTAGATGTTTGTTGTTCTCTAATTGTTGAAAATATCCAACCCAAAAAAAACAATGTTAACAATATCTTAGCGTAATTGTGTATAATTACAATTCAAATCCAATAAGATAATAATAGTGTTTTTTTATACATTATCGATGTATAATTTTTTTTGTTCGCTAGTATCACAAGAAATTACTAAATACAACTACATATTAACTACCTTTTTTTACCCTCCCATTCCTCCCCACCCTCTTTCCCACCCTTAACTACTGGATATAGTATTCGAATTATGAATCTGAATTTGGCAGTCAAAAATATCCTAAGAATCCTCCCTTGATCAGTAGGTTGTTAAACTGCATGAATATGTGAGTATATTCTAATAAACTTAAAAAAGAAATAGAGCCACAAACAAAATGGATAGCCATATTTTAACACATACAAAGGGGATAGCCATTTTTCAACATTATTATGTTCATTTTCTTACCATTGTAGTTGTTGGCATAATATTGATTAGTTATAGTAGTCATAATGTGATCAATAGTCAGGGGAAAGCAATAAAGGTATTCCCACTATCAAAATTAGCATTCGAATCATGTGTTTGATAGTTAGAATAGTAAAAGGGCAAAAAATATAAGAGAGATTTTTAAAATTATGAAGGTGTTAAGTGATATTAAAGCAAAGCTCGGGTGAGATTTGTGAAATTACCCCTAAATTAAATGTAAGTGATAAATTCTAAATAGCATATATTACACTAGGGTTGCAATCAAGTCGAATCAAATTCGAATAATGAACTACTTAGAGTGAAAATGTTTGAACTCGAGTTTATCGAGTTATTTAAAATTGAGTTCGAGGCTCAGTTTAGTTTACCTTATTCAAGCTTGAGTTCAAATTTATTTTATCTTATTTGACCTCAAGTTTGAACTCAGTCAAACTTAATCGAGTTATCAAACTCGATTTTTTGGTAAATCTTATAATAAATAATTAAAAATTATATTACAAATATATTACTCAATAAGGCTCGATAAACACTCGAATTTTGATTTTTTCAACTCGAATTCAATTTGATTATCTTATCGAGTAACTCGAACTTATTAAGTAGTTCAAACTTGATTTAAATTCGGTCAATATCAAACTTGAATCGAACCTTTGAATGCATTACTCGTGAATTCGAGTCGGGTAGTTTGATTAATTTAAACCCCTACATTACACACCAATTAAAATAATCCAAACCAGCATCCATGTCAAATTTTGATGCTCAGGTCACTCTTATCCACGCCAAACTTTGATATACATCCGGAAAACTTCGAAATTCATGCCAATCATATCCACGTCGAACTTTCGTGTCAAAACTAAATGATATACGCTTAAATCATATCCACGTTGTAGGAGGACCTTTCCTAGTGCCAAATGGTAATGGGTAAACCTGTTAGTCTCTGAAATAAAATTATGAAAAGCTGAATAGCAAGTAGCAATAGGATAATTACAGCGTCAGAATCACAAGGAAAAAGGAGAAAATGTCTCAAACGATACCGTCTCAGTGGGGACTGGGGAGACTGCAAGAGAACGGCACGGGCCACGTCATAGTGTCAATATTGTAAACGGTGGTGGGCCAGTAGGTTTGAAAATAAGCGACCAAGTCCTAACATGCCCCAGCCACGCCCACATCCCCGAAGGAAAACGAAAAGCCCAATCTAGTCTTCCCGGCTCCAACTGTGACACAGGATTTTGAACCCTAAATTTGGACACAAATAAAGCAAATATAGGCACTAAAATAACAATACGCAAAAATCACAACAAATTAACACAAAAAAAATCACAACAAATTTGGACACAAATAAAGCAAATCTAGGCACTAAAATAATAACATGTAAAATCATAATAAATTAACACCAAAAAAAATCACAACAAATTTATACAGTATTTAAAAACAAAAATCCTATACCTTATCGATCAATTGAACATCTCATGATTTTCAATCGATTTTTGAATAAATTCTGGATATCACACCAAAAAAATGCCACTTCATTTTTTTAAAAAAATTATTTCAAATAATCTACCATTCCAATACACAATATATTACCAAAATAGTCTCATGCGCCAATTTCAAATTGAATACATCTCCACCATTAACTGCATCAGTATTGGCTATTGAGCATACAATCAAAATTGACTAATCAACCAAAAAGATTTTGACTGGTCTCACCGCCAGCGTGGCACCAACTCGCCCGTGTCCGTCTGCTTGTTTTTAAAAAGCCTCAAATATAGCAAACTCCGCCACCACATTCCCAGCTGGCCTTTTCTAACTGGCTCTTGTCCTTCTCACGCCACGGCCCCTTCACTTCTCTCCATCTATTGTTTACTTCCTTGATCCTTCCAACCATTCCACCCCTTCGCGCAGCATAATTTCGTCGCTGCATCGTCTAGAGGTATCTTCGATTCTCGCCATTTTTAGCTCTTGGAGCTGTTATTCATGACATGGATTTTACTGGTTAAGTTATGTAGCATGTTTTTATTGCGAAACAGATCTGAAAAGTCATGGACTGAAAAGTTACTGTACTATCAGTTACGCTTGAACATGTGTTTTTGGTATATCATTTTTTTTAAGTGTGTTTTTTTGGTGCGATCTGATTTGGTTTAACTTTTAGTGTCATCGTGTTTATCCACGAACGTAACTTATCCGACAGTCTTAAATTAGTTGAATATCTTACATCATTGCATACTATTCTAGGATTATGACATTATGTAGCACCAATCTAATAGTCTAGTTTAGTTTTCTCATGTCTATCAGCAGAATTTAAGAAAAGAAGAAATCTAATTTCCTAGAGTTAATTTAGTTAAATCTCTTTCAGTCTAGGGATACTTTAGGATCATGTATACTTCCCAAGTTTTGAGTTTTAATTTTTTACTATTTGTGAGGAAAAAAATTGGGTGGACCCGACGACTCAAGTTAATAGTTGAATATCACTCTTGTTACACTATGTACTGTTGCCAGTGGAAATTTATCAAGTTAAATGTTTTCATGCTTATCTGGAAATATGTAGGGGAAGAAGGAATCTGAGTTACCTGGTCTAAGACTAGTTGTATGTTTCAAATTTTGAGATGTTGTAGGATTGTGCACGCAGATAGAATTTTTAATTGGTTCCTGTTTAGGTACAATCATTTGGATTTTGTTCCCCTTATTTTTTGTTTTGTTGAAGATTGTTTAGTCCATAGGTGCAACAAAACCCGTTAGATGTACTGAATTTCCATTCCATTTGTGAGTTTTGTGTATGTGCAGTCAGTTTAGTTTTGAGTCTGAATGGTTTGAAACAACTGCAGATTTTGCTTTTGATCAGTATATAAGGGAAAATGTTGCCTCCTGCGTCTCGCGATGAAAATGTTTACATGGCCAAGTTGGCCGAACAGGCTGAGCGGTACGAGGAAATGGTTGAGTTTATGGAAAAGGTTGCAAAGGCTGTTGATACTGAGGAGCTAACTGTGGAGGAAAGGAACCTTCTCTCTGTGGCTTACAAGAATGTTATTGGTTCCAGGAGGGCTTCCTGGAGGATCATCTCTTCCATTGAGCAGAAGGAAGAGAGCCGTGGGAATGAAGATCATGTGAACATGATTAAGGAATATAGAGGAAAAATTGAGGCTGAGCTTACCAAGATCTGTGATGGAATTTTGGGGCTTCTTGAGTCCCATTTGATTCCTTCAGCCTCTGCTGCTGAGTCCCAGGTGTTTTACCTGAAGATGAAAGGTGATTACCATAGGTACCTGGCTGAATTTAAGACTGGTGCTGACAGAAAAGAAGCTGCAGAGAACACTTTGGTTGCTTATAAGTCTGCTCAGGTTAGTTTTACTCCTTTTTATAGGTGTTGCTTTCTATGCACTTAATAAAGAGATTAGTTAGTCTCTGAATGATAAGCTTCTCATCATACAGGATATTGCTTTGGCTGAATTGCCTCCCACTCACCCAATTAGGCTTGGCCTTGCTCTTAACTTCTCCGTGTTCTACTATGAAATTCTTAGCGCACCTGACCGTGCTTGTAGCCTTGCAAAGCAGGTAATTTTTTTTTTCATTTCATTGTCTTTTCACGCAATACTCTTTAAATTAAACTTTGTTCAATGCTGGTTGTCCTTTCATAAAGTGCAGTTTTTGGCATCTCTTACTATGTGTCACTGAACCATAAATAGGATTTGTTTGCCTGTTATAGGAACTTTGGATTTTGATCTTTGTATTCACCAGTGGATAGACACCTACTTATGTAAACCTTGGAAAGAGCAATGGACTTGCTAAAGAAAAAGATTGTAAATTGAATGGGTTTTTTTTAAGACAATCAACCTCCTGGCAGATGCTGCTAGTCCTGTGTTTCAATTATTCCCCTCCAAGGTCTAAATTTACATGAAGAAGCTTCTGTTATGGATGTCAAATTCCTATTTAGAAGCCAGTTGTTTCATGTGAAGGCTCTTGTGACAAAATAATCCATCAAACTTAGGTTTAGGATGTGCAACCATGAGCATTCCATTACCTGTCAATTCTATTTCATTGGTCTTTCTTGTACAATTTTTGGCCCTAATATGGATCTTCATTGCAGGCCTTTGATGAGGCCATCTCTGAGCTTGATACACTGGGCGAGGAAACATACAAGGACAGTACATTGATCATGCAACTCCTCAGAGACAATCTAACTCTGTGGACTTCTGATATTCCGGTAACGACTTCATTTTATGCCTTTCTTTCACACACAAATGTGAGGATTACATGCATTAATTGTTTGAAATGTGTATAACATTACTTGGCGGGGTCTGAAGTGAATATGTATTGGATTTAGTTGCATATTCACTAAGTTACTCTTGTAAATATTTATGTTACGCTAGTCAAGGCTAAAATGGGTATGAGAATACTTCTAAAATAAGAGGACATCTGCAGTCTGGGTTGTTTCTTCTGTTAACTTGCAATCCGACTGTTCTTTTACTGATTGCTGTTTCTTGATTGCATACTGTATTGATTTCAGGAGGACGCTGGGGATGAGATCAAGGAACCATCAAAACTTGACACAGGGGAGGGGCAGCAGTAATGAATTCGTTATGTTAGAGTAGGACTTTCTTTGGGAGATTACTGCAAGACATGATGATTTGGTGGTGGATCTCAGGGCTAAAATGATTTACATACATATGAAAATGTTACTGCCGAAAGAAAATGGTTTTGGGTTCATATCTCATCAACGGTTGTAATGCTACTTGTTTAATTTGATGATGAGCTGAACTTGGATTGGCTTGGTATTGCATTTACTATCTATTTCTTGCTAATTCTTTTTTGTTGATGCGGTCTAAACATTGACGGATCGAAGAAAATTTTGATACATCCATGGCTTTGTATGGAACAGTGTTTTTTTGGGCTGAAACTAGTTCTTCAAATACAACTCTACACTGTAAAACACTCCAAACACACTCCAAATAGGCCTAGCAAAAACACAAAAAACAACAACAACAATTTGGCGTCAAAACTTATTGCTGTTGCGTCTTCGGACCTTTGGTGTTTCCTGGTCTACCTATCCTATTTCAATTTGTCATTGCAGCCGCTTACAAAGTTTGTGGAACGGTGTCGTGGGCCGGTACGACGCAGATAAATTGGAAGTCCATGGAAAAAAGCAAAGAAGAATAAAAACGATTAGTTTGATTAAACAAAAGTGCCCGACCGGCCAAAAAACCAAAGAAAGGTTGAGAAATGGAACGATGACGGGTATCGTCTTTCCCGGTCCAATACTGTTGCAAACTCCATTTGATTAATCAATTGGGCTTTTTTGCATTTTCAAATCAGGTTCCCACTTTCTATTATTCTTTTTGAATCCCAAAATCTTTGAAGCACCAATGACAATTCCCCCAAAATTTATTCTCTTTAGTACAATTCCAATGCGGGGTGTGGATAAGACTCTGAAAGGCACAAGTCCAGTACTACTGTACTAGTCCAGCATCCTCCTCACTAAATACCGAGACAGAAACTAAGCATCGCCTCTATGGCCGCCTCCAAAACCGCCGTTATCGCATGGTCATCTCTCTTCCTGTTTTGCAATGCATACTCATCTAAGTTCAGAATTAACAAGGTTAATTTTTGCATTTGAACATTTATTTCAGGGGTTCGGGAGAAGATGGGCAGTTAGGAATGGGTAATAATGAAGAGAAAGAATGGGTTTGCTCCATCAAAGCTCTTGAGCCCTTCGACGTCTGCTCTATCGTCGCCGGCAGCCGAAACTCCCTTGCCATTTGCAACGACGGCAAGGTACTTAGTACGGTCTTTAGTTTAGTTGCAGTAATAGTGCAGATTTTTCAGCTTGTTGAACTGTCACTTCATAAAGATTGTTCCTTTCTACTTTATATTAAGTATTATGATTTAGCAAATCCATATCTGGACTTGGACATAGTATTCTTTCTTTCTTTCTTTCTTTTTCAATTTGTTTCCGGGAACGAAGTTTGGATTCACTTTTTGTGATGGGCTTGTGGTATTAGTTGTTTACGTGGGGTTGGAACCAAAGAGGGACACTGGGTCATCCCCCAGAGACCAAAACCGAAAGTATTCCTAGTCAAGTGAAAGCTCTTTCCAAAGTTAAGATTGTACAGGTAGTTATTTCACTTTGAATTGCTAATTTTCATGATTATTAATGGATTAAGATATGTGACGTCGTATCTTAACTTGGTTTAGTTAATTTATTTCAGGCGGCAATTGATGGTTGGCATTGTTTGGCTGTCGACGATCAAGGCCGGGCTTATGCTTGGGGTATAGTGTGTTTTTTTTTCCTTTTTTTTGCTCTCCGTTATGTTCCCTTAATTTCTGCAAAAAAGTGGGATGGAAAGCATGATACGAGTTGGGCTTTGAGAATTATTCTTAAATTTTACTATTTAAGTAACAAAATGATGTTGGCAGGAATCTTTTCTTCTTCCTTTGTCTGTTTTTTGATAATGTCTCATTTAGTTTCTAAACTTCTAACATGTTGTTCCACCAGCGTGACTCTCCTAATAGGATTGGGGAACCTTTATGCAGGTGGGAATGAATATGGACAGTGTGGTGAAGAACCTGAACGGAAAGCTGACACAGGAAAGCCTGTTAGGAGGGATATTGTGATTCCCCAACGATGTGTGCCAAAGCTTACAGTTCGGCGGGTGATTTATTCTATCACGTGTCTCTATAACTTGATTTCATATTTGGGTAGCACCCGGGTGTCTTCCCTTATTGAATCATACATACCTAGTCAAATTGCTTTCAAGAGCTTTAGATATTTGGCAGTGCATATGTTGAATTCAATATAGAATATTTTGTTCACTCATTCCTCATTACTCAACATGGGAACCAAGGGTTTGAAATGATAGAAAGCTGTTACTTTTCAGGTTTTAAATGTACCTGTAGAGTATAATTTACATCTGAAATGTGCAAGAATTATTTCCTTTTTATATAAGATGTGATTTTCTCTCTTTGTGAAGTTTTAAAGTTTGTTTCTTACTCACTGGGGAATTGAGTCTCTGGTGGAAGATTCACAGGAGATATTCCTTTTCACTTGGAAGTGGCATGTTTCAACCTGAGATGATTTAAAATGCTCTCTGGTGAAACAATATTTTGGCATCTTTCTTGGTACTTTTAACAGTTTAACATCCTTTCTATGACAGGTAGCTGCTGGTGGTACACATTCAGTTGTTCTCACACGGGAAGGACATGTATGGACATGGGGTCAACCATGGCCTCCTGGGGACATGTATACTCCTTTTGGATTGATTTTTGCTGACCTTCATTATCTGTATCTGAGAGCTTTCAGGATTCAATTCTTGAATTTGTTTTAATTTGTTTTTCTAAACTTACAGAAAGCAAATTTCGACTCCTGTTCGAGTACAAGGTCTTGAAAGCGTGAGGTTGATTGCAGTTGGAGCTTTCCACAACTTGGCTCTTCTTGATGATGGAATCTTAATGGCATGGGGTAATAATGAGTACGGACAACTGGGGACTGGTGATACTCAGCCCAGATCACAACCTGTTCCTGTCCAGGGCTTGTCTGGTCTTACTTTGGTATATATTTTAAACATGAAGTCATTTTCTTCTTGTCATTTTTCTAAATGATCTGCTGTTACTTAGATAACTTTCTATGTAAAGCCTTTTGTAATTGATTTCCTGTTCATGTATTTCCAATACTACATGACGGTTCTTTGTTTCATGCTATTTTAACATCTTAAATCACATAAGGTACGCAGAAGCATGTCTCAGTGATTTATGACATTTTCTCTGCTGAATTTCGTGACATTCTGCTTCCTGTTCAGGTTGATATTGCAGCTGGAGGGTGGCATTCTACTGCATTGACAGATGAAGGAGAGGTGCTTCTCCTATTACTTACTCCATGGTTCTCATGTTTGAGATTTGTGGTTTGTGGCTTCAATATTTACTGACGTGAATACATGTGATTGTTGTGTGAATGGAACTGCCAAATCAAATATCATCCCTTTCACTAATCCCAACTGTGAATTGCACATGCAGATGTCTTGTAGGTCATCTGAATTACGATTCTTTTTAGCAACTAGCTTAACCATGCCGCACCTTTGGACCTGTTGTTCAGTTTCTAGGCACCACGCTTTCTTCTAATGAGTTCAGTTCCAGCTTCTCTGTCAATTCGTCATTGAGATTTGGAGTTTCTAAGTATTTTTTTTTTTAACATTATATGCCAATTTGAAAAGGAGAACAAAAAACATCAATATCCTTGTGGATCTGATATATGGAACCAGAAATTTCATGCCTCAATATCTTTGCGTGCTTTGTATAAAGACTGTCAGTTTTGAGTTCACAAGTGTGTGAAATTTCAAAAGTGATTCTGTTTCTAGCTGTAAAAGTAAGTTATGCCCTTCTTTTTGGCCCATAAGCCAATGATCTTGGGAAATATATTCGGCATTTCTTTTTGTTCAGAAGTTCTTGATATGCTTTCTAGTCTTCATTTCATTAACTGATAATAGCCTGATGATTTGTATGATCCAACTTTTCTTTTTTCTCTTTTCTTTAGTTTTTGTTCTGTAGGGGCGACATTCATCATGGTGCTGTGAATTTTATGATTTCAGTCACAATTGTAGTTGAGCATGAATGTTCTGATTTACTAGAGAAGAATTGTCTATGGCAGGTATATGGTTGGGGCCGAGGGGAACATGGGAGGCTTGGTTTTGGAGATGACAAAAGCAGTAAAATGGTGCCCCAAAGGGTTCAGCTTCTAATATGGGAGGACATTGTACAGGTGCTGATATGAGAGGTCTTTTTGAACTTATAAACTTTGTTAATGATCTTACCTTTCGGCTTCGGTGGATGATGGTTATCAGTGTTCATATTATGTATTCTTTCAGTGTTATGTATTCTTTCTGAGTAGTCGAACAACATTCTTTCAATTCGATGACTTTTACAGCTTCTTTATGGTGGTTTTTCTGATTTAATTGCTACTCCTGTTAGTTATCTCTCTAGCCCTTGCTAATTGTCGTATACTATGCATTGTTATATAAAACTACTGTCAGGCAACTGCCTGTGAATCTCTGCTTTTAAAGTTCAACTTTCTTAATATTTCTGGTTGTTTGGAAAAATCTTAAGTCGGAAATGGTTGTTGATGCAGGTGGCCTGTGGAGGAACCCATTCTGTTGCTTTAACACGTGATGGCCGCATGTTTTCAGTGAGTACTCTGACATCCTATGTAGAAGTCTAGAATTCCAATTGAGTTCCATATCCAACAGTATACCATTTTTCTGTCGATTTATGTATAACAGGTGATTGGCGGCGGCTATTTTGCTATCTATTATAACGTGTGCGCGATATACTGGAGCTCTCTAGTAGGAGAGCTAATCATTTTATTGTCGGAAAGTTTTTTGCATGTTTGTGTGGACTCTGGGAAATAGTGCATGTGATCGGACAAATTGACTTGATATAAGATTATATGTTTGTTTCAAGCACTAGATACAGTAATATAGTAGCAATGCTGACTTGTCTGTGCTTTGGGCAGTTTGGGCGAGGAGACCACGGACGTCTTGGATACGGAAGAAAGGTGACAACAGGCCATCCATCAGAAGTGCCCATAAACATCCCTCCTCCCAGAGATCTTAGTGAAGGTGAAGCTGAGGGAAGGTGGTGTGCTAAGTCTGTTGCTTGCGGTGGCCGCCACACACTGGCAATAGTAGAGTGGCGCAGCCGGGAATCTGAGCAGTTACCGCACGCTCCAACGAGCGTGTAGTGGTATCATTGTACAATTGCGTCATTTTCGGAAGAATCTTGTCTCGTGCTTTGCAAATTCTGGCAATTGAAGCAGTTTGGTAGTATTATAAATTGTTTGTGCACAAGAAGTAAAGACAAAATCGCCTCGGAAGTTTGTTTTAGACTAGATGCCGGACAAATGGACCATAAAATTTGCATGAAAGAGAAGGTTGGGGTTGGAATTTGGTGCAGCAGGTGTAGGTAGCGTCTCCCCAGCCTTGCCTTTGTTCTAAGCTACCTGGGTTTTTGTATGGGCTAATCAGATAAATTGATGCAATCGCAATATTAAAAATTAGCAACTCAGTTTGAGCACAATCGTGAGTAATTTTGTTTTTTTTTTTCCCGTCGTGTTTTTTTAACACTTCGATTTTGGCACTGGTTATTGCTAGTGGCGACTTGCGGGTGTCGGTAAACCTTCACATAAGATTTGAGACATTCGACTGCAAAGTGACTAATACTGCGGGTGTTGTGTGCGTACTTTTCGTCCAAGGTGAGTGCAGGAGCAGAGGAAGAGTTTACCTTGCCTTCCGTCGGTTTGTAAGCTCTATTTGATTTTCTTATTTAAATATTGACTTTCCTTACCCCCAAAAAAAAAAAAAAAAAAAAGCGACAAATACTATTAGAATCCCGCAGACAACGAGCTGGCAAACAAAAATAATTAATTAGCCATCGACCGGTGATGTGGTAATTCAGATGAGACTACAAGCCAATGGCCATTGCCACAACTAGGACAGGTAACATCTAACGTGTAAACCTTGATCAAACATGTCAATTACACTTCCCCAAAAGCCACAAACCTTAAGGCGGGCAAAACACAAACGTTGACTGCTGCTACTCCTGCCACATTGCTCTTCGCTCACCAAAATCCAAACAATCCGTCGAAATGAATTTGCCAATGTTTCAGGTGATTCTGCGGCATTAGTTGCATCAATGAAAGAACTCTTTTAACCCCTCAATCTTAGTTGCATCAATGAAAGAATCTTTGCCTTTCAGGGCTTCGGCAAGTCTCTTATGATGACAGTTCTTTCTGAGGTTGGTGACAGAACCTTCTGTGTCGCTGCTGTAAGTATTATCATTATTGTTTTAAACTTCGATTGCTGCTGCAAAAATTTGAGCTTTATTCATCATAACATCGCCGTGTTTTGGAAGATACTGGCAATGCGTCATCCGTGGAGTAGCGTTCTGTGCGGTTGCCTTTCTTCTGTAATTGTAAGTGCAATTTCTTTCTTACTTCTTGCTCCTTCCTTTTCTCTCATCAGTTTTCTGATCAAAAAGTAGGAGATATAGTACTCTTTGTACCTTTGAGAAATTTCTTAGCAGAAATATACCTGGCTCACTATCATCATTCTCGAACCTTATTTACGTAATCCAGACAAAGCTACATGCTCAGAAGTCAGAACTTTCCCGTTTTCCCTCCACCCTCAAGCCACAAAGACGGAAAGAACACCCAAAATGAAAAAGAAAAGGAAACGCACTTGCTTTTGCTTGGTGAGGAATAATGAAAAATGGTGTTGCAGTAGGAATTCAAAAGAATTTATTGGCCTGATATTATTCATATAAGCGACAAGAAACGAACGATCAAATTTTTTAAATCTTTCGTAAAGCTTAAAAATGTCTTGCCATGTATTTGTAGTTGACGACTACTCTCTCTGCTGTTATTGGCTGGGCTGCTCCAAACTTGGTACGTGATTCTTTTAGCCGTCCTCTTTTTAGCATACCGATGGTGTTCGTATATGATTAGTTTTGCGAAGAAAGTAACAAACAAAATTTGTCGAATGTTTTCCT
This sequence comes from Coffea eugenioides, assembly GCF_003713205.1. Lineage (NCBI taxonomy): Eukaryota > Viridiplantae > Streptophyta > Magnoliopsida > Gentianales > Rubiaceae > Coffea > Coffea eugenioides. The sequence goes on from NC_040041.1 coordinate 1,909,406, forward strand.
TTTTGTATGCAATGCTACTCTTTGTTTCTCTAAACAGAATGCCTTTGATAGTTAGACTTGATATATTACTACTTTGTTTGCAAGATTCCACGTGAACTGGCTCACCATATCACCACACTTCTCTTCTTTGGCTTTGGCCTCTGGTCTTTGTGGGAGGCATATAATGAAGATGACGAGTACGGCCTCCTTTTTTTTTTTTTTTTTCAAGAATGTGTCAGAATAAAATTATCAACTCAAACTTTCACGAGTACTAACTGGATCATTTCTATTTCATCAGCGACAACGAAGAGTTAGAACAAGTTGAAAAAGAACTGGTCAGTTACCCCTCTGCTGCATCTGGTACGATGATGTATGGCTTGGGTCTAGAGTTGAAAATTCTAGATGTGGTCTCTTAATCCTTGTTTCTTTTTTTTTTTTTCTCAAAGAATCAGGGCGCTGCACCTAAGGATACTACTGGTGAAGGACCGAAAGGCAAAGAAGGTAGCAAGGTAAGGTCATGAACATTGAGTTCATGAAGCCCCTAATAGATTACATCCTCTTTTTTAAGTTACTTGTTAGTAGGATGTTTAAATTTGTAAAGACAAAATTTGGTTAGATGGTTAGTTTATACAATTTCTATCAATATGTGAGGCATTTAACCTAAACAGAAAGCCAGATTGATTTCCTCTGGAGTATCCAAAATGGTCGTGTTCGTCCGTGGAATAGCCTATTGCTTGCTTGTTTTGATGTTCATTACTTACTAGTAAGAGTTCTTATAGGTTATGTAAAGCCCTGTTACCAGCGTAAACTTTAATTACCGAAGGGGAAGCTGTAATTCTGAAACGATACACATTTTCTAGGTGGCTGAGGACTTGAAAAAGCAGAGGAAGCCATTTCTGACAAATTTCTTCTCACCTGTCTTCATTGAGGTTTGCATTACTTGTTTATGAGTGATTCTACTTCTAACCAATGAGTCTGTGATTCTAATCTGGTGTAAAAATTATGTTGCCAACATGGCAGAAAGAACTTCATGCAGCATAGCCAATTTGATGTTTCTATCGTCATGTTTTTTTAGGCCTTCTCAGTTACCTTTTTTGGTGAATGGGGTGACAAGAGCCAAGTAAGTATCAGCTGGGAGGTGTATACATTACGTACATTGACTATCTTGAATCAATGTAATGCTCACGATTTACCAAATTTGGTTAATGGTACATTCAGCTAGCAACCATTGGTCTTGCAGCAGATGAGAATGCCATAGGAGTGATCCTTGGTGGAATCTTGTGAGTTTCCTCGCTCCTCATTCTTTCTTGGGAAGGGGGATGTTTTTGTTGGTTAAGTTAAGCAAAATGTTTATAGGGCTAATGCTTAATGACACCTCAAATGGGAATAACGAAAATTGACAAAAGAAAAATCAAGTCTTGGGATTCTATTATCTTCTGCAGAGCGCAAGTACTGTGCACCGTTGCAGCTGTTGCTGGGGGAAAGAGCTTAGCATCTAAAATCTCTGAGAGGCTGGTAAAACATTCATTCTTCATCATCAAATTTCAGGCAAAATCTTTACTAGGATTAATACGCTTATATTCTTGCGTTTTGATACAGGTTACGATGGCAAGTGGAGTTCTTTTTCTGATTTTTGGTGTGCAATCCTTTCTGTCGACTATGTATTGATCTACTCCATCATATGTATTCTTCAACGCAAAATTGACAATAGAACAAGCAGTCAACATGGAAATTGTAGCTCCGACGCAGACATGACATTAAGGAATTTGGGATTCATAACGTATTGGGATTTTGTAGCTCCACATCATTCTCAGAATCATGCCAAAGCAAATTAATCGCAAAATTTATGTACATTCGAGGCCAGTGATTCTTGCCTCAGACTTCAATTAGAAATTATCATGCTATCAAAATGTTACTCAGTTTTTTTTACCTCAGAATTTCACTGTTCTGCCGCATCCAGAACTTCCATCCCCTTGTTTCAGACAACAGCAGGGGTGCGCCTCGTCATCCCAATGCCACCATATCGTGTCCCATAGCCACCGTAAGCAGGTCCAAATCTCCCGCTACACATCCCACCATGCAGTAGCAGTAAATACAGCAACTGACTCAGTAATGACAATGTGATGAAAGCCTCCAATGTTTGCTGCAACTGACTCGTATTTTGTGAAAGACAAAAATCATCAGCATTCCATCTTTCATGTAGGAAGACTGCTACTGATAACACAATAAGAAGCTTCGATTCAAGTAAATATTAACGTGACCATTTACCAGTCGTTTCCCTCTATGCCCTCCCAATATGATCTGCTTGCACACAAGTCTGCACCAATAAACTACTTAAAACGAGTGAACAGAGTAGAGGAGGAGTAAGGTTTTGAGCAAGGCGATGGATACCCAAAGGCAAGAGCTGTCATAGTCCATGATATGAACGCAGAAGAGGCTGCACCGGCCAGACTGTCACTGTGCCAAGCCCGGAGATGGATGAGCCCAGCAAACAGAGAACATGCTCCAATTACACCGCCAATCAATGCAAACACTAGCAGAAAGCTTGTAGACGGATTCCCTCCCAAATCTGTGTGTTAGAGACTATGGGGATCAAAGATTACTACTAAGTAGTTATTGCAGAGAAGGGAAGTTAGTACAACTCACGGGGATGATCCTGTTCACCGTCAATGTATTTGTCGAGAGACCATCCTGCTAATCCCAGTACAATTAGATGCACGACAGAGTTGACAGCTAATAGAGGTCCCATTAAGCTTTTCCCACCCCTTCCAACCGCCATGCTGAATCCAACCTCAAGCTGTATCCTCAAGAAAAGTCCTTTCTCTTGTCTTGCTTATGTCTGTGTAGAATCAGTGTGCGCGAGCGCGTGAGAGAGAGAGAGAGTTTCTTTGGGCTATAAATAGAAGGAAAGCTGGATGTGTACGTGTTTGCCCGCGGGGTGCTTGGATGTAACAGGTGTTGCAACGCAGGTGGGGAAGTACTTGTGTTGTTAACGTGGAGGCTTGAGAAGGAAATGATTACCAAATTATGGGCAAACTAGAAAGTTTGCTGCTTTAATTAGGAGCATAGCGTTCAAGTTCTCTGCCAATCTTGGCTACATCATCTCGTTTAACTTGTGTCAAAAGATTTTGTCATCACACGACATGGATTTTGTCTTCTACTATTTCTAGTATAAGAAAGTAAAGAACAACGAACAGGAATCAAGGCCGGGACGTTTATCCAAATTTTTCTGGGCAACTAACGCAAAAGGGAAACGGCATGGAAGAATATCTGACATATTGTGGGTTCCAAATAATGCAAGTTTGATAAGCATAGGACCGTAGCAGACCTATCTTTCGACTTCAGTCTTCTGCTGTCGGTAATTTGCTTTATTGAAGGAAGAAACACATCGACAGAAAGGATTTCAGTATGAAAAGTCCATTAGGTCCTCGTTGCTACAGAAAACAGGCTCTAAAGAGACTCTCAGAACACATACTTAGGTGAGGTAAAATTTAGCCTAGCAGACAGCCGTACAAGGGTGAAAAAGGGCTCTGAAAAAGGGTATTGCAGACACCCATACAAGTTCTTGCATATACGTAGTTCCTTCTATGGAATATCTGCTTTACATACCAATGTTGAGATCGTCTCCAGCAAGAGAGTAGAGTGGAGGATCAGTTACAAAGAATACAGAGCTCCACAGCAGGATGAAGAGGCAGAAGTAGACAACTGATTTACAAGAATCCGTGTATCTTGTAGTAAGTCTGATTCCTTCCTCTTGACCACTTTCTGAAGCTTTATCATCCACTTGAATCGTAGGACATGTGAGAAAACCATATGCTAAACCTGTAAAAGCTGCTCCTACATTTGTCCTGCAACATCACAACTGAGTGAACATACTGCAAAATTGGACTTACTCCTTTATTTTACTGCTGTAACAATTTTTTTTTTTCACATATTCACCAATTGTTATAACTCTTTTCCTTATAAACGAGATCACGAGCTCGTGTATATATGGTTGCAGTTAAATTTTAGTAATAAATATTCATTTTCGTTGTTATGAGTCTGGAGTACTAACCAGTCATCAACAGGACCAAAATTGCTTAGTGTACAGCTGAGACAAGTAGCAATTATCACTTTCTGAAGCATTTTTTTAGGACCATCATCCACCACCATGTCTCGGTTCTGAATCTGATAGGCAAGCCATGCTCCAATTATAGCAAAAACCGGACCCTAAAAGAAAGGTTTGATTAGAAAACGTCCACAGCCATAAGGACAGCAATTAGATTATTCAGTAATGGAGATCTCTATGACAATGAACGACCAATTAGTAAACTTTAGGATGAATTCTGCAGTTGTGCACCATTATTTTAAGGGGTGAGATGCTGTTTACCGTCCCGCCTACAGTTGGATCTGGTGTATGAAGAAAGCTGATCAGATTGCCAGAAAGTCCCCCGAGCACATATATCAAAAAGAAGGTTACTGAGCCATATGCACGGCATACTTCAGGCCCATAGGTCATGAGCATCCAACAACTAAGGGCGATATGGAAAACTCCAGAGTGCTGCAAATTAAAGGATTTAGTCCTTGTACCCAGAATCTAATCAACAAAGTACTCTACTAAACATGGAATTAATCCTCAAGGATTTCTACTCTCCAGCAGCAAGTCTGATCTGATCCCATTTTTTCATTGCTTATGGCTAGAATACATTCTCAAAAAAAATTTGATGTACTAAGCTTATCATAACATGTCATTACATGTCTTCAAAAGCAGGAGTTAACTAATAGTATCCGCTGAGTGAAACAAAGTAATGTTTCATTGCAGACTCCATGTACTAAATCATTAGGTATGATAGTCCTTTCAACAACTCTTTTTTTAAATTACTGCTGCTTCAGTATTAATCTAAAAGAATGGAAAGCTAATAACTGCAAAGAAGCACGAACCCAGTTTTCAATCTTGTACCAGAAACATAGGTGTTACTAGCCTCCACCATTCTCCATCTAGGATCAAATGATTTATCTTTGCTCCATAGGCCATTGGAATTGAAAAGAGCTGTAACTCAGAGTTCCTAATTGGACTTGCTAATTCAAACAGGAACACGGCAATGTTTATAGAAGCTAGTAATCCTCTGCATCAAGATAAGATCTATGAGTTTAAAATACAATAGATCTTGAGAAGCTACAAATATAGACTTGCTTAGAATAAACATTAAAATTAGGGAGAGATGCCGATCCTTTACATTAAGTAAAAGTTGGATACTTCGTCATCTGAAATCTTCTGAGCAACCCCAGTCAACTGCAGATGAGTTCTATAATTCTTCAATTGAGAACTTTCATAGACTCTCTTGACGTGAGAGCTTGGTACTGTTTCACAAGATTTGTCTCCAGAAGAAGAGGAAATATACTTTGTTGAGTTTGCATCTGAATAAGGATTAGTAACCAAAACTCAATTTCCTTTCAGACATGAAACCCAGTGAACTAGAGCTAATCAGTAAACAACGGATATGTATCATAATTAGCACGATACTATGCATGAAATTTAAAAGGAACACTTGAAATATTTTTCCACGTCTGAGGTGAAAAAAAACGTAGTCAACATGTCATTCAATTGTAAAACACATTAGCGGAATTAACTTTTATATACCGTTCATCAAGTTAATAAATATTCCCTGCTCTCGCATTTGAATGTCTTGGATTCAATTGGAAGGAGTTTCAGTAAGTAAAAAAAAAGTTGGTAATTGTTGAAGAAAAAAGAAAGAAACAATAAACCTTGTTGGAGCAACTGATGAAATGGTCAGACATGTGGCTTGGAACTACCATATTGCAAGTCAAGAATTTTGAGTTATTAAAAGTCTTCCTCCACTGTGACAGTATCAGGAAGAGGAAGGTTTTTCAAAGCTTGAATAAGTACTCACAAAACCCTGTAAAATATATCATATTTTTTCACACGTGTACCACATTATTCAAGAAGGACCACAAATTATCGGAAGATTAAAGTAGACATGATACAAGATGTGAACTCTTCTAGTTTGTTGAATATTTTCGTCTGTCAATCCTTCTCCACTTCTCCCACCTCCCTTTTTAATATTTTCTTTGAATGATTTTTTGACAACAGACTCCAATCCTATAGCAAAAAATATAACATGTAGCTAGAATGACTTGCATCTCATTACCTTCAGTGATTTTCCCAAGGTATTCTTCTAGAGCTGCCAACCCCTTTTTTGCTTTTAAGTCATCGCTTGCATCAAATGACTGCTTTCTTTTACCGAATGATCTTGAAGAAGACTGCATACCGTCATTGTGGAGCTTTTGGAAATAAGAATCTAAGGATCTCAATTGATTTTCAGAAGAGCTTAACGAATCGAAGACTCTGCATAATTTCCCACCATGTGAACTACTACAGTAACTGGAAGCTAAAAATCCACCTTCCTTCTGCTGCCCAAGTGAAATCAATGTAAATTTTCCTCGTAACAAGGCTCCCCCTTGCATCATCGTGTAAATTTTCATACGAACCGAGACAATATCATATAACACATTTTATCTCCTCCTGTATTAATTTGAATTTAAATGAAGATCAGATAAAGAATGAAATAAGTGGTTTCAGGAACTCTTATTAGCCCACATCTACGAGTCTAACTTCAAACGAACACTGAAAAAAAAAACTATCTTGTAAATACACCTGTAAGTAACTTTTGATTAGACTTATTCATTAAAACTTTCACCAGTAAGGCATCGGCCTAAAATACTGTTCTAAGTAAAGAGAAAAGGTTGCCTCAGCCACAGCGGCATATCTTCAAGTTAGATGTCAAGATGTTAACTACACAAGAAAAATTCTAGCTACCAGCGAAACAGCAACAGCTACAGCTTAAGTTTCATGGGCCTGAAGGTCTTCTTGTTCAAACAAAATCATTATATTTATACACATCTAAGTTCAAAAGAAATTATAACCATGCCATCCTGTTTTCGTCCATGCAACGGAGAGAAAATCATCATGAACGCATAAAAGCTTGAATGAGGGACCCAGGAAGCACGAACTTAACTTCCACTAAACAATTCGAACTAGTTATTCTTTCTAGATAGCAGAAAAAGAACCAGAATATGGTAATTTGCTTGAATCGATCGTTCAAGCCTATATACAAGCAGTTCATCGACGCTAGTTGTTACATAACATATATGTGCAAAGATACCAGCGTATTAGACAGAGAGAGTAAAAGTATATGACGTTAAAAAGATTGTATCCTTTCAGTTTCAGATAGATAGTTACCGGGTGGACAGACTGGAGAAGCAGATTCTTGACTGACATCAGAAAATGCCCGGAGGAGCTACTACTTCCATTAATGCATGGGGTTTTAGTTGTCGCAGAATAGAAATGAAATAAAACGAAACTCTTTTCCAAAATTAGAGCGCGACGTTATGGTAACCTTATCTTCGTTATCCTCCCATTAACTGTGTGCCAGCCACGTTTATGGACTCCAATTTTCTTACACCGCTGGAATTTGACAAAAATTTCCCCACCGTTTTAGTCAAATCCACGATAAAAATCTCTAGTGGGACAATTCCAATCTTTTTTTTTTTTTTGGGTACCATACAATATAAATACCATAAAAAAAGTTAGCTTAGTTTATGGAGTTTTTGAGAATTTGACATCTTGAACAATGAACAAAAATATTATTATTGATTAAAATTTTGTTCTGACCGCTAGCTATTGTACGTGCATTATTGGAACGTTTCCCCTTATAGTCTCTATTAAATCAACAAATAAGTCCACTACCATTCTTCCCCTTCTAATTTTCTCTTGTAACGTTCCCACTCAGGCCTACCTTGGGAATGAAGGAAAAGGAATAGTACAAATGTTCAAGTTGCTTGAGAGTTTAAGAAACTAACGAAGTGTTTTTTTTGATATATATATATATATATATTTTTTTTTTGAGTTAAATGTTTTGAATTTAGAATCTCCTACTTACAATTCTTTATTTTGATCACCCAACCAAACCCTTCTCATATTTTTTTGACATATTGACTATTAAAAATTTTGTTTTATTGATAATTGGCATTTAGAAGAGAGTTGGAATGCAAGAGAGGGATGAATTCAACGGTTCGGGAAAAGGAATGCAAATGAGAGGTTTTAAACAAATTGTTCTCAATTGATTTTGATTTTCCTTCCGCTTAAAATTCTTAAACAAATTGTTCTCAACTAATTCAATTATGGTTCGTGTCTTCTCATTTAGTGTTAAAAAAGCTATTTTAATGAACAAATAGATGTTCTTATTATGCTTATATGCTACAATAGTAAATTTTTGTGCTAATTATATATGAGTAAATCTTATATACATTGACAGTGTATATATTATCACTTTTATATTCATGACATGTGTGCAAAAGTTAAATTTCAATTTCAAATTCAAATTTTGTATTGTTGTCGTTCATTACACACTGTCACTGTAGGAAAGATTAATCAATTATATATATGTTAAATGAAAAAAAATAAAGGAGATATAGATAAATTTAGAAGTGGGACAAGAATAGCTTGAAAATTAAGACAGACATAAAAAGTTATCTAATCATAGTTTAGTAATTATGGTAAGATAATTTAGTAATTATGTTGAAATTTAAATGATATTTTTGTCGAGTAAGATAGAATCATAATCTAAAAGTACCTTGACACCTATTCGTCAATTTCAATCTTTTTGGGTTCAAAAAAATCTAAAATTAAAATCTCAAGATCAATTAAAGCACACAAAAAAATAATTTTTCAAAAACAGCCAAAACCAGTTTTCAAAATCAAGTCTTCCCTATGTATTCTTTTCTTTTCCATCCAAATGCGTTCATCTAAACCAGGCCTGAGCAAGTATAAGCGCAAAATCCTCTGTGGGTCTCCTCTTTTCATCGCTCTGGACTCCAACCAAGCTACCTCCAAACGAGGCCTAACAAATTAGCGGAGGCTAGCGCCAAAAATTGAAGGGAGAGAAACCCTAATATTGGCGCAATAACATAACAGGGCCAAAATTCAAATGACCCGCTCTCACTCCTCCGCAAAATTATCGTCCCATTTCTCCCTCTCAAAACCAACGTCCAAAAACTTGAGTACGACTACTGAGTACTGGCAAGCACTTTCTAGTCTAATCCACAATATTTTCTTCACCAACGGTGATGGCGATTACTTCAACTTCTTCACCCCAACCTGATCGATCTGTATCTGTTAAAAAGAACAAAATTAAGAGTCCCAATTCAAAAGTGGACTATGAAAATAAATCCCACAAGAAACTGTCTAAAAAGGACCTCTCCTCGCCGGCGAAGCGCAACAATAACCCTGGAATTCGTTTGATTCACGGCCGGATTTATGATTCGCATAATGGCAAGACTTGTCATCAGGTAATCTTTTTACATAAATCCCAGAAAACTTAGTTATCAGTCGATGAAATTTTCATGATTCGATAGTCTAGAGAAAGCAGAAAAAATGGGTAAATTTTCAATTTAAAAGGAAGGTTATCTGCCAAACTTGGTAGTTTTTTCTATTTTACTTATTTATTTATTTATGTTTTGATTTGTGGCTGATGTAGATATGGTATACCTGGATTGCACAGATGGCATTATAATTTAGAAGTGTAATCTTATGTTTTTGGTTTTTTTAGAACTTTTCCAGTTCAGAACATTGACTTGATTGTAGGTGATATGATTTAAGTAGTAAAATTAGATGGCAGCTCATACTTTTGGCTCATTCTTGACAAAGGCTCTGGTTATACTACTCATACTTTTTTGGGTACCGAAAAAGCTGACGAGCATACGCACCCTGAAACCCATGTGCAAGAAAAGTTTAATAATTAGCTTTATCATTTGATGCTAAGCCTTTTATGCGTTTCACTTACTTTGAATCTTAATGTTTTGAAGTGCCGGCAGAAGACCAGGGACTTTGCAGCTGAATGCAAGAATATGCAAAAAGACAAGCTATGTCCCATTAAATTTTGTCACAAATGCCTACTGAACAGGTTAGATGTGATAATATCCCTCCAAATGTCAGACAGTAATTTACTCTTTTCCATGTTCTATGAGGAGCAGAGGAGTTTACTGCAGTATGCTATTCTGATTATTTCCAACTTAGGTATGGTGAAAAGGCAGAGGAGGTTGGAGTTTTGCAGGACTGGAGTTGTCCAAAGTGCAGAGGAATTTGCAACTGCAGCCAGTGCATGTAAATCCGTATTACGGTTTTTTTTTTTTTAACATGCTTACTGGGTTTTGCTTTGATGTATTTATGCAATGTACAGGAAGAAACGAGGTCACCTCCCTACTGGTATACTTGTACGTGCAGCCAAGCAAAATGGGTTTTCATCTGTTTCAGCAATGCTGCAGGTAAAGGGGCCTATGACTTGTTATGAGGAGAAGTCTGTGAAAGGTATTGATGCCTTGCCAAGAAAGAGAGCTGCACCAAATAAAATGGTTGGTAATTGCTATTAGCTTTCTATGGGAAGCTGTAATTTCATGTTGCTTCGCATCTTTGATTGATTGAGTTTTGTTGTTTCTCACAACCTATTTATAATATTATCAGGAAGTGATGACCTCTTCACCTAGAAAGCAGGGCAAGGAAAATGCTTTTGATGGAAAGATCAATTCTAACTCATGTGCTTCACCTTTGGCCTCAAACCAGGTTGAGAAAAAGTCTAAGAAGGTCAAGGTGGAACCTTCCAATGAGATGAACAATGGTAGTGCCCGTGGTCACGTAGAGGCTAATGATTTGGCAACAAAGCCAATGAAGTTCCAGGGAAAGCGAGAAGAAAAATATGGCCTTGATGATGGTTCTTTACAAAAAGAAGCTAGTTGCATGGGTGGTGAGAAAAAGCCGAAGAAAATGGCAGTAGAGGGTTCAAATGGCAAGCAGGACGGAAACATTCTCAAAGATGGTACAATTAAGGAGCCTATTAATCCTGAGGAAAAGAAGCTGAAAAAGTTAAAACAGGACAAGCTTAAGGAAATGCATAATGGCAACAAGAATGATAATGCTTTTGTGAGGAGGACTAGTCCTAGAAGGCATCAAATATCAAATGGAACTTCTAAAAAAGTTGCCAAATCTAAGAATGATAGTGATCCACCGGAAATGATGCAATGCGATGCCAAAGTTTCTGTGCAAGGTTTTGCAGAGTCCACCAATAAGAAAGAGAGGAAAGAGGAAGATGTTATTGGTAGTGAAGTTTTAGCATCTGATGATAGGAAAAACAACAATCATCATGGAACCCATGCTGGAACAGTTTTAGAGACTTTGCACATTGACACAAAAGATCAAAGGTTTCAAAACAGTGATATGGAATCTGGCATTGTATTGCCCCATGGAACTGAACTGACAAGTGTACATGACATTCAAATACCACCAGAAGATGTTGGCAAAGCCTTGCAATTCTTAGAGTTTTGTGCTGTTTTTGGAAAAGTAAGTGATTACTCCTTTAACCTGTTCTGTATTCTGTGGAATTTACATTCACATCAAAAGCTTCTTCTCTTACAGAGCACTGTTATGTAGCACCATGCATATTTGCATGTGGATTTTGCCATCATTTTTGTTTTCATTGTTTCTGGCCTGGGGTTTTAGATTTGTGGATCATGATAAGATGCCGTATCCAATTATCATTCTGATTGCACAGGTGCTTTCTCATTTGCTGTCATGTAAGCTATTGTACCTGCCTGTTAGGATGGAGTTTTGTGATGATCTATGTCAATTCACGCGTTCTTAATCCTTCAAAAGCCTTTTTGTCGCATTTTGGCTTTTGTTGGTTGTATTTCCTTCTTCCCTTCTTCACTAGTCCTCAGTATGAACAACAGGAAACTTTGTCCTTTAGTTTTGAATCTGACTCCTTTGTGTTCTTTAATAGGTTCTTGGAGTGAAGAAAGAGCAGCCAGAATGTGTGCTCAGAGATTTGATATACGGGAGAAGTAGTCGTCGAGGAAAGTATTCCGTGACAGTTCAGTTTCTTATCAAGCTCCTATCTGTAATTCGAAAGGACAGGGGACAAACGTATGGTTCTTTGTCTAGTTAAGTCTTTTTGAATAATGCCTTCTCCTTTCACTGAAGCATTTTTTACCTTGGTAACTTTTCTAGATGTTTACCACTAAGCCCAACGTATGGGCAAAATTCATGGATCAATGCACTAACAGAGTGCATTTCTGAGTCTGGAAGCATATCAAAATCACTGGACCTGAACGGGCTAGATAAAGGGGCCAATGGATATGAGAATTTAAACTCTTCGAAAAAGCTTATTATCTTAAATCTTTTATGTGACGAAGTTCTTGGAACTCTGTAAGTTGTTAAATCGTATTAATTATTGACCTAGTACTTTATTGCCATACATAGACTACTTATTATTTTTGCTGGGAGCAGAAAGATACGGAATTGGATGGAGAATCAGGTATCAAAAGCTGCTGAAATAGCTAAGGAAGATAAAGAAAGAGTTCTTGCTGCAAAGGATAAGGTAAAGAAACAATAATCAACGTAAAGTTCTTCTATAAGATGGAAGAACCAACAGTGTCTTAAAAACCGCTAATCCAAATTATTCTTGTTTTACACAGGAGAAGCGTTTGAAACAGAAAATACAAGATGAGATTGCCAAAGCAATAATCGAAAAGAATGGTGATTTTCTTTCAGTTTCAGAGCATGATGCTGTCATTTCTAAAATTAAACGTGAAGCAGCACGAGCTCATAGCGAGCTGCTGGAGTCAATTGGATTGCAATCAAAAAGTAGGTCCTCAATTTATTGAACAAATTTCATGTCTGAATTTTGAAAATGTTGGTGCAAATTGTTTGATTAGTATAGAATGATCTTCATCAAGTCAAATGTGTTCCATCAGTTAGTTCATTAGTTTTATTGAATTCCTCATTCCTCTACAATTTCTGTAATTTCTAAGGAAACAATCATGGATTAATCTTGTTTTGCTCATGCCTCTAGTTGGTTTTGCAATTCTGGAGTCAATTCACTGACTGACTTGACACTGATTTGCAGAGGAATAAGTCCTCGACATTTTTGTCTAAAATAGTACAGCTTCTATTCTTCTATGCTTCTCATCAGTCAAGTGGCTTCTGTGACGAAGTCTAACTGATTCAGAGCAGTGTTTGACATTTTTAATACACTTCCAAGGATTCTAGACATCTTTAATTGTTAAAGCCTTATATAAATGTCCAATTTCTAAGTCGTCTTGAGCGTGCTGCTGAATCAATAATTTTGCGTTGATAGCTAAATAGGCACGACAATTGGTTATAATTTGACCTACCTGCTTTGACTGTGTAGATAATCAATCATCTGATGCTGTTAGGACAGAGCCTGTCTATTTGGGAACTAATGGTCATGCATATTGGAGATTAAAATGCCTGTCCAATAAATCTGACGTACTCCTTCAAGGTATGTTCTTAGTGCACTATCTTGTAATTCATTTCAGCCTTTGGCTATTGAATCCTCTGCTTCTTCCTCTTAAAAAATAGATGTAGGAACTGGGGATACTTCTGCATCAGATGAGAAATGGTTTGGTTTTGAAGAGGAACAAAAAGAAGTACTTGAGAGGCGTATAAATAGTTTGAGGTAAATTTTCGTTATATTCTCCTATTCATTTGTTCCGCACTCCTAAATATCAGTTAAGCAGTCAGCACTTCAGCGTATTTAAGCCAGGGATGCTAGGACTTGATGGCCCAGTTCACCAGAAGATTTTAACTTCAAAGTTCAAACTAGCTGTTATGGTTGTGATTTGCATGTCTTATACAAAGCAGCGTAATCTGAATTATCACTGTACTAATTCTGGGTTCCTTATGACATTTTGCATCGTGATGTAAAGGTCAATCCTATGTAATTAGGCTCCTTTGATTGCAGAGGAAAACGGCTAAGGGCTAAGAGGGTTCCATTGCAACAGCAATCCCAAAGTAACGGAAACTTTCCGTAGGCAATAGCATGGCACTTTGTTGGTTCAGAGAGCCAGGTGTACATTAGATGTACGATAAATCCATCATGCTGGTATTATTATGTTTGATTTTCATTTCTTCATGGGTAATCTGAGATCAAAAAGCATAATCATTGTAGAGCTAATATGATATACTTGTCATGAATTGAGTTGCTAATACTTCATTAGGAAGAAAGAAATTAGTGGACGACTACAATCATTTCCAACTTGATTTCTAATTCCTGAAATGATGCCGGCGTAATGTATCTTGTGTCACTGTTGTCTGCAGGGATGCAATTTATGGTCAATTACTTCTTCTTGATGCTTCAAACCTGGCTGGGTGGATTTTCCCTACTTTTGGCAGTTTGTGAAGATGTTCATGTACTTGTACCTTGGCATATTCATGTCGTACTAATGTGTAACTCGACTGATATTTTGCATATTTTAGCAATTCTGAGACTACCTTCCTCTGAAGGTATCTCGTATTGTCTCGGGCGAAGTTTGTATTGCAAGCTGAATTGGGAGCTGCATGCTAATATTGAAATCTTTTGTTTTACATTAAGTCAAATGCTATGAAACTCAGTTTGGAGAAAATATTTATATTCTTGAAATTGGAGTAGGCATTTTAAAGTAGGTTGTTGATTTTCAGACGGGATTCTCTGTCCAATATTTTGTGTCCACTTTTTTATCCAATATAAAACTACGTAGTTCCACTTATTATATCTGCTGATGTGGCACATAAAAAAGAAATGTTGTTTGACTGTTTTATGCTTCTTCTTTTTTAGGTTTCCTTTGTTTATACAACTTTGTTACAATTTTCAAAATCTATTGCTACCGTTATAATTCTCAAAACTTGTTGCCATCGTTTTCTGTCTAGAAGACGAAAGAAGTTTCTTCAACAAAACAAATTTTTTTCCTTTTGGTATAAGTGAAAGCAAATAATTTTAGGAACCTTTATCCAATAAGAAGATAGAAGAAGATGCATAAAACAGTCAAACAGTCTTTTTTTTATGTGTTACATCAGCAGATATAATTAAGAATGGCAATGGAGGCGGGTGCTCACAGGCACCCGCACCGCAAGGGTAGAAATGGGGCGGGGCTGGACAAAATATTTTACCCTGCCTTAAAACGGATCGGGGGGTGGGGAAACATACATCCGCTGAGGGGAAATATTTTGCCCCCGCCTCCGCCCCGTCCTTTGCATACAATTAAAAAATATATATATATAATACAATTTTAAATTTTCTAAAGTTCCACCCTTACTTACAAGAACAACGTTTTGCATACAATTAAAATATATATATATATATATATATATAATACAATCCTAAATTTTCTAAAGTTGCACCCTTACTTACAAGTACAACGCTAGTCAGTGTCAACGGCCGCCGCAACAATTGAAGAAATTTCTTGGACTATTGTTGATTTGTTTCTAACGCCCCCTCCCCCAAAAGACTAAGCTATCCAATTCCAACCTGTTTTGCTCCTAACCTTTTTTTTATTTTGATCGGTTCCCTTCCTCCGCACTGAATGTAACTTGACTTGTTATAGTTTATTTCCATCTTGACAGTTTTTTAATCTTATTTAACACTGTTTACAATTGTATTATTGTAAATAAACATTTATGATAAGTTGATTTCTTCCCCCGCAGGGGAAACGGGGCGGGAGGTGAGGGGCAAGGGGCGGGGGGTGGGGGAAGAATCTCTCGCCCCAACCCCGCCCCATTGCCACCCCTAGATATAATAAGTAGAACTACGTAATTTTATATTGGAGAGGAAAGTTGACACAAAATATTGGACAGAGGATCCCGTCTGGTTGATTTCTGTCTCAAGCAATCCTTCTTACTACTGCAAACGTAATTGATTAGTTTTTAAGTATCAGAGTCCCAAAAGTTCAAAAATCTGGTTGATTGGAGATCCATAGCCTTTGTTTCCTAAAATGAAGAGAGAGAGAGAGAGAAAACTGAAGAATTCTTTAAAACCACATTTTTTTTAACGTAATGATCCCTCCGTAATGAAAATTATGCGAGCCCTTTTTTCTTTTCTTGTCTTTGTTTGTCGAAAAGGAAAAAACCTAAACTTGTTTTGCATATCATTAATGAAAAGATAAGTCAATCAATTAGTATAAGGATAATGCCAGTGTCAGGCATAAAGCAGGTTTTGGAGAGTTTCCACCATGCTTCATTAAGATATCGTTGAAAACAGGGGGAAAAAACAGAGAATTATCCCAAAAATCTCAGCAACTCTCGATAACATCATGATATCTTTAGAATTAGAATACTAAATAACTAAAAATACCAAGCAATTTCGTGAAGTCCTTTCTTGAGGACTGTATGAATCAATTTCCTATACATAAAATTACAAAATCATTAGACAACCTAAGCAAAACCCACAGCTTATGTTTCAAGTACAGGCCGGATTTGATGCTGGGATATCGCAGGACGGTCTACAGTATTGTGTTAGAAATAAGTCGAATTTCATACAAATCTTTACCTCCCTTCACTGCATCCAAAAAGGTTAAAACGACTAGTTATGAATCATTCCAATGGAAAAATGCTCTTGAAATATGATTGTTTTTCTGCATAATGCATGCCATCATTGTGCATCTCAGAACTTACCGACTTCAGCTGTTATCCCGGGTCCAAAGAAAGATGCAAATTTTGCCTACAGTTTAAAGACACTGCTGAATTAGTAAGCTCAACCAAGAAAATTAACTACATGGAGGTTGCGGGCAATCAAATGGACACCGGATCAGCTATAACAGAAAAACGATACATCCAGCTAAGCTAACAGCCAATAGGTGTAGGTTTGCCAAATTTGCATCATGAGTTGTTGTTAGTCCTCACCTGTCTTTGTTCAAAATCTGACAATTGTAGAGCTTTTGCCTCAAATACCAATATTAAACAGTATTTACCATCCTCAGTAACCTGAGACAATGAAACAAACAAGATAACATCACTGCTTCATTAACAAGTCACTGAGGAATAATATGGTCATATCAGTGGCTATTAGTATGTTACTGAGGCCATCAAAAGGACGTGCAATTTAAATGGCTCATGCAATGTCAAGCAGGCTCTTGATTTATGTGTCTAGATATAAACCACACTACTGCTTTTGAGAGTGTCATGTCTTGCATGTTTTTTAATCATAATAGATGTCCATTTCTTTTCTTGTAGATAATCATAACAAATGGTCAGATGAAAAACTTGTCATGATAGCATATGGTCACGCATGCTTCGAACATTAGCTGCAAAGTGTGCTGTTATTGAAAAAGAAAAGGAAGCTCAAGAAGCATACTTCTTCACGAATCATCTGTAAAACTGGAGCACTTCTTCGTGGAATTCCTCCACCCTAACAAAAAGAAGACACGGGTCACTTCAATGTTTCCTTTTTTCCTATTCTACAATATCATTGGAAGAGGAAATTCTGCATTTAAGTTGCATGAAGCAGGAAAGAGTGCCAAACTGAAGCACAATCAATGCAATTGATGGTCTTAAGAAGCTATGGCATTTTTTATAACTTGCTCAGATAGCATTATTAACCACTAGAGTGATATACCACAAGTTTCAAATATCATTCATAAAATGGCAAAATCCCTCACCAATCATCTAGGCAGTAGCTTCTAAAAAGATTCTAAGCTTGCTGCAGTTAACAATTTGAGTGCCTGAGATATTTTCTAGAGTGTCTCCTGCTCCTAGTTCATGTAATTCGTTCTTTTCTTTCTCTCATTTTTTTTTTTGGGTTCTACCCCGGAAAATTGCAAAAGCTGATCTAAATACAGAATAAAAATCATTTGAATACATCATTGTATTAGAACTCATCCTGACTAGTATTCTTGACTCAAATTCTCAGAAGCATATAGGCCTATCCAATGAGGTTTTTAGGTCCTCTTTCTGCCTTTCCAACCCAAAAGTCAAAACCTTTCCACTTTTTCATTCTCATTGTTCATGTTGGGGTTTTTTGGGCGAATACATGTGCTTGAAGGGGGTGCGAGGCTGAGGCTTGGGGTTGTGGACTCAGATGAATGTAGATAATTTTCTGTTAAAATAATAGGGAAATTACCTGACCATACTGGAAAATCCTTTTCAATGCCTCGTCTAGGTGCTGCTCATCTCCATAACGATATCTTGTAACATCACTTCTGACCTAATAAACAAAAGACACGACTTTGCATGATTTTACAACCAAGGAAAACCTGATATGCGTGGTTCCTCGTAGCATAAGCCATATTTAGAGTTCACCTGCTTGAGGGTTGGGGTAGCACAACTTTCCCGCAGCTTTTGAGCATCTGAATGGGTCAAGCAGGGCACAGGTTTAAGCTCTGCATACTGCATAAAATAATGGCTTTAATACAACGGAAAACTTTGAATATAACTTGCCAATTTTATCAGCCAGCAAAACGCAGAGTTTATAGCTTCTTTAGCCGATGACTGAAATCATTTATGTAACAGGAGTCAGGACACGCCAATATCTTGGAAGTATAAAGAATAAGAAATCTTTCCTCAAAAAAAAAAAAAAAATTTTATTGAAGCCTTTCAATAACAAACAAGCATTCACCTTGAAAGCCATTCCAATGATTGTTAGTGGAAACCCATATGTAAGCATTAAAGCAGACCACTCAGATCCAGGAAGGATGTTGAAGTATGCCCCAAAACCATACCTGTGTTATTTTGAAAAAAGATGAAATTAATTGAAGATGCACCTTGAATGATCACGATAGACTATGAAAGAAACATTATTCTGTACATAAGACAAAAAGATTCTAGCAATTTGGAGATATCCAATTTCATTAGATTACTACAAGGCAGAATAAAGTAGTTGGGAATCAACAATATATGTTATGAGCAGCATGCATTGTTGGTGAAATGTGCTTACGAGAGAAGTGTAATTCCACCACCTAGGCCAATCACCCCGAATGAGACCTGCAATAGTTGGCAATACCGTAAAAATCCTAATTTGACAGGCTGGGCACCAGATTGATACTATCAGAAGTGTCATGTAAATTGTACTACATCACAATATACAAAGAAAGCCAATTTTATAGTTGTTTGTTCCAATACAGTATTCAATTTTGTCCCCATTTCCAGTATATCCACACGGACAGCATTGCAAGTTGCTCTATCAAGCAAAATCGTATAAAAAGAACAGAGAATTAAGATAGCACAAACGCGCAAGAGCCCTTAAATACTCATGGCTATTGTTTTTGTCCGACCCAAAATGTCCACTTTTCCTAATAATCCTTATAGAGGGGGAAAAAATAGAAAAACTAGATAAACCGCCTTTTTAAGTGTACCTTGGCGAGGGAAAACTCATCATCGGGAACAAGGGACTTGTCGGCGGAAGGGGTGCTGGTGGTGGGCTGAGTTGAATCGGCCGCTTTGAAGATGGGTCTGAATCGAAGATTATGATGATGGGTGGTTCTTTCTTGAATGATAGCATATAAACTGGAGTCTGGTCTGCTATGTGTGGTTGCTCGGTTTAGATACTGAAGATAGCTGCAATTGCAACATTGCAGAAAACGTGGTGAACATGGCACAGTCCTTCCTCCTCCTCCTGCTGTAGTTGGCAAGGATGGTGTTGCTGCCATTGCAGTAGAATTCATGGCCATATCTGCTGAATTTTTTGGGTTGGTGAGATTAGATTACCCAGACAAAACTTTGCTAAACCACTACAGTTATTGGTTGTGGAGGGAACACGCTCTCAGCCGCCAATTCTTTCAGTTGATGATGTGGCGTTCTTTTATCTTCTCGTTTTTCTTCTTTATTTATTGTAATTTATCCCTTTTTCCTATTTTATTGAATTCATTGATTCAAATGGGAAAAAAAAAGAAAAGAGATGCTAGTAAATTAAATAACTCATTATTTTCTTCTTCTTCTTTTTTTTTTGGTACATTTTCTAGTTGTCAAATGAAAGTTATGCTGACTTCCTCCATTATTATTTACAAAAGACCTAATTTAAGGCTAGTTCAAAATTTTGCTAATTATTAGGTTAATTTGGCAATTTTCACAAAAATATCTCATCTTAGACGTGACATAATAGTACCTATTACTTTTAAATATGGCTTTTCTTATAAAAAATAATTTTGCCCTCTTTTTTTTTCAAATATTGATAACAAAATTTTGGTGCCTCTGTTAAAAACTTACTAAGGGAATTATTTGTTTTCTGTTATTTGCTTTTGCATTTTATTAATTACGAAATGGCCGCCCCAACCCAATGAAAAGAAAGGGGAAAAAAAACATGCATTGTGTTCAAAAGTTCACTGGACTTCTGAAATCAGCCCAATATGAATATGGCTTCATTTTGTGGCCCACAGATTAAGTAGTAGGAGTTTTGGTCTTCAAACCAAGTAACGTGTCCTTTAGTCCTCAACAGGTTTACAGCACAATAGCTCTTCTACTTTTAAGTTCATCTTTCATCATCTAATTTTAGCTCTTCTACAGGTTCTTTTCAGGAAGCCTAGAAACTTTCACAACCCATCTGTAAATCCGAAAAGAAAAAATGAAACTATTCGTGGCCCATTAAGAATGTTGGAGGGAGTTGTGTGCTTTTGTCCTCCATTACGCATTTCTATGTTATAAAATTTCTTAAAATAACAAATGCCCCGCTAAGAGAGATATTTTAAAATTTTAAAAAAACTTTTAATTATTGCATGAGATACACGTGTCAATTGAAAGATGGTGTAACAAGAGTATAATAGGAAAAACTATAACGGAAGATCCTTTGCTGAAGTTGAAGGAAGGAACAATGCAATCGTTGCAGGATAGACACTTGTGTTCATTTCAACAAATTTCAAGTAATTTGTTCAACAATATAAATCATTAGAACACACAAAAAAAAAATATTTTTTTTCATACACAACGTTAAAAAACTATATATATATACCATGCAATCTGAATTTTACTTTTTTGAAATTTTAAAATTTGGCCAATCATGACTATGAACCTTTGCTTTAAGGCAACTATTCCTACCTCTGTTGCCATGGAGGGAAATAACTTGAATCCTGCATTCCACAATTGCTTAAAAAACTGTTAATTTTAGTCCCAGAAGGGGACGGGTTTGCTGGAGAATATCTTTTTCTTTTTGGAAATAATTAGAACAATGTATAAACTACTAGGGGTGTTCATTAACCGGTGATTGATAATTTGGTAAAAAAATTTTTGAGAATTTTGGAATTAATTTTTGAAGACCAATATTCAATTATTATCTAAGTTTTAGTTTGGTAAATTGGATATCAATAATTGGATTTCGTCTGGAGAATCGATAATTCAGTACTGTCTTAAATCTAAAATGTCAAATATTAAGTTAAGACATTTTATCTCTCTCTAAAAAAATTGTTGCACTAAAATAATATCTGATACGTTTTTCTAACAAAATTGAATCAATTTGGCTAGTAATATTATGCCAGATAAGTAGTTAGTAGTCAATACTGAACTAATTACGAATTACGAATTAAGTATATAGTAATGTGTGTGTGTGCGTGTATATGTAACTAATATAATATATATAACATTATATTATAATACTATAATATTACATATATATAATATTATAATAAAAAACAATATATATTATTAAAGTTTCTCAAATTCGGCCGATAATTTGATGAAGCATTTTTTCATATTCGTTTCCAAATTGTTTTATTAAACATAATAATAAACTATATTTCGATTTTACCGAAATCCAAAATTCAATCGGTCGATTTTTCCTGATGTTTTTTGAACACCCTTCCTAAAAACTGGTGCATGGATAGAATCCAGCGAACACTTGGGTTGCATTAACAAAATCATTTCTTGTGTCCGCTTTTACGCAAACTCGTGCAGCCAGCCATTACGTTTGTCATTTGATAACACTCCCCCTTGTGGTGAATTAATGCTTGAAGTCTGGAAAGAATGATATGTTAACTACGAAGCCAAATTGTCACGTATTAAATTGTAGTAGTAAGTACATGAGATCCAGCCCCCACGTGAATGGTCCAGCGGTAGCGCCTCTCACCAGTGATCCTTGAGGTCACAAGTTCGAGTCTCCGCTACGCTGGATTCCTCCGCGCACTTAACGTGTTCGGGCCGGGTTGGAGCGCCGGATCCGGATCGCAGGGAATTAGTCGGGTCTCGTAAGGATTGAACCGGACACCCCTGTGTCGACCAAAAAAAAAAAAGTACATGAGATCCAGAAATTATTATTACCATTTTTTACCTAGCAGACCACCCACGACATGATGCACCGTGTCGTGACTGCCATAATTGTGCAGAACAGATGGAATCTCACGGAAATCCATTCATTGAATTGAAAGAGGAAGTACAACATTTCATCCATCAATGATCAAACAAAAGGCAAAAAGCAAGAGCGGTGATAAAATGAATGAAACACTTTACTACTGTGTTGGATTATATGTATGGTTCATCTTTTGACTGAATTAGTAAGCTGGGGAAAGCGGAAAAGGGCTCAGAAACTGTAAGAAAGAAAGTAGAAAATGCAATAGACCAGAGGAATCCACTCAGCCAGAAAAGCAAGCACATGACCCCTATCAAAGCATCACAGTTGCAGGTGCATTCATTCTATTCCTGTTTTAAGGAAAAGAACTACTTTTATTGCTTCCCTACGTTGTTGCTCCTCTTTTTCCCTTTCCTTGGCAAGCTTCCTGTTACGACGCGATATGACGCGACTGACTGTGCATCAGAGAGCATCTTCCTTCCTTCCTTCCTTACTTCCAATAAT
The DNA here is from genome assembly GCF_003713205.1 of Coffea eugenioides. NCBI lineage: Eukaryota > Viridiplantae > Streptophyta > Magnoliopsida > Gentianales > Rubiaceae > Coffea > Coffea eugenioides. Next base: position 1,931,980 of record NC_040041.1, read on the forward strand.
GGCTCTCCACTATGTCTAAGTCTAACCTCCTCGGGTGGTGGTACCAAAAAAAACAAACAAGGGTTGTACGTCAATTTGTCGAGCAGTCCCAGAGAAAAAGAGGAAAGGAGGATGAAAAAGGGGAAAAGGGAAAAGAGGATCCAAGAGGGCCGATAATAGAGAAGGGGTTGTGCCAAAATTCTCGAGCAAGTTACAAAAAACATGCACGTGAGACCTCAAAGCTTATTCCACTTCCACCAAAATAAAAACAAAACTTGGACGTCACTTTGGTAACAGAAGAACTAATTTCGCATTCCAACCATAGCATTCAAGAAGTAACCATGAAATGAAAGTGTCTTCACCTTCACCAATTTATGACACTGAAAATAGAAAGATATAGTACTAATTAATAATCTTTGATCATATATAGGGTTCACCCAAAGAGTGAAAAATAAAATTCAGGGAACAAGTTGGATTATTTCTGATGCCGGGCCGACGCAACAATAACAGTAGTAATAGTAGTAGTAGTATTTGCTCTCTTTTGACACCCATTCATGCAGTAAACAAGCACATTCTTCTTCTTATTACTGCTTGCTGCTTTGTGTTTCTCTCTTTGCCTTCTTCTCTTCCACAAACTCCACGACAAACATCCAACTTGTTGCTTCGCTTTCGTCTTGTTTCCTTCACCATTTCTCTTGGTTTCTTCCTCTTCCTCTGACGTTTCCTTCACTTCTCCCACCTGTAAAGCTTATTTTTATGAGCTTCAGTTCATTCAATTAGCTGGGAATTGGAAATAATTATTGAAATCAATTCGGAACGACCAGATAAATAAATTTTGATTTGGACTAAAGTCAGGGTTAAAACTGTGGAAGGATTATGAAAAACGGTACCTCACTATTCAAGTTGGATTCTAAAATCCCCATTTCTTAAATATAAATGTCAACAGAATTGAAATAAACCCTGTTCGATTTTGAAGTAACTCCAAAGAATACCATATTAATTAATCTCTAGCTACATACAATAACATTGCTGGTTAACGTGAAGCACGTACGCAATCAAATTTTCTTTCTCGTACCAAGTACACTCAAACTTATATATGTTGCTCAATAGGTACTACTTGGAAGATTGTGCCAGCCATTAAGCGGTAACCAGTGACTTACCACATCAGATTTAATTTTTTCACTAGAAACCGGAGAGTCGCTACGCTTTATTGACCTTTCTTCAATTGAAGGAGTAGGAGCAGGGCTAGGACTATCTGAACTGAAGTCAGGTGGGGTGCTTTGAGTTCCAATGTCTCTAGTACTCATGCTTCGCATTTTCTTCTCTGCAGTTAGATATTATTAACACGAGCGAACTTTAGACCATAATATTGGATGGTGATAGCTAGTTTTGAAACAATAATGTCATACTCACGGGTCAAATTAAAAGACTGGCAATTCTAATGCTACGGGTCGGCAAGAGGAACATGAATTTACTACCTTGGAATTGAATTTGAACTTCATCTTCATGTATGGTGATAGCTGGCTTAGTCTCATATTGTCGCGAATGAGTCGGATAAATAAGCGGTGCAGACATTGTAATTCTGCTGGCTAAGTTGCGAAATGATCTTGCACTGAGTGTCTTTGCCGACAAACACTCCAATGGAACTTCTCCAGATAAGGGGTTGCATATATACTTCTCTGCTTCATTCCACTTGGAGTTAAGAGCCAACCCATCAGGCGACAAGTGCTCCCAACTATACACTGTTTTCGCTTGCAATGCTGCATGAACGACATAGATTCTTCACCACAACGTTGATTTTTTTTTTTTTACAAAAAAAAAAAGAGAGCTTTCTTGAGAAACATGCTGGACTTAATTTTGCTTGAAAATGAACAAAATCTTACCCTTAAGTGCATTGGTGAATGAATATGTCGAAGGGTCGATTTCCTCTGAGCAAAAGAAGACGTTAATAAGACGTCCAATTATTTGATTGGAGGAAGAAGAGGGGTTAATCAAGTTACCTCTAAGGGTATAGCCGGGAGAAGAAGCTGTACTAGAAATGGTTATGTTTGATCTGAAGGACCTTGCATCTTCTCTAAAACTTCGAATATTTGATGCTGAGAATCTTCTTGAACTTGTATTTTCGCGGCTGATTCGAGCCTTCAGAGCCCATTCATTTAAGTTGAACTCAGACTCATCTCTTCGTCTTGATCCTATAGGAGTAGTAAGAGATGGCTCCATCGCAGATGCCATGTCACTATGGAAATGCTGATTCTCAAGATTAATACGCCTTTACCTTGTAGCAACTTACTGCACACTTTTATAGTACTTGAATTTCAAATATGACAGAAAGATGCTTGACAGTATCCATTCAAAACCATTCGAGTCCTGCCAAAAAAGATATTCAAATTCTTCAACCAGAGACTAATAAACTTCCGGTTTTTTTTTTTTTGTGGTGGTGGTGGTGGGGGGGGGGGGGTTCAGGGTTCTTACTTCTTATGCGGTACAAGCCGGATAAGCTAATACCAAATTGACACATGGACACCAGGATGGACCTTGGCATGCAAGATTTTATTCAGAATATGGCTTTTATATCAAAATGTTGGAGCATATGCACATATGGAAGAAGTTTGTTGTAGCCCTCCAATTCAAATTTAGTGGCCCTTCTTTGGGATAACAAATACACAAGTATTTATAGAGGAAAAATACAATAAAGATCTCATAGTTGGCCAATGAAGTTATAGCGACTGTACAGAGGGTGTGGTCACATTCCCACAGCGTATTGTGGTTTCATTTGCTAAACTGGAAGATGAAATAGACTATCCTCCTGGCTAGCTGTGTCCTGAAAGGCTGATGCAGCAGTGCAATTAATTAATGTTCTGCAGAGAGACAGGGTGGAAATTGAAGTTGATGCAGATCTAATTTGAGATGTGAGTTAATCGGCTGCAGGCTAACTGCTTTGATAGCCAGGAAATTGATGATGACCGATCCCATGTCCCGATTAAGTTAAATCTATGTTATCTCATTTTCCATGTTCTTTAGTCCATCATAGCTCTCACGTATTGATACGTTGCATGGTGAAATGACCCTTCAGTGAAGGCGATTGCTTTGGAAATTGGAAATTGGAAATTGTCAACCGCAAACCAAAGAATTAAGGAAACACCAAAAGAATGGAATGTCTTATGTATACGTTTAAATGGTTTTGCAAATCAATTGAACTAGAGTTAGACGTTGTTGTTGTTCATTCTTTTGGCCATTTGCATTTGCAGTGGTACACACAGGTCAGTTTGGCTCCCATTTTCCGTTTGTCATTTTGTTTTTGTTTTTTGTTTTGGGACATCAAATAACGGAAAGATCATTTGTCCCTGGGCGTTGTTCCTATCTTCAACTTACCAAATGAGATGGGTGACATTCAATTTAAATCCACTTGACATACATGCAGCCCAAGAGTATAATGCAGGGACAATTTCGAGAGGGAGGAAATACAAAAGGATGGAGTCGCTCATTTTATGGTCCCATGTCTATCACAAAACAAAAATATACAGAAAAGGCCCGAGGGGAACTGCGCTTGACAGGTAAGCTCCTAAAGCCGTAAGACGCTTTGGTTCAATCATCACGGGGGAAAAAAAAAAAAAAAAAAGAGTAATCATCAAGTGAGGCACTGTTTGTTTTGAGTGAATGGGAGGAAAAGAAAAGGAAATAGAGGGATAGGATTTTTGATATTTTGAATGATTTTTGAGGGAAAGGAAGGGATAAAGTTTCGTCATTTTTTGTCGGCCTGCTTTCCATCCAAAAGTGGACGAAAATGAAGGGAAAGGGCATTTGAATGAACTCAGACTTCTTATGCTCTCGTATCTTTTATTTTCCGCTAGAATCCTTTCTTTCCCTTTCCTTCAATCCAAACGGTGCCTTAGTCGAGAGCAACTTATTAAAGGTTATTTTTGCCCCGCTGATAGTGCGTATATTAGAGTAGAGTCCACAAATAAGTAATATATACACCGTTAGTGCACTTGGGATTCTTCGTGCCACTATCTGATGCCAAATCAAGTGGCAGTCTCACTTAGGGGTACAAATGACCGAATCGAGTCGAATTTCGATCTAATCGAGTCGAATCTCAATATAATTTTACAAAACTCGAACTCGAACTTGACTGGCTCAAAATGTCAAGTTCGAGCTCGAGTTTAAAAAATTTTTTAAAAAATATTCTATTTTTAAAAAATAAATAAAATAATAATTTTTCTTAATAAATAATAAAATATTATGTATATAAATATAATTTTACTATTAAAATATATATATATATAATCGAGTTCGAATCGAATCGCGAGCTAACGAGTTTAGTATTTTTAAATTCGAGCTTGAGTTCGACTTGTTTACCTCGAGTTCGAACTCGAACTCGATGTTGACCGAGCTCAAGTCGTGCTCGGATTCGAGCCGCTCGCAATCGGCTTGCGAGTGGTTCGATTTGTTTGCAACCCTAGTTTCATTTATTACGTGAGGGTAGAAGAAATTTAAATAACAGTACATGGTAACTTAAATGAATAAAACTCTTTGCACAAATATAGAAATGACACTGAAACAAATGGCAATGAGGATCCCATGTGCCGTTAGTGCATATAAAATTAGAATAAATTTTATATATACTGACGGTGTATACACTATCACGGTTGGATATACGACGACACATGTATAAAATTTGAGTTTCAAATTCAAATTCGTATTATGTGTCATGCATTTAATGATGAAAGTGTATACACTGTAAGTGTATAGAAGATTAATCCATAAAATTAACTTAAGGTAGGTTTAAAAGAAGCATAGTACAAGGACGTAACGGAGAAATCCTTGGACGGTGATTCAGAATTTTTACTGATCCAGTCAATTTGGATGACGGAAGTGATAAAGAGCACAAGTTGCCTGGACGGACAAGCAGTTCAATTATTCAGCGCAGGTACTTCCGTTTCTGTGGAAAATGCAACTTTTACGAAGGGGCCTAGAGATATTGTACAGCATTTTACCGAAAAAACCCACACCAGGTTTGAAGAAGTGAAGGAAATAAGTGGATGATATGGTGTAGAATCAGTGAAAGGTAATTTTCAGCGGTGGGCTTGAGATTTTTGGAGTGGAATTGAGGGGATGGAGGATGATTATTTTGGTGTGCATGTGCATTGGCATGTGGATTGGGAGTTGTCATCTTCAGCATCATGAGAAATGAAATGAGTAGCCGGGTCCCCACCCCACCCCCCCCCCCCGCCCCCAACCCTTAGCGTAGCAGCGGGCAGTACTTTTTAACTCATCGCCCTCAGTTTTGTCTCGTGTTTATGCAAAAGTATGTTTCACACCAGCAGCGGATAAGGTCACTTGTTTCCTGTCTCCTCCTGCCTCCTGCCTCATTCATTCAATCCTTCCTTAGAACGAGTTCCATTACTCTCTATACATGTTACCCCTAAGATTCTTGTCCTCAACAAAATCATCCGCTCCGCTCGAATAAATTGATAATTTAAATTGGCAATTCGTATCAAGCAACAATGCGACATTCAACCCTGTCGATGCCGGCGTTAACTGGCTGACTGCAACCGCTGAAATGAATTGTAAAATTTTAAAATTCAAATTCCAAATGTGCAAAATATTCGACGCAGCAAGTTTCGTTTCAAGACTGCCAACGTGAATGCGACCTCCGCAAACAACTGCAAAAACTAGTCCCACCCTACCACACAAACACTTGCCCTAACGAACACGGTAACACGCATGCCTGCCAGAGCATCCTGTCACACGCCCATGAGGAAGGAAAAAGAGATGAATGATTTGCTCCGAATTGCCACTGGATCCAAAAATGACCAGCAACTTTAACTTCCAAGTTCTTTTTTGAGTTGGAGGAACTGATCAGTACTGGCCAAAATCCCACCATTTTTTTCCCCAAGTCACGGAATTGAAATCACCCCTATACCACATAACACGTTGGGCTTGGCTCCGTTGGTTTGATGATTTTCTAGCAGCTAGGACCAACGCATATAAGGACCATAGATTGATACCGTAGCCTGTTGCCTTATCGGATTAGGATTATTCCTGAGTATCACCTTTCGTGGGCCATAAAAGAGATGTCATGAAGTCTTACTTTCCTTCAATAGCGCATTTCCTGGGGAAGAATGTCTAGGCCTTACATTACCAGACAACATAGTCTGTAGTACTAAAGAACTTTCAATGCCCCCGGATGGGCACAGGAATAGCAATAGGAAGTTAAAATCTCACGAGATGTTTTCCCATGCGACGGCACCAACCAGGAAAGCAATTGAGTCGGTCATCTGATCGACCCAATAATTTAAGTAATAAAATTCAAGATAGGTAACCTATAAATAAATAATTCGTTACAACTATATATCTGTTGAAGTGTAACGCCCTTCAGATATGTACCCAGTGGAGGAAACAACCCTGCTACAAACAAGTGTTATGACAAGTGAACAGTTTCAAGTATAACATTCTATATGCACTGCAGAAACATATTTCTGCCCGATCCGAGCACTTACACTTGGGAAATATTAATTGCAATCTCTCCATAGCAGCCAGAGATGGCATAAGGCGCTGAACAAGCGGTCCAAATCTAACATCATCTGCCAATACAATGCGGAGCTACCCCTTACCTTAAAGAGTGTCAGATAAAATGCTGATTTTCTCCACCAATAGAAAGAAAAAATGAGAGCACCCAACCGGTAGAGCTTGTAAAACAGCAAATCAACAGCCAAGGCTCCTCAAGCAGCAGGCCCGTAGCATTCGCTTGATGTCTTGATGAGAGACTTGAACATCTCAAGCTTCAGAACTCTGCTGACAGCCACACTACTACATCCTTAATGATACACAGAAGCTTTGCATGAAATGGATGAAATTGACTGTACAACAAAGGATGAGCTTTTCCATTAGACCAAATTAAGAAAGTGCATCAGTAAAAGAAATCAAGCCAACGCTTTTCCACCAATAGATGATGCTAATACCAAGCCTATCACAATACCTTAAGTGAACCAACCACAGACCTAGTTGTCAATTTTACCATTCCTGCACCATCCAAACTATAACATTTTCAAGCTAAGGGGCAAGTAAATTGAAATATACCATGTCTGCAGTGGTGAAGTTTTACAAAGCTAGCATTATCACATCAGAATTCTTGAAGCGATGCTGATAATTGCATCATTCAAAATCTTACAATTCAAAGCAGGGTTTATCCTAGATATAGCCAACTTTTTCCTGTTATACCAGGAACCAATATTCAACTAGGCAACAAGACCAAATATCAATGGTAGCCAATAAACCTGGTCAATTCTTCCCTGCCAATATCAATCGAATTCATCGAAAACTCTCTACTTCCCCCAAAAATATGAGAACTCACAGGAATCTCATGTAGAGGGCAGTTTATAATTTTAGATGCACCAAGAATTAATCAAAATTCAAAATCATACTTACTCGAGATCATTGTCCTGGTTGTGATGTATTCCATTACGTATTGGGATGACTGAAGCTTGAAACTACAGACACAGTTACAAATGTAATTCTGTTAGGCTTAAACCTAAAATGCCAACTTTAACATTTTCACTCAAACTTCAAAGTTAATCTGTAAGAATAAAAATAACAGATCAGAATAACAAACTGTTTAAACTACTTACTCAACACCCACGAAACTCAACAGGCACCAATTAACCATCCATTTCTGGATAACTAATGGCCTATAAAATATATTTGAAAGTCAGGCACTAAACTTAGATCTCTCAAAAGTAAACTAAAGTTGCTCAGGCAAAAAAGAACAGCACTCACTTGGAGACAAAACCACCTGAGACAATCATGAAATTGCATAAGCAAACATGCTTCCTGCATAGGTCAAAGGTATAAACTTGTGATAAAAAACAAAGCAAAGGGAGATGTGCAAGTATGGCTGTAATGGTAAAGAACAACCAAAACCACAACTTACTCCAATAAATATGCATGCAACATTTACCATGATAAGCCAAAAAGAAGTTGCATTCTTCTCAACAAAGCAAGAAAGAAACTTGCTGAAACTTTGTTAGTACACGAAAAGGCAGTCCTAAGATCTAATTTTCACCAAAAATTGTCATAGCACAAACAAAAACCTTTTAGTTTCCTCAAAAAAGTCACCAGACCATGCAACTGTAGAGAACACGCGAAGGAAATTCAAATGAGTACACGACAACAATCTTCAGTAAGTCTCAATTGTAATAGGGAGAAAACATCATATCAGAACTTCAAAGACAGCATACCTTGCCCAAGAACCAAAATGGCATTGGCAGACAAAGGTATAATTTCTTGGATCTTTTCACTGACAAATATTGCTTGCGTACCTGACCACCGAAAGTATCAAACCAATAATTATCAGTAACACCCTGAAAACAGATTATTCAATACTATTTTTTTTCAATGCAACAGAAGGCCGATTTTTAATGTCTTAAACAAATGCAACATTTTTATTATTATTATTTTTTTGGCGGGTGGGGTGGGGTGGGTGGATAAGGAGGGCTGGGTCGCCTCTGGAACCAAAATCTAATTAGCATCTGAGAAAGTGCTAAGCTAGAATCTTTTATCAGTAGGCTCCAGACAATGACGACAATAAGCATCCAGATTGTTTTGGACCAGATACCAATAATGATGACACTCTACTATGAAATACCGTAACAAAAGTACATAATAAACTTGAAAAAAAAAAAAAAACTTTAGAGACATAGCAATTCTTAACCAAGAAGCAGAATCACATTGCTTTGGTGGATGGTTTATGCATACCTTAACCATTTAAGAAATGTAAAATCAACTCCATGAAGAGCGGAAGCTCAGTGAAATAGAATACAGACCATACTCACAGATGCACATACCCATTTCAAAGCAAAATTATGAAGTTTTTAGAGTCTAAGATGTTTAAGTAATAGAATTTCACAAGCAGATTAGTGCAAATTGAAAACCAAGTGTTTAAGACAGCAATTCCTCACTCTCTTTTCCGAGTGTTCCACTCATTGAAGTCTCTTCATCAGTCAGAACAATCATCTGCACAGTATATTGTCCATCTGATATCCAAATAATCTGTGATCCTGCGATTGATGGAAATTCATTTAGCTTTGTATAGATGGTAAAAGCAAATTCATCATGAAGTAATGGTCAAAATGATGCACTATTGGGGAAACAAACGATGGCTACCTTTCACCACTGCCCTCAGCCCCCCCCCCCCCCAAAAAAAAGTAGCAACTCGTGAGAATCTAGAGGACCATCAGGGATGTTTTTGCATGTTCTCGAGAAATTACATCCGGGTATTCTTAAACATAAAGATAGCTGCAAATTATTGGACTTACCAGGGAGAACTGCCAGTTTATGCACTCTAGCGGTCTGAGTTAACTGTGTTGTATGAAAAGGACATTCTGATCCATGCACAGAATTGGACAAGCACATGAGATGAAGATCTCCATCAGAATCCAAGATTAGAAACTTGGTAAGTGATAATACATGGATTGATATTGCCTTTGGAGACTTCACTGGCATCTTGACATATCGAAAACTTTCAATTTGCTTGCCATTAAATGCTATGAAACACACACCCCAATCTCGAGTATCTTGTCTCAATGTCATGGTCCTCGGCTTCACTGCAAGTTAGAACGCACAATAAGCAGCTGTAACAATGGAGAGATGAAGACTTTTAGAAATCTCAGAATCATGCGGCTTCTAGTTAACAAGAGAAGAATTTTAAGCTACGTCCAACGACATTAATAAAACAAGAGAAGTAATTCCACCCAATGAAATGCCTAAGCTGTAACATCTGTGAATGCTGCAAATGCCCCATTCTTTACCACTCCAAGAGAGTCTTTTTCCATTTTCAAAATGCCATATTTAATTGTGTTAGGTCATACTACCAAAAGTATTGGCTGATGGTTCAGATTCTATTTAAGAACATGAAACATTATCTGCAATGCAGTTCTAATAAAACCTGCACTTGGAAAATGCTGAAAAGAACAGGAAAAGTTGCCAAATGCAAGTTAAGACATTCCTTATCTCTCTCCTCTTCTGAAAGATAAACTTGGAGCCCCTTGATCCACTCCACTATTTTGCTGGCGAATGCAAATGTCTAAGCTAACGTTCAACATTCATGGTTTCCAGCACCAATTGCAGTTCATTTGGCATCATTCGTTGCCATACTTGTGATCAAATTATTATATATCTAAAGATGGGCTAAAAAACCAATACAACTAAGAACCAAAAGCCAGTACTTTGGGTCAAAACATTCATGCTTAAAACAAGAAGAGCCTTGTCCAGTAACTGCAAGCACGTGCAAGATTCCAAACAAGCTAAGCACCAAATAAACTACATGACTGACAATTGAATGGTGAGGTAAATGCAAGCAAAAAACTAATCCCACAATATAAATTCACTCCGACGACAATAAAGATCCGACCTCTACAAAGTTTTCAAATTCAGGTACAAAGTTAAATAGCGCCAAACCAAAACCAACGAACTCACCAGATTCAGACCGCTTATCCATCTTTCCTTCAAACTGGCCATTCGAAACCACACTAACTGCCCCTTCAGGCCCCATATTTTTGCGGCCAGAGTTGCTAGAATGAACCGCATGATCAATTCCATTTATTCCCTGAACCAACCCATTTTGCAGCTTATTAGCTTTGCTAACTTCCAACTTACCAGCATCCTTGTTGTCCATTCCTCCATTTAAATTCCTCCTAATAATACTACTACTCACTCTCCCCTCTCTGTTAACCCTCCCTTTCACCAGTGGCCGCAAGGGGAAAAACCTAACCCCATTCTCTTCTCCCAAAATCAAATGCCCAGACGAGACACTCATGGAAAAAACCGGCAAGACACAATCAATCACAGCACACTTCATCAACTTCACCTCTTCAAAATCCGCCTCCAATTTGACAGCAAAAACCCAAATCTTCGAATTCGAAACAGAATACATGGTGAAAAAATTACTCCCACCCGCCAATTTCACCGAAACGCCATGAGAAACCGCGAAAACAACGCCATACTTGTTATCATCGAACCTCAAATCCGTATGGTTAGATCGAACCTTGAGCTTCACAAACGCCTTCCGGGTAGGATGAAAAATAAAGAAGCGGAAGAGAACAGCTGTGCCGCCGAGGAAAGGCGAGGAGGTGATGAAAATAGAACGAGGGTTAGGGTTAGAGAGGAGGTGGAGGAAGGCAGCGGAGGAGGTGGGAGAAGGGACGAGAGTGGAGGGAGAAGGGAAGGAAGAGAGGGAGAGAGGGGAGAGAGAAGGGTAAAGAGACAAAGAGGTGTCGGAATGGTGAAGGGCGAGGGAGTTGGAATTGGAATCGAAGAGGAAAGAGGTGATGTGGGGAGGTGGAGAATACTGGGCAAGGAAGGAGAAAGATGGGTTTGGGAGGCTAAGCTGACAAGCTTGGACGGTTACCATTATGGGAAACGCGGGAATGGGAATCGGAGCTGGAATTTGATTAAATGTAGAAGGAAGGTGGCGGTTTTGGCCGGGAAATAATGCCTTGTTTACTACATCTCAGGTGATGTCTCAGCCCGAGATGTTCGGCCGGCGGGAAGAGAAAATAAATTTTCGTACCGTCGTTGACCGGTTTGGCAACATGAGGAGGGGCTGTGTTAGAGCGGGGACACTGCCAATTGTCAGAGAGTGAAATTTGTCTATGTTGACTTTTGATCCTATATCTTTTTTTTTTCGGCCTTTTTTTTTACTGAATTTAAATAGTAATTTTTTTAAAAAAAGGGATAATTTCAAAAACCTCTCTAAAGGTTTTTAACAGTCTCACTGAGTTTGTTTGGATAAGAGTTTATTTGGATGATTTATTTGAGATATTTACTGTAGCACTTTTTGTGATGGGATGTATGTGAGATAAAAAGGTGATTGGGAAGATAAAAAGGTGGTTGGGATTTGTGAGAATAAATTTTGCAAACCAAATAAACTCAGTCCAAACAAACTCAGTACTGTCTTCTCTTGATATTTCTAAAATATCATAAGCCTCCCTTTGTCAGGTGATTGGGGTCCAATTATTGCATCAATCATGGAGAAATGATTTAATCACTTACACAATTGAAGAGATATTTTGCTATTATGTTTACATGATTAGTTAAATTGTTATTAATCTAGTTTAACATAAATAATGAAAATTTATAAGTTTTTTGTAAAAGTTTCTAATATGCCATTACAAAAAGGGGCCAAATATTCACCTTTTTGTGATTGATAATTGATGTGTATGACTAGAAGCAATGATTCAAACTTTAGTGATTTTTGTGAAATAAGAGAAATGGAGCTTTTTTCAGCATATCTAAGGATTTATGAGACTTGAAGAGAAAATTTGGTCTCAAAATTTTACTGGTTGTGAACATCTCAAAATTAGCCTCTAAGATTTTTTTACTCTTAAATTTTGAAAAATTTTATTATTTGATTGCAAATGTTAGGGTAGTTCTTAATAATCATTGCTTAGTAGTGACCCTATAAGTGAAAATAATATCTTGGATCAAACAAAAAAAAAAAATGAAAAACATGACATTATGTAGTTGGTTTATGTTCTATATGATTTGCTTCATTTAATGATCGGTATTCAATTATAGTGTTTTTCCTTTTTTCATCTTGATTGTTACTTTTATTATCATGGAAAATAGGTGTTGGTGTTGAATGAAATATAGGTAAAAAATTGTTGGTTGTATGCTACTAAATAAAAATACCTTTTAATGATGACAATTTATTTCTTGATTGAGATTATTCAACAAATGATCCTTTTTTAACTGAGATGTTGGTTGTAGCAGGGTTTTATATAATTTTAGTCTCTTGTAGTAGAGCATGTTACTGATGTGTTATAATAGTATAATATTACACGTGCAATATGCAGATAAGACTTTGAGTTGATAAAGTAGTTGTAAAAGTTAGAAATATATAGTCATTCGGTTATACTATATGAATGAGGTAATAGTTACGCAATTTTGAAATCGGAGCATTACTTGTGCAAGTAATTTCACTTACAATCACACTTGAGGGTAGTTGTGGAATCAAATTGTTTTCGCTCTCCTAATACCAATTTTATATTGTTTTTGTATTTGAATTGGACTGATTTGTCATCTGTTAATTAATTTTAGGGGAGGTTTTCGATATTTTGAAAACTTCAACGGAGGACAGTGGAATTGTTAGAAACGTCAGGGGATGTTTTTGAAATTATCCATTTTGAAACGAAAAAATGGCAATACTTGGCGACATTATTAACGTTAATGGATCAGCTTTGCGGTGAATCACGCCAATTCCCTTGAACCTTAGCAAAGAAATAAAACACACGCGCGCGTCTTAAACCCGTCCAAACTAATAAATGCTACCCATTTGTTAGATGTTGTTCGACGGATTCTCCTATCCTGTTTTAGTAAGACACAGGACTAAGTACATAAAAATGAAAGATTGGACTAAACATGAAATTATGTATCGTTCTTACCCCAAAATTTTCATAAATTTTTGCACACAAAATAAAAAAAAAGTAGTGTTACCTTTTTTTAATATAAGGGTGCATGACAGAGTAATCCTTATGAGGTAGTAATAAAATATTATACCATCATTAATGGTAACAGTTCGCTTCTATTGTTTTTAGCACTCTTGGCATCTCATTCTTGACTCCTTGGGCTTATTTTCCTGTCACGTGAAATCTACGCTAATTTCAACACTGTTGTGTAGGAGTAAAGTTGGGTTGAATGGTAAAAAAAAAAAAGATATAATTGTAAATAAGAAATGCTGAGTTTAAATCTTTCACTTCTAAAGAAAAAAGGATAAAAAAAAAAACTGTTGTATAGATCACGAACACAGAAAATTACGAGCAATATATCTTATACGCAGATGAACGGCTTTTGGTGGGTCTTTCTAACTTCTGATGTAAATTATTGCCCGTAACACCACAATTTTATGATTTGGTTATACTAACCAAAACTTTTCCTACATAATATGATGATTACAACAACCATTTTGGTACTCAAATGTTTTTTTTTTTTTTGCCCTTTTCTTTGGGAGAGGTGGCGGTGGTTGGTGGGAGGAGGAAGAAGACGATAATAGTACTCCAATGCTGAATATCGTCCTGCTAGTGCTAGTGCTAGTGCTAGTCAATTTCAAGTTCCAATACAATAAAAATAAAATTGGTTCAAATCAAAGAAAAACACGTCACGAATCACAATTGCACCAATTTCCGAAAGGCACTTTTATTTGCATAGACCACCACGAGAAGACCAGTACAACAAATCATAATAGCCTTTTGTTTAATGGCGTGGCGGGGCTCTATAGTTTACTACGTTACATGTCGAAAAAGGAGGACCAAAGGAACAAAAAGAAGACTCAGCAATAATTAATCATCACAGCATGGGTCCATCGTCGTCATCAATTAGTTTGTGAAATTGGAAACGGTGGCCCCGGCCTCACAAGCCTTTGCAGCAGCTGATGGCTCCACCGCGGGCGACGGAGTAACCGGAGGTCCCAGTAGCTCACTAGGTAGATCCGGTATACCCTTCAAGTAGAAAGTGTAGAACAGCTTGAAAGGGAACACAAGCTGCTGCAGTTTGACTTGACCGTACGCCCCTTCAAAAATCCCTGATCCACCGGTCACGGCTAGGTAGGTGTCCTCGTAGGTCAGGTAAGGCCCCTGAACGGCTATGTGACCATAGCCACCGAAATAAAAGCTGAAAATTGCTTCGTACCGGTCACCCTTTTTCTCGGGTTCGTGCTTGATCAGAATGCAAATTCCTGCTGTGATCCCTAACCGTTTCTGCAGGCACCCGCTGTATATCTGTGACGTACCAAAAATTGTTAAGACGCTTGATTTCCAATTTGAGTGCTTGCATGCGCTTGATCAGACGAATATTTTTCAAGAAAGTAAAACTGAAAAAAGAGGGAAAAAATTATCCCATAACCAAAAGAATGCTGCTTTACTTTGTTGGTGAAAGGGATGAGATCGCCTAGAGAATTAACGTCTTTTTGGCTCAATTTCAGAAAGGCAGGGCTTCCGCGGTCACGTTCGTTGATCTCGTAGACATTCAGTTCTTGAACTTTAGCTGAAAACCAAGTGCACAACAGTCGAGGATTAAACCAACCAGATTTGTTTAATTGGTGATCGGCTCAGAAGCTAAAAAATACTACTTACTTGGTGTTGAGTCTGATGGGGTGCTCTGGCTCTTGCACGTGAAAGATCTGCAGGTGGCTGCAGAGTTGGCGGTGAGGCGAAAGTTGTTAGAGATCAAGGGGTTAGAGAAGGGCTTAAAGCTAAGAATATTTTGGGCGGTGGGGGAGGAGCTGGTTAGCAGCTTTACGGAGGAAGAAGCGGCCCTGAAAGCAGCGGAGGTTGAAGAAGCGGCAGCCATGGTGTAATCTGGGGCTATACACTGTTCTAAGTTTTACAGCACTACTGCTTTGATAAAGAGGAGGAGCGTGGTTCTTGAGAAAACTTGATGGGTTGATCAAACTGATTGAAGGCTGCAGGCTTTTTGCCAGGGGAGGACCATATATATGTGTGTGTGTGAACTGGAGAGTGAATAAAAATGTGGGAAATGAAATGCTTATAGGATTGGACGGTATGGACTGTGGAACGTGTTATTGGTTTAGTGCGTAGGTTTTGAACTACTATTGCGGCTCTGGTTAATGGCTATGGGCGCTGCGATTTGCGAACATGTCTGGCGGTGCGTGAGAACTGATGAGAAGTGAGCAGCAGTAGTAACTGTTGATTATGGGATGTGGACTTTGAAGATTCAACAAGAGTCAAAGGGGAGCTTTTGAGATAAGTCCATGCTGATTGGTAAAAGTAATGAAAATTGGTTTTGACAAATGTGACAAGTGTTGCTATAGCAGAGGAAAATGCAGTAGTCCTGCTACTTTGGTACTGTTACTTCACACGCTGAAAACTCGAGCAGTACTTAAAGATGCTACATTAGACCTAGTGCCGGTACCAATTACAATCACCTAGTGCTACTTAAAGATGCTACCTTTTTTTTAATATTTTCAATCATCTTTTTATCTCATATACATCGTACCACAAAAAGTGTTTTATTTCAAATAATACATTAGCCAAACAAACTGATTATTTTTTTTGTTGATCAATTTCTACAGATTTATGTTCTACATGAAACCAAGATTAAGATCACTTAAACGTAACCAAAACTGATTTTTGGGGCTTACGCTTGCAATACAACGAAGCACCGAAATTTCACTTGGACTATTTCAAAGTCGCCTCACCATTTTATGATAAAGCTAATAATAATATGTTATTCATGTTCTCAGGAAAAAAAAAAAGGAAAAAAAAGAGAAAAAGTGAGAAGCTAATAAAATGTTAGTGAAGATAAGTTCTGTTCTTGTCCCCTGTCGTTTCCACCAAAATCTCAAATGTCAGGTCCCAGGAGCAGCCGAACCGATGGATGTGGTGGGGCCCTAGTCGGCCTTTATGGTAGAGACCAAGAAGAAGGCATGTTTAAAGTTCAAAACAAGAACAGTGTGGGTCACTCACTACTTTTAAAAGCCTGACCATAAGCCACATAGGCCCATGTGCATCATGGACTCATTTTTTTTTGTTCTGTGCTCGTGGCCGGTTAGTTTTGTTTAAAGTCAAATTGGGTCGGTGAGCCTCTTTTCATGGACCCTTGAGCTTTTTTTGCGTGTGCTCTGGTACCCAAAGAAAAAGTTTGACTTAACTTTCTCTGCAAGTAGAGCCATGCTGCTGGAGAGCTAAGTAACTAGAGATGAAATGGGAAGATGGAAGGGATGGCAAGCAACGTGTCAGCGGAATTATGGGCAATCTGGAAGGGTGGCATGGGACAAGGGATTTAGGAAAGTGATCATCGAAACCGATTCCCAAGTTGCATTGGACTTGATCAACTAGTGAATAGATATACAGATAGATACATGTTTTCGTAATACTTCAAACTTGAGTTGTTGATTGAAATAGATGTATAGCGTTTTATTGAATGAAAAATGACATGGCATATGGTAAAATTTCAAACCTAACAGAGTCTGCAACGAGTTTCTAAATCCCAATATTGAAGGCAATTTGGGACTAATCAAAATTGTGCCTAGGATATATTATGATGATTTTCCTGAAAAACTCGCAATCCAGGCGCAGTAAAATCTTGCATCTCAGCTTTGCCCCTTTCCGTGTGTGGTTCAATTTGTTTGGATTGAAAATTATTTAAAATATTTTAATATACTGTGACTAGCTTAAAATTTTTATATTCATTAGTGTATGTATTAACTGGTTCAAAGTTCGAAGCATATCATATGTCAACACCAGATATAGAATGATACAAATAACATCAAACTCATAATTAATATATACATTATCAATATATATAAAATTAAGGGAAAATCGTCCAAAACGTCCCTCATATTTTGTAAAATGACTTTTTTCGTCCCTCACTTTTAAAAGTGTAGTTTTATGTCCCTTACATATTTATATCGGTCAAATTTAGTCCCTAACTAGGTTTCCGATCATTTTTTTGCCGGAATCCATCACGTGCAAGGCACGTGATCATTTTTGAAGGGTAAATTTGTCAAATTATATTTTACATAATCTAATCTATAGTCCTCCACATTTTATAAAACAAATTTTTTCATCTCTCACATTTTATAAAATGATTTCTTCATCCCTCGCACTTCACAAAATGAATTTCTCCATCCCTCACATTTCAAAAAATGAATATTTCCATCCCTCACTAATTATGTGTGTGAGGGAAACCCTAAAAAATATATATATGTGTGTGTGAATACATTTTGTTTAAACACATGTATATGTCTATTTGATTTTGCTTAATAATACGAACAGCATAAATATATGTATGTGTCTATTTGATTTCACTTAACAATACGAATACCATATATTATACGTGATCATTTGATTTCATCTGGTATTAGCTAGTAAAAAATCTTGCATTCATTGTCAAGTTGACCAATAAAACTATTTTCGGTCAAAATACAATAAGAATATGCAAATTAAGGTTCTATTGGTAAATATTAGTCATAATCATACAAAAAGAGAAGATAGCCCACAAGTTGGGCCCAATTACATACATGTGTTTATACTATTATTATTAAGCAAAATCAAATAGACATATACACGTGTTTAAAAAAAATGTATTCACACACATAATTAGTGAGAAATGAAAAATTCATTTTTTGAAATGTGAGGGATGGAGAAACTCATTTTGTGAAATGTGAGGGACGAAAAAATTTATTTAATAAAATGTGGAGGACTATAGATCAGATTATGTAAAATATAATTTGACAAATTTACCCTTAAAAAATGATCACGTGCCTTGCACATGATAGATTCCGGCCAAAAAATGATCGGAAACCTAGTTAGGGACTAAATTTGACCGATGTGAATATGTAAGGGACATAAAATTACACTTTTAAAAGTGAGGGACGAAAAAAGTTATTTTACAAAATATGAGGGACGTTTTGGACGATTTTCCCTAAAATTAATCTCCGTTGCAATCTCGACACATTGATATAGCAAAGTAAGTTATTGAGGAAAAAAAAAGTGCATAAAGAAATCTTTCTTAATAATTTTTTTTTCGCACTTCCATCGGAAAACGTGGAAAAGTTATTGAAATTGTAGGCTATATATATATATATATATATATATATATATTTTTTTGGACTCAGTAATCTGTTTTTCATTTTATTTTCCACACCTTGACTTAAACTGGGACACCGATCAAATCAAAAAAATGCTCAACAAAACGGTTAAATGGCCCATCAAAGTTCAAAATTTGTCCCATTTTTAGCATACTAGGTGTCGTGGGCACCTAGTGCCTTAGTAAGCTTAACCTACCATCCTGTCCTATAGATTGATTAGAATTTAGATTACGATCACAGTTATAGGGTAACCCCAACTCGTAGAAAGAAAAGACAGAGAGATTAATGGGTAGAGGAGAAAAGCATTCAAGACCTGAGGCTGAGGAAGTCCGCCACGCACCACATAGAGGGCGACATATACATATAGAGATAGGATAGGGGCCGTAGGGCGTGATAGAAAGGAAAGGGCCCCTCCAGCCTCCAGGCACCAGCCAAAGACAAAGGAGGTTCCCTTACAACAGATCCGAGAAATGCGTTGATGGGTCTCGCTTCCCATTGGGATTTTGCAATTCATCCTTACACCCTTCCACTCTGCACGTGTTCCCCACGCTCCTCTCTGTACCTCCCCCAGGCTCCAAGTCCCAACCCTTTTCCTAAATGAAAGGACAAATTATATAGAAAATAATATTAATTGATCATGGATTTAAAATGTTAATAATGGTATCAATTGTGAATTCTAAATTATGAAATCACTGAATAAAAAATAAAGTATTACTAGCCTTAAAAAGCAAATTATGAATTTAAGGCGTTTGGAAGATTGCTGCAAAGAAAATAATAGGAAATTGGGTGATAATTATAGAAAGTTAGAAGCTAGCTACAGGGGAGGGAGGGAAAGAGAATAACGACAAGTTAAGGAGCAGTAAAAAAAAGGACGGTGAACTATTACAATATTGGACGGAGAGAGGGGAAAATAAATGATATGATTGTGGGGATATGACAGAAAGAATGACATCGTGATAAGAGGTCTGAAAATCATAGAAAGCAGCACATAACTAGTTAGCAGGTAAAAAATAATAGTTTTTAACAATTTTGAAAATTTTAAAATTACAAAGATTATTTTAAATCTACATTAAAGTTTATGAAGAACATTATTCTATAAGCACTCAACAATTTTAGGATTACAATATGGGCGAAACTATTTTTTAAAATTAAGGAAAATGAATTAGTCATACTTTATATTTTTAATGTTAAAAATTTTGATATATGGGTATAGCATGATATATTGATAAATAAGTTTACAATTGCTGTATCATGTAAGTCGTTATAAATTAAATTATTTTGTTCAAATTGTTATCATGTATTGACAAACAATAGGTTAACATAATTTGGTTTCAACATATTTAAGATATTAAAATTAAGAAAGTTCATTTTGTATTTACGAAATAAACTTTTTTTAACATGTCAAACATACACTTCTTTGATTTTTTTTTGCCTTTTCATATATTTTATCCTATATTATAATATATAAGTATTGTTTTGAATTGAAATATGAATTCGTGCATAGCACATGTTATAATGCTAGTTTTTCTGTATTGTATAATCTATTACTCTTTATTATGATTAATAGTTGCGGTAGATAAACTAGCATATCTTGCCACGGTAGAGTTTGCTGATTCTCCGATGATAATCGACTAGGTCTCATTTGGGAATTGGGATCATCCAAGACAAATTTTTTGTGATTATTTTTTTTTATTTTACATATATTAAATTAATACAATATATTTATTTTATATAAGAATTTTATAAAATAACAATTCAAATGGACGCAAAGATTATTGATAGACATACTAGGTACTGTTCAAAAAGTAGGTTCACATCCCAAAAATGTGAGCACTAGTGCTTCCGCCATTGACGTTAACATTAATGCTGCATATTGTCACTCCATGAATTGCAAAATTTAAGCAGTTGCAATCTAGGGTAAAAAAAAAAAAAAAAAAATCTCTATGTCATCTTCAACCATCTTAAAGGGGAACAGTTCATCAATCAAACGCCACAGTAACTCTCTGTCTCTCTCTGTGGCTCCGTATTGTAAAATTCAGTAGAATCTAAAGGAAAGGGTGTGCTAGGCAGATATAGTACAAGTAAATTGTCTTTCAACGTGACACCATTTTAGTACCAAAAAAGGGTGAACTTCTTAGCTATGAGTTTGAAGGGGGAGAGGAGTGTTAATATTGTCTCAGCACATTAATATTCCATATTACAGTGAGTATGATCTGTGATACGAACCAAGACGCCATTGAGGGGCTTGAATATGAAGGATTGAAGGTTGTCCATGTTGTTCGAGTCAAGGAGGACGACAAGTGACCCTTCTCTAGTTCGCATATTGGTTTAGCCGTTGTTTAGTTGTTTAGAGTCTTGGTTAGTCATTTGTTGCAAGGAATAAATTCGGCCAGCCTAACTAAAATATAGGAGCCGAATTCTAGGTTCCTAAAATGAAGGAACCTTAGTCATGTTTTTCTAATTCACTTTAGGTTTCTACTTGTATGGCTATAAATAGCCTATCCAGGATCATGTTTTATTCATTCAATCATTCAATTAATACAGTACAAATTGAGAGTTTCTTGGTTTCTCCAAGGCTTCTTGAATATTTTAGAATTTCTTGAGGTGTTTGTGACTTATCAATCTAGAATCACACTAGATTGTGGCGTCCTCTACTTTTATATCAAAGTTCGATAATCACGTGATTAACGAATTGAGATTATCCGCTCCAAATTTAGTATTCTCTTGCTGATCATGAGTCTAATCTCTTACGAGTTTCGTCACAAGATTGACGACGTTCGTGTCAATCTGATTTACAAACCATTATTGGCTTTGGAAATGCAAGACGTAATTAAATCAAAATTAGAGCATGAAAAGACAGACCAGCTGAAGAAACGTAAAAAGATGACAGGAGAGCATGTTAAAAACAAAAGAAAGTTAACTTAGAGGAGCACGAGTACCCACACAATTGTGTGTACTGCTGCTTCGCTGGGGAGGTGAGGGTCTTGACCCTTGACCTTGAGGAGGAGGAGGAGTTCATTAAGAGGCTAGAGCAGAGGCAAGTTTTTAAGTTTGATAAAAAGGCAAGCGGCTGATGGAGACAGTTCAGGGTGGGGGTGGGGGCGGGGTGCTGGGCCATTACCAACTGAGCAGTGAACCCCATGGGAAAATTATCATTGTCCTTGGCATTCCCATTTATGTTGTGTAAATAATTGGAGCATGGCACCACGGTTCTTGTAAAAGATGAAAGAAAAATCCCCAGAAAAAGGATATCTTTTCCTTCTTTTTTCCCTAGTAACTAAGGAGCAAAGGAGTCAGTAGTAGTTTGGAACAGCTAATATTGCACTTTGGCATCTTTCTATCTTTGTTACTATTACTTCCCCAAGTGGCTAATAGTAAGAGAGAGAGGGAGAGGGGAGCCTTAGCAGCTACGCAGATGCGGCAGCAAAGAAAGAGGGCCAGTGGTACAGTATACACAACTAGGCCTCACTGTCCTGTCTTGTCCACCACAATTCTGACTCACTCTGACCGCCCCCTGCACCTCCACACACCACCCCTACCCCTTTCCCTTCCACTCACACTTTTCCCCCTCACTGTTGCAGGCCCCCTCTGTACCCGTCTGCCCCACCGCCACCCAGCCTCCAACCCCTTAGTACTCTCCTTGACGGCATCACGTACCAAATATCAACACACCTTTCCTTTTTTTTTCTTCTTTATTTTTTTCCTCCTAAACACCTTCACTCTCATGATCCCTTTTCTAAGCTACGACATGCATATATGCGCAACACAATTCTTTTTCTTTTCAATCAAAAAAGGGAAGAAAAAACCTTTCGGCCTGACCAAGTATGGAAATAGTTGTTGGATTTCCTTTTTCTTCCGTTCCCATGCTACAAATTTGTTTCGCTACTAGAAAACCTGCTGGTTTAAGAAACGTACGTGTAGGGTAACAATTTCTGGCCTGGCGCGTTATCTTTCGCTGGGAGCCGATCCCAATAGAATAGTGTGTGTCAATCAAATAACAATCCCAAACTTTTCCCCTCACCTCCCTACGGAATATACAAAACCCCCGCCCCCCCCTTCCCACAACGCAGAAAAAAAGCCCTACTACTAGACCAGTCCTATTTAACCCCTCGCCTTTCTTCGCGTCTCAGTTGTTAAGCAAAGATCCCCTCCTTTCAACACCAAACAACATCAAACATTTTTCTGCTACAATCATCTTTCCTTCGTAAATCGATCTGTAAGCATAGAAAAGGGAAAGAAAAAATGAAGGAAATGTCATATACAGAAGGGTGACCATTCGGGGTCCTCTTGAATTGCAGCAGAAATGGTTATTATCGTTAGGAGATGAAGGAGAGGCAAAGGTGGCAACCAGAAGAAGACGCACTCCTCCGCGCCTACGTTAAACAATATGGAGCCAAAGAATGGAATCTTATCTCTCAACGCATGGGGAAAAATCTTGACAGAGACCCCAAATCCTGCCTCGAACGTTGGAAAAACTACCTCAAACCTGGGATCAAGAAAGGCTCTTTAACCCCCGAAGAGCAATCCCTCGTCATTTCCTTACAAGCCAAGTACGGTAACAAGTGGAAAAAGATTGCTGCTGAAGTCCCTGGCCGCACCGCCAAGAGACTAGGCAAGTGGTGGGAGGTTTTCAAAGAAAAACAGCTCAAGCAGCTCCAGAAGTCACAGCACCGCCAAGAATACACCGACCCTGTTGCCGTCTCCGCCGTTTCCGGCAGGGCCTCACCGGAAAAAGCTGTTCAAGCTGGCAAGTACGACCACATTTTGGAGACTTTCGCAGAGAAGTACGTGCAGCCAAAACTTTTTGCATTCCAGTCCCTTCCATTGCCTCCCGCTATCATGCCTAACCTTTCCCTTCCCGAACCGCCTCCGGTTCTTTCTCTTGGTTCTGTCGCGATAACAGAACCGATGAATGGTTCGGCTGCGACAATTCCGTCTTCTACCCTCCCTCCATGGATGAATACTATGAATATCACCCCGACAACGACTTCTTCTTTGACCTCATCGTCTTCCACTCCATCTCCATCGGTCAGCCTCACTCTCTCACCATCTGAACCGGCTGTCCTGGACCCGGTTCAACCGGAAATGGGTTTGCCGAGCCGGTTCTTTCCGGTTCAACAAATGGGCGCTCTCATTCAGTGCTGTAAAGAGCTGGAAGAAGGGAGACAAAACTGGGTTCAGCACAAGAAAGAAGCTACGTGGCGTCTGAACCGGTTGGAGCAGCAGCTGGATTCCGAGAAGGCCCGGAAAAGAAGAGAAAAGATGGAGGAAATTGAAGCCAAGATAAGGTGCTTGAGGCAAGAAGAAATGGCCTTTCTTGGAAGGCTTGAAAGTGAGTACAGAGATCAGCTGAGTTCATTGCAGAGAGATGCCGAGGCTAAAGAAGCAAAGTTAATGGAAGCATGGTGCAGTAAGCATGCTAAGTTAGCTAAGCTTGTTGAACAAATTGGCGTCCACAGTCATGGGTTCACAACAACATTGGCTAAGGACTTGCGTTAATTAGTAATTTAGTTCTAGTACTAAAAAGATGTGGACAATTTTCATGTTTACCAATTCCCGTGTCTTTTTGCATGCGATTTTATGCATGGTCTCTGTTTTTACTTTGGATGGTTCCTGAATCATAAGTATAATATAAGTAGAGTATTAATAAATGTCTCTTTTAGCTTCATTCGTTTTTTGATTTCTTCTTCCTGTTACTGGAAGACTGCTAAAAAAAAAAAATTAATAATAATTTCAATGTATAAGAGGATACAAGCAAAGCAGCACAACTAGTATTTTGTTGTGATTTTTGGTGCTGTTTGAAATAGCGTAGACAAAGTAGTGTCTTGGGAAGATGCTGTGGGTGGTCCTGCGGTCGGGGTCGCAGTGAGTGGGTGCCTATGGAGGGGTAGAAAGATAATAATGAAAGCTGCTGAGGGGGTGCTATACTGCAGTGTGATGTCTAATCTGTTTCCACATTTTTGTTAGCAAAAGAAAAGAAAGCATCACGAAAGAAGAGAGGACTGCATTGGAGGACCTGCTTTTAACTTTAGCTTTTAGGGTTTACCATTGGACAAAGTCCACGCAGGGGCAGGGACTTTTGATTCCATTCCACGCATTAAGAAAAGGACTTTTGGACCTAGTCCGGAGTTCCGCAAGCGTTAAATACTTGCCTACCCGTCTCCTTTTTTTTTTTTCATCAACAAACGCAGTAATTAGCCCACCCGTCTCCTGAAAACAGCATTTTAGGTAATTCAATTAATTGTCAAATAAACATCAGCAATCCTATTGAACTTTTGGGAAGTATTTGCTTCCTTGTCTTCTTGCTTGGGTAATGGCACTGGAGTTGCAGGAGGAGATTTGACACTGGCCAGCGATTTGGTAAAGAACTATTGGGTAAAGTGGTGCCTCTGCATTTTACATGGTTGCTGATTCTTGATAAGGGTTAATTACACTTTGCCCTTCTGCATTTGGCTCCTAATAACATTTTGCCTCTCAGAAACTTGTTGCGATTAGGAGCAAGATAAAGTTATATTTTGCATGACCTGAATATTTCTAACTAATTCTTGAATTCATATAACAGTTGTAACATAATAAATACCTGTTCCTTTAGTAGTTGTTAATTTCATTTAAACACAATTGCACCATGCACTCAACCTTTTAGCAATAAAAATGAATTAGATAATTTGCAAACAAGAAGTCTAAGCAACTCAATGTGCTTCTCCGTGTTAATAGCAATACTTATTTTAGATGAAATAAAAATAATTAGTGCATTTTGAATAAAATTTATTTGATAATATTTTTTTACCGTGGCACTCTTTTTTTTTAATGTGGTTTATACTAGATAAAAATGTATTGAAAAATGTATTTAGAAAATCTCAAAAATTTTTGAAATAATTTATAATTCGAATAAAATATAAAGCAAGGTATAATTGAGGTGTAAAAATATCAATTCACTTTTTATTGACTCATGAGAATCTTGTGAAAGCTTCAAGCTAAACAAAAATGATCAAAACTGATCCATTTATAATTTAAAGGAAGAAAGATAAGTAATGAAAAACTCATATGGTAGTTTTGGTAATTTGTTATTTATTTTTTACACCACGGCACAAATTGTCAATTCTTTGATATTTTACCATTTTTTTACTTGTTAAATATTTTATATCATGTAACTTCATATTTTTTTCTAATAAAATGTTCCATATTTTGATTAAAAATATAGCATTATTCTAGTTACATCATGTAGAGGCATTAATGTCATTTTGTCAAAATTTTCGATGAAAAACTCATTATTAATATTTGATTAGTCAATGAAAGTGGCAATATATATATATATATATATACACACACACGCACGCGCACACACACATATTTGAAGTTGGAGACAACGCGTTACAAGGATCAAATTTAAGGGGGCAAACTGTAATTAACCCACTTGACAATGAAGAGTTGGGGAAAGTACATCATGTGACTGGTTTTCTGCTCACGGGCGATGGTAGTTCTCCGAGAAAGTTAGGGTGGTTTTGGGGATTCAATCGCAAGTTGAAGTCCATACGTTCAGATGAAAACAATCTATGCGTCCTTTGTGGGGTGTAATCTTAGTTAGTCAGTCCGGGATGAAATACTTGACATGACTAAACATTCCGAATCTGTGGTTACTACATGCTGCAGAACAAGAAATGGATTAATCCCAAGATCTGGCAACTCAAGCTGGCATTAGATAATATCTGAAAATTTTTTATCTAATTCATTCTGCTTTTTTCGCACTGAAATGAACATGTATGTGTTCACCATTTTCTCACTGAGATCTACTGAAAAGGTCTTCTTCCACAAACATCGCATAAATCCCAGTCTGCTTGATCTTATTCATTACAATGCTCACATTATTAACAGTTGAATGACTCTACTATCCTTACAACTTAAGATTAAGATATTTTACACATATTTGCAGAGAAGAGAGAAACAATCAAAACATTTACTAATGAAATTAACCCTAATTTGGAATTTAAAAAACAGCTAATTTGCCATATAAAAAGGGAACTAATACTAGGTGCATTTTTTTTTCCAATTAATGTACTTGATAGATAAGAGGAGTTACATATGACGTACCCGGTAAATAAAACGATTCAAACATGAAAATTTCATTAAATCGACCTCATGATTAGCTCTGATCTACCTCATGATTTATCTTAGAGCTAATCTACGTGAAAATTTGATCTTTATAAAAAGATAAATCCTCCTTTAAAGCATCTAATTTTGTCGTACATTCTTGTTTTCTTGGACCATATTGGTGGTTCTTCAACGTCTTTATCTGCACTAGACTCCTCCTAATCCGAGACAATTGAGCATGAACAATAGCTAATTTGGTAAAGTCAAAACAAAGCATTTTCGCCGAAGGATCCAAGTCTCTTGTCTTGACCACAGAAAGAGCTTACTCGCTCCACATTGCAACTTCAGTTGCTGCTGCTGCTGCCTATGAAGAGTCTGCACTCTCCCTTGCGAATTTCATCCCCAAGGACTTGGAAGGTCCCTAGTGGCGCTGGGGCTAACAAATTTCTCTTTTCCGGTGAGAAAAAGTTAGTCTAAGTGTGGCCGCCTTGCACCCTGGACAAACTTAGTGGCAGTGCACGAAAAATACGTAAATTCTTCCCTTAGCTCTCGAGGCAGATACCCTTGAGAGGATCAGTTAGCATCACGGATTCAGTAATGAACAGCATTTGCACGCAGATTGGGACCCCAATGAGGGGAAGGTAGCAATCATGGCTAAGAAATATACTATTTACATTAGCATGTCGATTATTCTTATGCATCGACGACCCCAGGAAAATTAATGAGTTCGAGAAGCCGGTTGAGTAGATTTCAAAAGTTTTTTCATGCACTGCCACTAAGTTTACCAGGGACAGAGGAAATGATTAAGCAACGAAAGATCGATCGATTGTTCAGAGAAGGGCTCATCCCTGAAACAGGACACCATGACACGCTTGCTCCTAACAACTGATGAGAAACGGCTAATATTCCAATGAATCAGACATTGCCAGCCATTTAGTTGTTCTGCTTTAAGATAGATAGCTGTAAAACCGTCCATAGTAAACTTATCATACTATTGAACTATCTTGCGGAGATTCCGGATGTGTATGATCGTGTCCAACAAGGTAAAGAGAAGTTCTTGCTTATATTCGTCCGTCCCATGATTACACTCCTCTCTTTTATATACTTCAGCATGCCAAGATCAAATGATCAGAAACTCAGTCAGCTATGAACAGAATAACTTCCTTCCAACCTCAGATTCTGATTTACACTTCAAAGACTTGGAGAGAAACCAACGTGGATCATCCATGCAGCCAAATACTAGTGTGAATCTTGTATATCATAACTTGTACAATAAATTTACATATTCTATTTAAATGCAGATTATTATTTCTCAAGAACTTACACTACTGTTTTGATAAAATTTACATTAGTCATCAAATATCATGGTTTACAAGGGGAATCGGTAAAACTGCAGTTCGGATGGCGCAAGCCATCTATCTGCTCATGAAGCTTCAGGGGATACGTTAAAAATCACATATTTTTCCTAGAACAAGAGAAACTAAGAGAAGAAATTACTTGCATTTATATTTGACAATATTAGCCAACCAAAGGCAGGTTATAAAGTTGTATAAAATAAAATTCTGTATCTTGTTTGTATCACGAACACCCGCATGCCATGCCATGGGGAAAAAGGCAAAAAGAAATTGCAGATTCAAAAGGGCAAAACGGGTTTCTTACTGGAGCCTTCAAAAGAGGCTATCGTTGGTTTCGCCCGACAGAGTTTATCTATCTGATTCCAAAAGGTTGGAAGGTGAGCCCGGCTGTCCACCCACTCACTCAAATTTTTGTTTTTTGATTCGTTGGAATTTGGAATGCACAATTTTAAGCGAAAGTAGTTGCGATAGAATCAACAAGTCGTTGTAGTATAGTGGTGAGTATTCCCGCCTGTCACGCGGGTGACCCGGGTTCGATCCCCGGCAACGGCGATATTGAGACACTTTTTGCTTCGATGAAGACTTGACTTTTGCCAGGCCATAGAAGTTGGGCTGGGCCGGAGCATTTCTACACCGCCTCAATTTATCGACAAGTTGGACTTCGAGGACAACTCTGAGATTGTTGTGAGGGCTAGAACAAGAGTACAAAATGGATGGATGATATTTATTGCAAAGGGGTTCTTTGATTTGGAGAGGGAGGGGAGGGGGGGGAGCACGCGTTCCACGAGGGTCTTTGATTGAATTAAATTTGGTTGAATTTATTTTAGTTAAATGGTTCTTGATTTGGTGCCCATACACACCTCGGAATTAAATTTGCGCTTTTCCTTGTTGAGAACGACGACTTGAATCAAAACAGAACACTACTATCACGGCAACGAAAAGGCAAATATGATTGATGGCCACAGATAGCTGAAGAATCTTTTACATTCGAGCAAAAGACCAAGACAACGAACGAGATTTCGGATGACAAGGACATGATTTATATGAACTGCTTTTGCAAAGTGCAAGATTCACGATACAAGGAAGAAGTAAATACAATACAAGGGCTTAGTTATGAATCTTGGTCTGCCTCAAAGCTTATGCAGGAGTCGAATACAAGCCAGCCATCTTGTGGCTTGTGCTGAAAATTCCTTTGATCATTTGCACATTGGCTTTTTCTACTCGACTTGAATGCTATAATTATTCAGTTTCATCTCTTTCCTTTCAAAGTTTCAAGGAACACGGTCTCTTTTACTCATTGTTTTACTTGCGCGATTGAATTGGAATTGGGAAGAGAGATAATTTTTTTTTTTTTAAAAAAACAGAATTGTATAGAATGATCATTAAAGTCAAAGGTATGCTTATTTTGGTGCAGGGTTTCGTCGGCGGGATCTAGATGGAATAAACTAATGAATCAGCAAAACGTCCCTTTTATTAGTGGATTGAGATTTGAACATTTTGCGTGGTTATATCATATGCCCATCTGATGATAATGAATGATAAAGAATTAGTAGTGTCTAAGAGCTGGTGAAGCTCTAAATTTTTACTAATTTCTGATGCTGATAAAGCCTTCTCCAGGTTTAAAGGGTGAATAAACTGGTTAGAAAAGAATAGAAGAAGCGTCCAACTACTTTATGCATGCTCCACTCAGCTGGGGAGATATAGCTCGGTTGCTCTTGCAATTGGGTCATTGCGTGTTTAAGGGTTAAACAAAATAACACAAGATTTTACTTCGGGGACAAAGACAGAGGCTTCAAAAGAACAATTAAATTGACGGTCTTCAACTCTCCATTCAAGAAATGTGCAAGAATGCAAGCTGAATTTGAAATCTTTTGATATCATAAACGCAATACATTAAGCACGGAATATTTTACTAATTACTGTAGTATAGAATTTCATTGAAGACAAGAAGTTGTTCATATGATTCATCAATTATCCCGGTAAGCAATGTAACTGGCTAAAGCAATCAAAGGAGCAGCCTTCTCAGGATCAAATTCAGCTAGTTGATCTTGAGCTTCTCTATTCAACTTCTCAGCAAACTCTCTAGACTTCTCAATCCCAAGTAGCTTAGGATAAGTGGTCTTATCAGCCACCAAGTCCTTCCCCGCTGTCTTTCCCAGTTCCTGAGAAGATTTAGTCACGTCAAGAATATCATCCACGACCTGAAACAACAATCCAATACACCTAGCAAACTTTCTTAATTTGGCAACTTGCTCAGCATTTGCACCGCCCAAAATTGCCCCCATGACTACAGAACCCTCCAACAAAGCTGCAGTCTTGTGAACATGGATAAACTCCAAATGCTCCAACCCCACATCGGACATCCCCTCAGAGCATATATCAACCATCTGTCCTGCAACCAGTCCTTCACAACCAATAGACCTGGCCAACTCACCAATCACTCTCACAATTCTTTCAGAAGGAACCCCTTTTGTTGCAGTAGCTATATATTCGAAAGAGAATGCAAGAAGCGCATCCCCTGCTAAAACAGCCACATCTTCACCAAAGGCCTTATGGTTTGTGGGCTTCCCTCTCCTCAAATCATCGTTATCCATGCATGGAAGATCATCATGCATCAAGGACATAGTATGAATCATCTCAGCAGCACAAGCAGAAGGCATGGCAACAGATTCTTGCCCACCAAAAAGCTCACAAGCTGCAATACAGAGCATGGGGCGGACTCTCTTCCCACCAGCAAGAAGTGAATACCTCATGGACTCGTGAATCTTCAAAGGGTCCCTGAGCAAAACTGCTTCTTCCAAGGCCTTATTCACAGAATCAGCTTTTTGAAGCACATAGGCCTTAAAATCGAATGAAGGTGAAGTTGGAAAAATCTGGTCTTCTTTACTTTTGCTGCTCTCTTCCTGGGGAGCGTTTGTTTGTTCTTTGGTTAGAATGGCAGCAATGGAGAAAGAGGAGAAAGGAATGGCTGTTTTTATGATGGGATTTGGGAGGAAGATAGAGAAGGGAAGCTTGTTCTTGAGAGGGTGATAAAGATAGGAGTTAGCAGAATTGTGTCTGCTGCTTGTAAGATTATTGTAAATCGAAGGGGTTTGTACCCATGTTGCACTTGAATTCACAAGGCTCATTTTCTTCTTAATTAGTAGCAAGGATTTGGCTTCACTTCTTTCTGTATGAAGAGAGACGCAGATGAAAGCAGAACACTAGAATTCAGCAACTAAAAGGTTGGAGGATTTTAAGAATTTCTCGTGGGTTGCAAAATGAGTTGTCTAATTATGCGTATTTCTATATGTTGCATGAATGAATGAAGAAGAACCTTGATTTGGTGGCTGAGAAGAGAAGAGAAGGAAGTCAATCTAGAGAAAGAGAAAGTGGGAAGTGGAGTTAAAAAGGGTGGGGGAATGGGTCGGGTTTGGCAAACTTGGGAGGATATTCCGCCATTGCGTTTCATACATTTCAGGAAGGAGGATAATGACAGATGGCCCTCCGACGTTGGAGATAATCCTTGATGAAATGCTAGACTTGCCCAACTTTTATTTTCCCAGCTAATTGACTAGTATTTTGAAAACGCGCAATAATTGGACTCCAATGTCAGAATCCAATAACGCATTGTCTCATTTGATTTAAGGCGTTAATCAACAGGTGTTTAATGAAAATTGGTTTTGGAAGAGTCTCAATTATTACCCTTTTTTTATAATTATTGATTTGAGGCAGTTCTAAATGTGAAGATACAGATATAAATGACAGTACATGCATTGCATTTATATGGTAAGAAAATCTTGGTGGGAGAAAAGAATATTTGTTATTAATTTGATAAATTGCGCTTGTTAACCTGTTATGAACTTATTATCCCAAAAAAGAACAGAAAATCTTGGTAATTAATTCTCTTTCTTTCTTTTACTTCAAAATATACATATGTATATGTATGTATGTATGTATAAGCAAGCACCTAATTAATAGTTTATTCAGGCCTTGTAACAGGTACATGTTGAATGGTGAGTAATTATTTCCGAGGGTTTTATTTACTCACTGTATTTTAAGATCTCGAATCAAGGTCTTTAAGTGCCCAAACAGTGGGGGAACTGTATGGTTTCCGGTGGGATTAGAGGCAAATCAGTTTAACGTGATCAAGTAGGAAAGAGGGGCCGTTTTCCCACTTGTTTAAGGGGAAGCAACCTGTGTCGTCTAATCCCATGCGATTCAAGTATTCAAAATTCTGTGCACTTCACCAATTTAATGATATGATATTGATGGGCACAGCGTTTTTCTGTCACTTTTTAGAGTGGGATCCATGCATATCCGGACTCTGTGCGAGGAAGAGAGCTTGATTAGGACTAATTTCTATTGGTTCGGGCAGGGGCGGTCACTAACTCGCTACAACCACCAACATGACAAGGAAGCTTAGCTTTGAAAGGATACACTGTACATACACTTGACCAAGACGCACAAACAACACAATTCAATGAAAAGCCAAGGAAGGGCCCGGCATCAAAGCCTGGCTCTGCCTCTCATTTACTATTTTTGGGCCCG
This sequence comes from Coffea eugenioides, assembly GCF_003713205.1. NCBI lineage: Eukaryota > Viridiplantae > Streptophyta > Magnoliopsida > Gentianales > Rubiaceae > Coffea > Coffea eugenioides. The sequence goes on from NC_040041.1 coordinate 1,964,536, forward strand.
GCATTTTGGTCATGAGATTTGGCATGTAAAACGCCATACTATCAAACTCGTGGACCGGGGAAAGGGGAAGGGGGGGAGGGTGTTCCGAAAATGATTGATTAATTATGCTGTTCTTTTTATTTTTATTTAATAGCAACAATCTACTCTACTTCTACTTCTATACTATAAAAGAGGGAGAATTTAATTGAGTTTACAGAGGCATTTAAGACAGCCTTCAAACCAGACAACCTTCTGAAATTTTTAACAAAAGGATGCACTGTATTTTCCCTTAATGCGTCGGGTTCCTTACTGTTTCGAGTCGAATTTGAACTCCCGAACCATCAGCCGCCTGCATGATTTGTCGATGAATGACGAAACTTAGCAGATCTCATGAAACATACACCTCCTCATGTGTGATGTGGGCATGATAAGAACTCAGTTTGGATTCCTCATTTTTTTGGAAAACAAATTTTTGTTTTTTTATATATATAATGCTACAATAATACACAAACAAAAATAACTATAAAAATATCACATTCATACAATATATTAAAATCAACTCCAAATATACAAAAAAAATTAAAAATAAATAAAATCTACACCATTTTCTTCTTACACCTATTACTATCACCCACCAACGCCACCCTTACCCATCACCGCCACCATCCCCTTTTTTTTCCTCTTTCCTCTCTCTCCCTCTTCCTTCTCCTCTTTTCTACCTTTTCTCTCCCTTTTCCTGCCACACCCCACCCCTTCCTTTCCCCTTCCTATGATTTGGCCATGATGTTGTTATCACAAGCCTTGATTTGGTCTCAGCTAAATTGGGAAGGGGGGAAAGGGAGGGGAGGAAAGAAATAGAGGAAAAACATAGGAGGAGAAGAAGAGAAGGATGAGTAAGAGGAAGGGGGAGGAGGGAGAAGGAGGAAGAAAGAAAGGGGATGGTGGCGATGATAGGTTAAAAAATAATACAAAAACTTTTAAACTTTAAAAATATTTTAAAAACACCTCCAAAAACTTTCTAAAAAACTCCCCCAAAATACCTTAAAATATATTTTAAAAAAATACCTTAAAAAACTTCGTGAAAAATATTTACATAAAATATTTTTTATATACACTATTCTAGTAAAATATTTTAAAAATATGTCTAAAAACATTTAATCGAAATGGATACAAGCTTATTGCCGCGTTGCCAAGAAGCTTGTTTATAAGCCTTTTTTTGTTGGTGGGGGTTGGGGGGGGGGGGGCGATGGGGAATGCATGTTTACAAGCCTATGTATGTATACGCGGTGCGATGCACGTGTAAACAAACTCGGAACATTTTTTTAAGGCCGTAGCATAAATGCAATTGAAGACAAAAATGTCAAATTCGCAATGGCGAACCCTTTACTTCACCAGCCGACACGTGGGACGTGATTTTGTCCCTCACAGCCCAACGCCTGGACCACCAACCCCATGAGGCCATCCATGACCAAACCTATATCTATAAAAAAGAAAACGGCAGAGATGGGTTAGGTCCTCATTGGCGCTTCGGGTTAGGAAGATATCCAAAAAATCTGGACCAGAATTTCGTCTTAAACTAATGATCCCCGCGTTGCATGCAGCAGGCCCGTTACTACTTTGGTACTCAACACTGACCCGAGTAATTATTGTGTAAAGCAATGGAAACCCGAAAACCAGCCGAAACACGTTTTTCTCGCTTTTGATTTCTAAAGCCATGCCGCCGGACTGCCTCTCTTCACGCTATTTTCACACCTGGCGGCGATGCGGCTATTTTGTTTTAGAAGACAGAAAGGACAGAACATGTCAGTGGACGGAGGCAAAGTTACAAGTGCAATTAAACTCAAAACCCCCATACATACAGCAGAAAACAATACAACATTATACGCTTTTCTCTCTCGTTAGATCCATCACTGTAGGCGTAGGGTAACCCCCGCAACATTAGCAGTCACACGAATGATGTAAAAGATCAAAATTTATCAGCATAAAGAGTAAACCGGAGATCATACGTCCACCCCATCCAATAATGCACATTCCTCTTGGATATTCAAACCCCTTCTTTATCATAGATTTTAAAATCCTCCCTTTCCCATACTTCATGGTCAGGTTTTCTGAACTCCCGTCTTTCCCCTTCTTAATTCCCCTTTCTTTGTTGTGAGTCTTAAAACTCCCCTTTCACCTTCCCATTGTAAGGTTCAAAATGTCCCTCAAATCTTTAAACGTATCATAACATATTTGCTGCCGGTTTCTCGTTCATCCTGCTATAACGTAACTACGATGAATTAGGCATTTCCACAAAATGGATACAATCAAACGTGCCTCGACTATAACAATTAAGTTAGTACATTTGCTGTAGATGTAAACGCAAAAAATTCCTCTCTTTTACCCATGAATAAAATGGCCTAACATGGAAAAAGGCGCCAGATAGTATTCTGAATTACGGACAAAAGACTTCCTCAAAGTCATTTACTTGCTGTAGAGGTATACAATACTGAAGATGAAGAAACCAAGCATCTGCAGTCAGCAAAATTTGCAGTCAGCCAAGAATTCAGATTCATTCCACACAGAGAGAGAGAGAGAGAGAGAGAGAGAGATGGAGAGAGTACCGTGGAAAATGATGCTCCATAGTAAGGGAAAGCCGTTGTTATAAATCTTTCATATTCATTATGCCTAAATGGTCGTACCGGAATCTGCAAAAGATACAAGGATCTCAGTGCTTAAGATAAACAAGGAAACTTTGTTGAATATGGACCCCACAGCAAGACATTAACTTATTTGCTCTACACACTGTCATAAATAAACTATACAACAGTTAATCATGCAACTCAGATACCCAACTCTTGCCCCTTCGCAATTTTCTTAACCAGTAATGGAGGCTTTTTTTGCAAATTAAGCTTGACATAGTTTCTATTACGTTGCCGTGTCAGTCAATTATGTATAGCTTAGCTCTGTTTATGATTACCAACAACCAGTTTTCAAAGGATCAACCTAACTGCAATTGCCTTTCCAGAAATCAGCATAAGGACTTTTCCACAGTAAGACTGCTAACTTACCTGCTTAGAAAGTGATAAGCTTGTATAGCCAAGCCTCTGATACTCAATCTTGAATTGAAAAACTCCATAAACATCTGGCACCTTAAATGAAGTATGATATAGCCCCTGCAAAGGCAGTTTACCAGGTAATGTATGTAAAAGACAGGATAACAACATCCAGTATAGAAATCCCAGCGGTTGTGAAATGGTTACCTTCTCATTGGTTGACAAGGTTTTTAACACATAAGGACTCATCATATAGAATTGCACCTGCACATCATTTGCAACATATGGCTCCCACCGTGTTCCAGACCACTCATATATCTCAACAAAATACTCCTGCAAAAAGACAATAGGTTGAAGGAAGTCTAGTTGGTATATTCTTCTTTTCTCATACTAAAGACACAGCATACAAAGTAAATGCCTACTACTACAAAGCATTACCAAGTCATCATTTATCCTGTAAATCGCAGGTTCATCTGATTCACCAACTTTATGGTGTCTAACATTGACAGCCTGAGGCAATAAGATTCATGACAAACCAAAAAGAAACTTGGTCATAAACAATAACTTCATATTAGCAACACAGAAATCAAAGTTGGTGATGAGTATTTCTGGACATGCATTTTAGAACTCACCTTGAGGTGTCCCCTTTCATGGAAAACCCACTTGCTAACTTCAACCACAAAGCGTTCATTACCAGATTTATCAAACCTGTTAACAACAGCAGTGTTTTGAAATCAGAGACAGGTAAAGATATGTGTATAAATAAAAACAACCTTCAAGCTAACTGAAGAAAGAGAAGTCGAAGAAGATAATGAAGAGATTCACCCACTTCTTTGAATGTCCAGCTCTCTGAACACCTGCTCTTAACAATCTGAAACACATAAAGAATTAGATTTTATCAGTCTAAACAAGCATGTATGAGGATAGAAGGTTCAGAAAGAAACGAGCATCGTCAAAATACCTATTACTGAACAGTTCCAATGAGCCAGAAATCAAAACTCGTGCATTATTCCTGGCCTGCAAATTCGAAAGCGCATGTCTAGTTATAGAGAAACAAACTTTAATACAATGTATGCTTTGTAAGAAAACCATTACATATCTCAAAAACTTTGTCCTTCCAATTATACTCTGCTGGGAGTTTTTTGCTTTTTAAGATCTCTTTTTAGGCTTCACAGCATCAGAGGAGGTTTACATACATGGAATTCCCAGAGGAAAAGCACCTCCAAACATTAAATAGCACAACCAGATAAAGTCTGAAGATATTTCTATGACAAATTATCACAATCCACTTTGATCATACATCTAGATAAATGAAAGTTACTAAACAAGCAATGCAAAGAACATACCTGCAGAACTGAAACTAATGAAATAGCAGATCCAGAAAGAGACGGAGGGGTTGACAACTTTGAGTTAGGATTGGCAGAATATGCTGTAGAAGAGGCCGAAAGCACCTTCAGAACCTACAAATGAAAAAAAATGAATTTGCAAATTGATCTTGAAGCAGAATCAAGTTGAGTGAAGCAAAAGACAATTGCAGCCTAAAATTACCAAATTATTTTCTGGGTTCAGCGAGTGACCAATCCCTTTGAAAAGTATAGGTGCCTGTTGCACATATTAAAGAGAACATTCAATTACTTGAAAACACTAACTGCGAGAAGTTAAGTTCCAAATAATCAGATGTCATGAAGTCCAATGTAGTGAAGCCAAACACAGCACGAAACGTATTAAGCCACAATAGTCATGCGATCATGGAATATACAGATGTTAGAACTCAACTCAAGCACAACTTAAGAAGGAGACTCATAACTGACCTCAATCTTTTCTTTACCCAAAATAACTTCAGATTGGATAAGTTCATCAGAGACAATCAATGTATGATCTCCCTCAGTATCTGAGACAGCATAGCTTGTGTGATCAATAACCACAGCAGAAGGATCCTATGAAATGGGATAAGTGATATTGTTTCAATAGAATATTTTAGCATGGTTAAAAGAAAATTTTAAAAAAAAACTCAAATGAAAATAGTGAGATGCAGTACCAAAACAAGAAAATATATAATTTCATTAAACACGATAATGAACATGCCAATGTACCAACAGGATCATAAATGGCAGCACAGTGCATAGAGATGCAACTTTTTACAACTCGAACAAACCTTCATATTGAATCAAAAGGTTTATAAAATGTTTAGATAATGGACATATACAACAATTTCAGCTGCCCAACTCAGATTCCTAACTGACAGCTAAAACCGATAACAGTAGATCCAAGCAACTTTATCTCATACTTTAGTAAAACCTGCCACACTACAACAATCGATTAAAATGGCATCAAATAACAAAAATGCAGTTTCTAAGACAACCATCTGTTGATAATCCTTAAGCACATCTAATTTTCCATTCCATGTCCAATTTTCCACGTCCACAGCAATATCAGACCGATATGCACGAATTAGAATTAGTAAAATGATCAAGCATGTGCTCCTCTATACCTCGTCGAAATCCGCACCGCACTCAGCGGCAATGTTACGGATCAAATCGGAGGCATTGGAATCGGCGGCCACAATGACGTCATGACCAGAGTCAACAAAGCTCAAGACCGCCGCCAAATCCAACGAACCTCCAAACCCTATTAACAAAAACAATTTCAATAATTCCGATACTAAGAATAAAATTCAAGTACACACGGATGACACCATTAAGATTAAGTTAACTGACTTACGCTCGGTGGTGGGAGCGAATAGAATCAATCCATCGTACAAGTACTGGCCGTAGCGCTGAAGGGTCAATTTGGGATCATCGGCGAGCTTGAAATCGAGGTCAAAACCGCGGCTCTGAAGAGAACTAAAGAAGATGGAGTGGGAGGATTTGAGTGAAACGTCATCCAGCAAAACTAAAATGCGCCGATCGGTAGGGTTTTCGGCGGAGAATGCGAGAGTTAAGATTGGAAGCAATGAGATCGAAGAGAAGAAAATGAGTGATAATTGGAATAATTTGAGATTTCTCATAGTTTTTCCCTTCTTTATTTTTCTCCCCTAGATCCAGTCCCCCTTAGCTGCTGTGGAGTCAAGAGCTGAATTGGTGTTTGGATTGGCAGTGGGGAGAAGCTGGAGATGAACTGAGGAGAGTGTGAATTCACTGTTTTACTGCTGCTTTCTCATTGGTTTTTCCCTTTTTTTCCTCTCTCACAACGCATTCTCATTGGTTATAAAAGAAATTATTACGTAGTACTAATACAATTGGACAGGGGCACTTCTGTCTTTTCAATCAGGTTAAAACCCTTTCGTTTTCCTTCTTAGAGTACAACATGGATACGGGGCACAAACGGTTGCTGGTTGTCCTCATTTTGCACTGCGCGTAATATTGGTTAAACACGATGTAACTTTTTTTTCACAGGATGTATTTTCAGAACAGATAGTGATGAGTCCCACACTTGGCGTGAAAATCGAGTTACATGATGTAATCTCAACCGCACAAAATTTTGAGAGTAAATCTTGGCCCTTAACCGTGCAGGGACGGTCATCAGTATGACCGTCCCTGCCCCAAATCCCTACAACATCGACGGACACCGGTTTCGCTGAACCTTTTTTTTTTTAAATTATTTTCTAGCAAAGAACGGATTGAGATTTAAGAAGTGGAGATAGAAAATGGTGACAAAAATAGTGGTGAAAAAGTTATTGGACTGAAATTAATATTCCGTTGATTTTTTATTGAAAATTTACGTGAAAAGGTTGCGTCCGACCGTCTAACGGAAATTTTTGTGAAAAGGTCTGATGCTTGGTAGGATTGGATGGTCTTCTAGTACCAGGCCTCGGTCGTTTTAAAAGAGCAGCCCGATCTTCTATTCTACAGCCTGTGTCATTCTCTATCATATATTTTATTGTATTGCTATTTCTTCTATACAAATATCATATTTTAGTTCTTTTTTATTTCCTTAAGATCCAATAATTATTAACTAAGTAATATACAAAATTTAACAAACTCAAAAAATTAAAATGCATAAAAAAATGAGATTTTTTTTTGAATTTTCTGCTGTATTTTAAAATTTTTTATTATATATTACTTTTTTAAAAATGTTGTATTTATTTTTTATTCAATTAATAATTATTGGATCTTAAGGAAACAAAAAAGAACTAAAATATGGTGTTTGTATAGGAGAAATAGCAATATAATAAAACATGGAATAGAGAATAGCACAGGGTGTGGGACGGAAGATCCGTAGCGCATTTTCCCTCTAATAATCAATCGTACAAATCCTTTTCTCTTTTGTGCTACTTGATGAAGTAACTGAATCCAAGTGTACATTATTAGGCGTTCTATTATGTTGCAGAATTTGCTGTTTCATCTCTCATTTCTATTGCGGGAGTCAGCACCAAAGGATATCAGGCTCCACCTGATAGTCATTGATCTTCTTTAGCATTGACTTGTATTCTAACCTCCTAATTGACCCTCCCTCTCTTCTAAGACCTGGCTGCCCGACTGGGATTTCAGTTCTCGAGTATAGTAGCCAGATTTTGTTTATTTGAAATCAGCAGCCAAAACTAGTGGCGCAGAGACTACTGCAGACCACCATCAGCTCCGAAGATGCAGCAAGTTTATTTTCGCTGTTCTGCAGCCAAAACTGGTAATTATTGCGACGAGACCACCATCAGATCCATATGTGCAGCAAGCCCATTTTCGTCCAGGGCCAGAGGCTATAACTAGCATGCAGTGCACTTCGGTATACCTCTCGGACTTGCATGTATTCATGGTAGTAAAATCTACCAAAATTACCAATCTATTCTTACATCCATGTTGCTGATAAGGTTTTGAATGAGATCTCAATGATAAAGAGTTCACACACATCATGCCAATGTGGAACGTAAAAAGTATGGATTTCAGTTGTCAAAAAGAAATAATGCTTCAAAAGAATAAGCCAGCAATGTCGGTGAATCTGTCATATCATCTCTGCTTCTTTTGTGGCTGCAATTCTAGCATTTTCTCGGTCATGCCTGAAATTCCAATACAAAGGTGTGTAAAATAAACTGCACAAACCAAATGGAACTGCCATCATGGAGAAAAGCCCTTTTGACAAAGCTAATGCTTCTCTTCCGGACCCTACGACAGGATCAACAGACTTTGCATCGTAGCCGTACATCTTTTCTGCAAGAATTCCAACCACAGGAGCTGCAAAAGAAGAAAATGATACTTCGAAAGCTCGATCAAATGCATAAATCATGGTCCGATGTTTCACAGGCACAACCTCAGCAAACATTGGACCATTTGTAGCAGTAGCACACCAGCTAATGGTAAGGCCCATCAAGAAGAGTGTGGCAGCATATGTCGAATAGCTGCTCACAGACTGCGGGACAACTCTCAGAAGGAACCATGAGAATGGAATGCCCATGAAAGCAGAGAACTGAGCGCACATGACACGCCCTGAATGTGGGTACAAGCGTGACATTTGATCTGCAATTATTCCACCAACAAAAGAGCCCAGTGCACATCCACCGGCAAAGAGACCAACAAGGGCTGCTGAACTATTGTGATCAAAACCTGCAGAAGAATTTGCAAAAGATTCTCTACGTCAAGCAAGAATCATTTGCAATAGATCTCTATGACAAGCAAATAGACCATAAAATTAATTTTAGCACCTTAAACCCAAAAACAATCGTTTGTGGTTAGTGAATTGTGTGTGGTAGCCTCGCAGCCAGGTGGGGGAAGGGGGCCTTATTCATTTATCCATATCGATTGGAAGGAGGAGAGGCAAAAAAATTGTCTTAAATCCCAGGCTTTTTTTCTTTTATTTTAATTATGTAAGGTAGATCCCATCCCGGCTCATATCTCCTCCTAAACGTACTACAAGCAACTTCTCTATCCTCATAGTTGAATTCCCAAAAGTTTCAATGCATAACACCTCAAAGTGCAGAGGTAGGAAATCAAACCAATTCAATTTCAGAAAAAATGAAGAAAGGACCATAATTACGTGGATCTGAAGGTGTAATAATAGGAATCAACAGGCAAAAACGATGGGTACTGCATGTCAAGATTACCAATTAGTTCAAACCAAAGCGTCAAAAATACTAGGGCCGTCCAAGGCAGTGAACCAACAACACCCTGCAACACAATGTATTGAAAAGTGGGAACTCTTGTAACAGTTTTCATTGCTTGCCATGATTCCACCCAAATTGATACTGAGTTAGCATTTCCCTTATCCATCACCTCATCCCTAAACCAGAAAGGAAATCAAATTATTGCACGGTGGGAGAAAGCTTGACAGCAAACCATCAACAGATGACTGCATGAAATGATTTTCTATGTACTTGAAGTGAAGGCAGAAAAAAAAGAGGGGCAGACAATGAGGTATTTGACATATTCGGCACCCACAAAGATACAGGGTGAAGTAGCTTGTACCTTGACAAAGCCTTGCCTGTATCATGGTCAGCAGTAGTTCTTCTTCTTGGGTCAGCAACAAATGCATGAACAAGAAAAGCAATCAAACAACTCAGCATTGCCATCACCATGAAAGCAAATCTCCATCCAGGTATACCCCAGAAATCATGACCGGCCATAACTGTAGCAATAGCTCCCCCTCCTATACCGCCCACAGTCCCAACAAGATTTAGAAACCCAAAGCCAGTCCCTCTCGCACCATCCACATAGCTATCGGCAATGAAGGACTGAAGTGCTGGAATCACAATAGCCAGTCCAAAACCATTTACTGCTCTCCAGAATGCAACTTGCAAAAAATACTTGCTAATACCTACTGCAGCTGTTGACAAGGCCCAGCACAGAGTGCCAACTGCAAGAACAGTAGGGCGGTCATAATTAATGGCTAATATACCTGCAACTGGTGAAGCCAGTCCCTGAATGAAGTTGCGTACAAAAGTCAGATAACCAAGATCAGATGGCCCGGCAGAAAAAGCTTCGCTGACTTCTTTGTAAACAGATGGAAGGAGATTTTCATCAGCTCGCTCCATTATAGCAGCCATGTTAATGATAATCAGCGACAGGGAAATCCCAAAAAGTGTCCTGGTTCTGTAATTGGAAATGTGACCAAATTAAGTACAGAGAACAAGTACCTTGTATAAACAGCCAAAATTGACATTCCATCAGGCCACCAAGCGTATTTACTTGAAGAGATATTGTGAACAATGATGGTATGATAAAATTCCTCAATAAGAATTGGCATCTCGACTTCACGGGCAATAGTGAGAAAATAGATTTTAAATAAATAAGTGGATGATATAATTACCATACTGATACTCTTAGAAACTAAGCAGCTTACATACATGTACAACTGAAAGATCCAGGAGGAAATACCATGATATAGATGCAAAACCAAATCTATACAAGTGAAGTAGATAACAGGAACAACTCTTCAATACTTGATGGTCAATAGGCGACTTGAGAATTTAAAGCAAGCACAAACACTGTAGGTAAAACCTTCCAAACTAGTATATGAGCCTGGTAATGATCTTCACTGCTAGCATTTTTTGAAACCTGTATGCATTATTTAATCAGGCAGACTTCCCTAAAGTAGTAATTCAATTTATTCATGAAGTGCATATTGGTGCTTCTTTCACCTGGTTTCACTAAATTAAGTTGTTTAGCCCCAGCTGCTTCCTCAAGTAAGCACAGATACACAAAATCACTCCACACACACTTCTGTATTATTGGGCAACCTTACATTTCTAAGGGCAGTCAACAATATTATAGATCTCCATTTTCAACAACTACATCCTATTGATCACCTCGATCAGATACGAAAATGCATGCGTACCTCAAATTCAGTGAAATTGGAACAAAATATCACAATTAGACGAGCATATTAGTTCAACAATACTCCACCCTGTCAACTCTTCTAATATAACTCAAATTTGAACTCTTTTCATGGTATTTGACAAGACAAACAGCCCCAAACTCCTAAATAAGCAGGATTCGTAGTAAGCCAAATATCCTCTCTTTTTTTCGTAATATGGATTTTTATGATGCAAATTGCCAAATTCCACACGAATTACGACACATTTTCTTTTCTTGTAGTTAATAAGAACTAGAAAGCATTTCTTTCCTACCGTGCTGATAATTTCTAACCAAGAAGTTAACACTGATAGCATCATATACACCAATCAAACAGTTCTCATACCTTAGTAAGAAAAAATCGTAAAAATTAACATTTAGGACAAACAGGCATTAGCAAAGTAACGAGTTTTAAGAGCTAGAGCTTTTCACACAGTCAAAAATGCCAAGAAACACTTACTTCATTGTGTCTGGGGATCTTGGAAGCAGAGAGTTCGATAGAAAACCGACACGGCGAAGTTTATTGGTCCGAAGGCTTGAGCCCATTAATCAACTAAAGTTTATTCTAAATTTTGGAAAAAAAATACCCAGATAAGAAAACTCCGATCTGGGTTCGCAGCAGCCACTGAAGATCATCAACATGGCAGGGTGATTGTGACGCCGTTGACCCAATATGAAGGCGATGGCGTCACGGAATCCCCTTTTACTTTTTGGCCTCGGGGGAAAATTTTCAAGAACGGATATTAAAGAAAGGTTACTCGAAATTAGTTATTAGAAAATGTCTGTCCAGATTTCAAGATTGTTTATTCAATTTACAGGTACTATTCAGATCAGATGGGATTATAGTTTAGTATTGCAGGTGCAGGCTAACTACAAGTGACTTGAATCATCTTTTGACTGGTGTATCCAATGCACCAATGCGGATGCACTCCATATTTGTTCATGTATACATATAATATGGGTGTACGTTTACTTTTGGTGGGAGGCGTAGGTGGTGGCAGTTTTTGTCGTTTTGATTGGATTGGGTATTTAGGACTGCATCACGGGATTCCTGGATTCTTTTATTCCAACCTGAGATCGGGTCCATTTCATAGGATTTTGCCATTCTCACTATACTCTCCTTGTTCTTCTACTATCATCCATTATTTTTTTTTCATATATAAGATTACAAGAAATTCACAGTAGCAATAATAAAATGAATAAATTTTATTATACTAACAGTGTATGTACGATTACGACTGAATGCACGATATGTATGTAAAATTTGAATTTAAATTTAAATTACGTTTCATACATTTAATAGTAAAAGTACACACACTGTCAGTATATAAAAAATTAATCCTAATAAAATAACTCACAATTATATAATACCGTTTATAATTGTAGCATACAGTTCACAATATTGCACTATTATGGTGAGTGCTTTGCCAAATATTAGTACAAAATGTATTAAGAGAAACCTAAATTTGGAAGTCTATAAAAGCCTCTTAATGCATTCAATGCTATAAAAGGATGGACAAGGTTAAAATAGATTCATTTACAATAGCTTTTGGCCTTTTGCTTTTCCTTAAAAAGGACAAAAAAAAAATTTCCAAACGATAACAAATAAAAAAAGGACAAAAGTTGAAAGGCAGAAAAGTGTTATGAGGAGCGTACTTGCACATTCATCTTATTTCTTAGCCCTTTTGGTTTTGGATGAGCCTATTGATGTCACACATGAAATACTATGATTTTTCTTGTCCAAAAAGAATAAAAGATGATTCCATTGTGCAATTAATGAATTTGTGCAATAATTTATGAATTCATGAAAACTTTTGCAGATTTATTTTGTTTACCCTCCTAGCACAGAGAAAAATAATAATGACTGACCGGGTCTAGACTCTAGACTAGTTGATATTCTACATAATCAAAATTTCCGTATTTCATTTCTTACGCGTAAAATCTTATGCTCTCTATTTCTACATAGTAGTAATAATAGAAAAGGCCCAACACGTGGTTGTCTTTTGAGCCGTGGATTTCAGCGCCGTTGTTCTGAAAAAGTTTCCCATCCAAACTGAAAAAGAAAAGTCGAGACGAGGCACATTTGAGTTATAAACCCATACGTGGGGATGTGGCGTGTTTGGGCTAAAACTAAAAGGTGGACAAAATTTTAGGTTGGGATCAAGTCTAGCCAAGTTGATTTGTAAATGCCGAAAAATCAGCATTTTTCATTTGTCAAAATGCGGATGATGTTTTGAATGATTTTCTGAAAATTGTGAAAAAGTTGTAATAGCTAATTCTATTTATGGTTTAAATCATTAAATTCATTTTTCTATATTTCCCTTCATTTTAGATCATGAATTAGTAACTACACCTATTTTTTAAAAAATCCCAATTGTGTCCAACTTTCCATTTTTTTGAAGAAAGTTTGTATAACATTAAAGTAATCCGAGTCATATAATCCTTACATTTAAATGATGAAAATATTATTGTGAGTGAGGTCATTAGGTTGTTATATGCCTTGCATTCAGGTTCTAGAGATCAATTAAGGTCAGCTTTCAAACTTCGATGCCTAAGATGCTGTCCCTTTTTTTAAGTCTCACTAATGTGAGTTTTCTTCCCCCATGTTAAGTGTGTTAATTTACAGTAATATTGAATTGTAATTCCCACAATTTGTAAATTAGTATTGAGTTGTGATTTGTGATTTGTTTATGTTACTCTCAGTATTACATTTCTTGTAATCTGAAAAAAAAAAAACCCAACTTATGATAACAAAGCACTCGCATTAGAAGTTTTTTTTTTTTAATAATAATCCACCGCAACCTCAAACCAGACCTTATTTATTTTGCATAATTTTTTTCTGTTAACTAGTGTTTTCTTTTTAAGTCATTGTAACCTCAAACGGGTCTTATTTATTTTGCAAAGTGTTGCTGTTAACCAGTGCCGTCTTCTTGTACCATGTCAAGATTACATCATAACTAGTGGGAATACCCGTGCTATGCACGGTGCTAATATTATTGGAAAAAAAATAAAATGGTGAACAAATAAAGGTGAAAAAATTTTACCAATAAAATTAAAATATAATATCTGTTTAACAATAGTTTGAAATATAATAGAATGTATATATCATTCAAGAACCGTTTTTTTTTGGTTGTATGAGAATTTTTTTTATCATTGTATGAGAATTGTTAACAAAAAAATACAATAGTTAATATAGAATAGCATCAATAGAATTTAATACAATTGTGTTGTAATCAAATGAAAAATATGCACCAATTGAATTGTTATTAGCACTCATAGTTAATGAAGTAATCCCTATATAAATATATTTTGATACATGTAGTAATTGGTAATCTATAAAATAAAATAAATTGCTAATCGATAAAATTGCTAAGTTGTCTATAAATAGCATCAATAGAATGTAATACAATTGTATTGTAATCAAACAATTGTAATACAATTGTATTGTATTGTATCTATAGTTGATTTAGCAAGATAGTGCAGCCAAAAAGTATGTATGTAAGATGAGTATGACGATATAAGAAGCTGTATATTTACCATGATCACGCAAAATCATTGGTGATGTGGATACCTGGCGATCTTGAGGACAGTTAGATTTTTCATTTCTTTGATCTAGAAATAAAATATATATTAAATTAAAAATCAATAGTTTATGTATTTATTTTATGTGTAAATAGTGATACATTGTATGAGAACTGTTAACCAAAAAAATACAATAATTAATATAAAAATAGCATCAATAGAATTTAATAGAATTGCATTGTAATCAAATGAAAACAATTACAGAGAAGTGATTACCTGAACTAAGGAATGCAGTTTTAAATGCTCAAAAGTGCCTTGACGATTGCACATATGTCAGGGGCTTTGTGAGTTTTTTGCTCCTCTTGAATCATTTTCTTTTTTCTAATTGTAATATATTACTTGCAGGTGTTAAGTAGGACTTGGCTCTAACCTTTCGTTTAAGTACTTTAAGCAATGAACTATTTATTCCATGAGTTGAATTGTGCTGTTGCTAGATAGATGAATCACGTAGTTGTAATTGTCATTGTTGATAAAGAAAAGAAAGGCTAGAATGCAATTTTGCCAAAAGGATTTCTGACGAAATTAAAAATTAATCCAATTTTAATAATGGACGTATAGTGCCTTAGTTATTAGTAGTATCTGAATTGTTTTTCTCCAATTATAAACCATTTTTAATTATTTTTTTAATTATCAAAAAATCTTTTTTTTATTTCATGCACGATCATTTTTGGAATAAAATTATGAAAATAACTATCGTAACACCTATTTTATGTGATAAATGTGCAATAAAAAATAATTAAAAAAATTTCAGTAATACAAACAAATAAATTTTTATAATATACAATTTATGTTAGAAATAGTAGTACCTTCAATCATGAACCTATACCATCCGCAATTATATAAGCAAGCAATACCTTTTTATCTTTGCTTTACAGTGTAACAATAAGCAAACAACCGTTCATAAGATTTTGTAAAAAATTTTCAGAAATAATGGATGATCAGAAAATCAATGCAATATCATTCATAACAAAAAGCAAAGCAAAAGCAAAACATACTTAAAAGGCAGAGGGGACTGACCTGGAAAATTAAGTCGGCCGCAAGAAGGTTGATTTCTGCTGGAGTTTCTGCACATAATATCTTCCATTACTGTTCACAAAAGGAACAAAATCAATACATTTACAAAATCAATAGAGAACCCAAAACAAATAAGAAACTGAGAGAGAGGGTGAGGGAATTAACTCGATAAGTTAATTAAGTCGATCAGTAAAAGGAGAATTTGTAGGAGTAATTGTAGGAGTAATTGTAGGATGCGTTAAGATAGTGGGATAGTGGGAGTGAGATAGTAGGAATATTGATTGGTGATAAGGTGATAGTGGGATAGTGGGAATATTGAGGTGGGTTATAACCTACTACTTTTTTATGTATTAAAATAAATACAAAAATCTAGAAAAAGTATGACAAGTTTAAAAGGCATTGAGAGGGTTTCTGCTAAAAATCCCTTCCTGAATACATATAGATATAGATAAGCCCCGTTCAATTCTTCTCGAAATTTCATTAAACGTTTTATAGACAGGATGGTAACCCCACATTGGAGCACAAACTCAACATTACATATCCACTGTGGGTGCATTTCTATGGTTTAGAATGAATTGGAGGGTCCTTACTGATAATTGCTTGACATACAATTTTGGGTTTAAAGTGGGTATCATTAGGGGTGTGCATCGAATTCGAATTTGAAAGTTTGAATTAAATTTTTCGGAATTTTGGCAAAAGAATTACCAACTGATTTCGATTTCGAATTCACCAGTTCCGATTTCGATTTCGATTCCGAATTCACCGAATTCGGAAACCTTTTTTCTTTTTTTTTATTTTTTGTTTAATGTATTGTATATATATATAAATTTTATATTGCATATATTATAAAATATTATAAAAAATATTATTATATATATAAATATATATTAACATACATATTATAAAATGATATTGAAATAAAAAATATTATTATATATCAATAAATAACTATAAATATTTATATATATTATAAAACGAAATTGAAATCGAAAATTCCGATTTCGATTTTAAAAACTCCATTACCGAATTCAAACCAAATTTGCATAATTCGAAATCAAAAATTCCGATTTCAGTGCCGCTCCCCCCACCTCTCAAACACCAACATTTTTCTATGTCATAATAACCACTCAATGAAATTTTGTAAAAATCATTTGTGACATAGCAATATAGCATAGGTTTGTAATTTTAGTCAAGTATGTTGTAGGATTTGCAATTGTTTTGTCAAACCACTAGGGGTGGCAATTCGGGTCCAAATCAGGTTGGCAGGTCGGGTTCGGGTCAACCCGTCAGAAAAATCTGTTGACCCGAACCCGGCCCGTCAACCCGTGACGGGTCAGGTATGCTGGCCCGAACCCGAAAATTTCAGGTTGACGGGTTGACGGGTCGACCCGAAATGACCCGAAACTTAATTTTAATTTATTAATTTATCACTGTAATTTCTAATAAAATCAATTTCTCACAAAATTAATTACATAATCAAGTAATAAAAATTTAAATAAATAATTCCAAACCAAATCTAAAATAAATTAAACACCGTAAAAGTGTTTTATCCCAAACAAAATATAAAATAAATTAAAACAGTATAAAAGTAAAAAATAATATAATATATTATTTATCCAAATATAATAATTTCAACTTCACACAAATTAAATAAATTCATTTAGGATTAAGTAATTAATGCCTTTGAAAAAAAGAATAACTTAGTTTAGTTAGATAAAATTATTTTTATGTTTATTAAATTATTTTTAATTCGTAAACGGGTCATATCGGGTCACCACGGATTGACCCGAAATCGACCTGTTTTCTTTTCGGGTTCATCGGGTCCAACCCGATTCTGACCCGAATTCACGAAATCTCAACCTAAACCGATTAATTTCGTGTTAGATTCGTGTCGTGTTTTCAGGTCGTGTCGAAAATTGTCACCCCTACAAACCACGACATCAAGGTCCAATTTCAACCGTGTTTGTTTTAATTAGTGCGTGTGTGAGTTTCTTTCAGTTCCTGGAAAAAAAAGGGTCCAATTTCAACAGTGTCGTAATGCAATGTATTAATGTATTTGGACCCTGTCATAATAAGTACGCAATATAACCAAATGAAACCTAGTGAGTGAACCATTTTGTCAATTAACTATCGTCGCCCGGTTAATCCGATCCAATGGCCAAAGTTATCCTTTTCGAAAAATGAATGTGGTCATTTGGGACGAGAGAAGTTTATAGAGGCCCACGTGGGCTTGTTCCAACTTCCAACGCACGCACCCAAAAGGGAACAGCTTAGTCTCGAGACCGGAACAATTAATGGAACGGGCTGTGGTCCCCAAGTAAAGGCACGCCTAATCACACGTGTGGTGGCAGCCAAGTCTTGAAGTGGGCCGAACCAGCTTTCTTTGCCTCCCATCTCTCTCATGTGCCCACCGCCCACCACCCACACGGGCCTTTTAAATGCGGTTCAAGAATCACAATTTTAGAGGGATATTATGAGTAGTATACCATATGATAAAATTAAAAATACTTCACGCATCAGCAAATTTTTAGTTGAGTTTTTAAAGTTTACAGTTGAGCCAACTATTGTTAGAAAATGTTCATCCCAAGTTGTCCCAACAGCACAAGCTAATTTTTTTTTGGTCAAAGATACATCCTTGTGTGACTCAACTAGCGTTTGCTTTGCAAAAAATTTGGACATTTTCTAATAAATGTGCTTTGGGGGTCATTCATAGGAAATAATTTAATTTTATTCAGGCAAGCAATATTGTTCTTTGTCAAGTGCCACTCTTAAAAACTGGTTTTTCAAGACTACATGGTGTATGATCGGTTTAATTAGAACGTGAAGAATTTGCTAATATATATTTTTTTAAAAAAAAGGGTATTGATAATTTCATTAAGAATTAGTAAAGGCCTTTTTTGCACAATATGAATGGCTGGGCCGAGCCAAACAACGAACTAGGACTATACAGAGAAATGGTAGGCCCAGGAGCACGTGTTGGATAATCTGAAACGACATCTCAAATGTCCGACTTTGGTCCCGCCAACCCAACAGGTGGGGCCTCCTGTAGCTGGGTTCTGTGTCGCACGTGTGGAGCCGTCTCAGTATTATTTTGGAGTCGGAAAAGATATTATTATTTTACTATTGTTTTTCTTTTAAAGGTAAATTATGAATATCTGTCCTTGGAGCCTGTAGAAGAGTTTGATTGAGAACAAGGACCTCTTCGGCTTCCCATGTTCCTCGATGGCCCCATTGTCCGTAGCCTAGACTCATCGAACTTCGTCGTTTTGTCCATTTTTCCCCTTTGAACTTGGTGATTATTAGATATAGCACTAGTATTTCACAAAAAAATTGGTTTTTGTTTTCATTGAAGGTTAATGAATTCATTATTTTTCTATCAACAAATAAAAAGGGGTCATTTTCAATTTGGCCGGTTGCCACCACAGGGGATATTTCAAGATCCGCACTTGATGAACAGACTACTGCATATTGCTATTTCAAGGTCAAGCCCCACAAGTTCTTGGTTGTTTTGTTGTGTAAATTGAAACGATAGACCAGATGACTTCAGTAATCAATAGCTTTAGCAAGTATCAAAAGAACTGATCATGATTCCCAACTTGAATGAGGGTTCAAATGTGAAAGTTACATGTTAAGCCCACACACGCGATCAATGGTTATGTTTGTTTATCAAGGCACGCCCCAAATCTATGATGGATCACAAGCAAGATTAAGACCTAGCTGACCTTTCAGGATGAGACTAATGATACTAAGGCCTCATTTAGAGTCGCGGTGGCTTATATATATGGCTTGTAAAGAAGGACTTTTTACACAAATATTTTTAATAAAAGGATTTTTAAATTACCAACTGTTAGATTTTCTATGTTACGAAAAATTAATTATCAAATATTTTAAAAGTAATTTGAGTACTTCAAAACGCCTTTTTTTTTTCTTTTAAATGCACCGTGAGGATGCTCACCTCGGCCGCCCCGCATGTCCGAGGTGACCTCACCTCGTCCGACATCAGAGCTCACCCGTGCCTCGGGGATATCCCTTAAGTTCGGCCGGATCCCTAGTCTACCGTGTAGGTGACCTCGGCACCTCCACCTCAGCTGCACGCGGACGAGGCAAGTCACCTGACATCATCCGGGATCAGTGCTTTATCTGAAAAGCACTGTCGCACTTAATGACTACTGCAAAGGACTCCTCGTCACCCTGTCCAGGCGGCTACAGTGTCAGAGTCAGACCTCCTGACACGGGACAGAGCCGTAATGACCAGAGGGTGGGTCCCACCAGCATAAGCCCTCCGCTTTGTCCTCTACTCTCCCTCTATAAATACCCCAGACACACTCCCAACAAGTAAGCACACACTGTTCATTTGCTCATACTCTAGCATATTTCTCGTTCTCATACTAACTTGATCGTCGGAGTGATCCCAGGGGAGAAGCCCCGCCATTCACTTCGGACAAGGAGGTCGACTTCGGACACACGAATTCACCTCACCTCATCTCAGAGAGGACTGATTCAGGTCGGCTTACTTATCCACCAAAAATCACCTCTTCAATTGGCGCCGTCTGTGGGAACGAGATAGCTATTAAAATGAGATCCACGCGCTCCAGAAGCGGAAGAGTTCCCTCAACTGGGGCTGGGCAGACCTCGGGTGCCCAGCAAGACCGCATATCTGAAGAGCCAGGGTCCCAAAGGACCCAGCCCAACAATGAGGACGCCATCGCCAAGATGGCCGAGTTTGTATCAGACAACCCTAACATTTTTGAGGAGCTAGGAAGGTACCTCAAAAGGCAGGGGAAAGAAAAAGCCGAGTCTTCCAAGAGGAGACCGACGAAGTCCCCTGAAGTGCCCTCAGGCGAGGACTCCGAAGATGGGCGTCTATCTCGGAGCACCTCCAGGCGAGTCTCATCCAAGGCAACCTCCAAGATTGCCTCCATCTCCCGAGCGTTTTCTCGGGGACTACTGGGAAAACGAGCCGAGGACCCACCTCGGCGCCCCGGGGGCCTAGCTACTGACTACATGAGGGCTCCGCCCTTCACTGATGACATCAATGGGGAGATGGTACCCCCAAACTTTAAGCTTCCAAATTTGCACACCTACGACGGCCGAGGTGACCCCGAGGATCACCTCCGCGCCTTCATCTCCGCATTCCGACTCTACTGCGTCCCCGACGCCGTGATCTGTCGGGCTTTCCCCATCTTCCTGCACGGGACCGCCCGGAAGTGGTTCTGGAGTTTAGAACCGGGGAGCATTTCCTCCCTGGATGAGCTGATAGACCGGTTCATCCACCGCTTTGTGTCGTCTCGACCAATAACAAAGACTTCAGCTTACCTCTTGAACCTGCAACAGGGTCAGGGCGAGTCACTTCGCTCGTACGCCCAAAGGTTCAACGAGGAGAATGTACAGATACCTGACCAGAACGAGCAAGTAACTATTGCTGCCTTCACCAACGGGTTAGTAGCAGGGATCTTTAACACCGAAATCCATCGGCAGTACCCCCGTACACTCCGGGAGCTCTGGGAAAGAGTGGACCAGGGAATCCGAAGTGAAGATGTAAATCGCATGAAGCGAGAAGCCCAAGCATCTCGTACGGGGCAAGATCCCCGGAGGAGGAAAGACACTGGCCGAGGTGAACCAGGCTCAAGTGGCACTTCAAACCAACCCCGAGACCGCCGAAGTGTCTTCGACCGGATCGTGAAAGGCAGATCGTCCACCTCGGACGCCGAGCTGACGCCCCTCAATTCGAGCCGGACCCACGTCCTGGCTGTGATGAGGCAGAATCACCTCGGTCGCAACCCTCCCGAAATTCCGGGGAGGAGAGATAAGAGGAACTCGAACCTCTACTGTGCCTACCACCGTGATGTAGGGCACGAGACTGAAGACTGCAATGACCTGAAGCGGGAAATCGAAAATTTGATCCGGCAGGGATACCTGAAGCAATTCGTCCGCAAGGATGGAGGCTTCAACCGAAGCGTCTCCCACCGGGAGAACCGAGGCCCCCGCCGAGACGACCGACGGGACACGAACATGCATTGCCGAGGTCCCGAAGACCGTAGGGAGGACAAGCAGCCCCCACGCGATGGCTCACCGGGCTACGGCCCCAACATCGCCGGGGTGATCAACACCATCGCGGGAGGACCAACGGGAGGAGACAGCCAGAACTCCCGGAAGCGGACCTACCGCCAGGCCGAGATGGAGGTGGCCGAGCCGAGCTCTCGGCTGTCCGAGGTCATCACCTACGGTCCCGCTGACCCCGTTCCTGCGGCCTCCAGCAATCATGAAGCTCTTGTGATTGAAGTCCTCACCAACAACTACGTAGTCAAAAAGGTCTACGTAGACCCCGGAAGCTCGGTAGACGTCTTGTACTACCGGACTTTCGAAAGTTTGAAGCTGACAAGGGAGCAACTCACTCCTGTCAGAACTCCCCTCGTGGGATTCGGGGGACACGTCGTCCACCCGGAAGGCATGTTGACCCTGGTGGTAACAATCGGGCGTCATCCACGCTGCCGAACTGTGCCTGTCAGTTTTGCAGTGGTCAAAGCAGACTCCCCCTACAATATGCTGATAGGCCGGCCCACGCTCAATGCCTTGAGAGCCGTATACTCCACCTACCACCTGAGCTTTAAATTCCCAACATCTGCGGGGGTGGCCGAGGTAAGCAGCGATGTGGGCGCCGCCCGGGAGTGCTACCTCGCCACCATTCAAGCAGCAGTCACCCCCCGGCCCTCACCGAGGTCAGAAGAAAAGAGGCCAGCGGTCCTCTCCATAGACTGCATCGACCCTCAGAAGGCAGAAGAGCCCAACAGGCTGGAGCCCGGGGATGAAGTGGAACTGGTGGTAGTGGATGAAGCGAAACCTGACCAAGTGGTCCAGGTAGGGGCGGGACTCCCCCCACCCCTGAAAGAAGAAATGATCTCCCTGATCAAAGACCACCGAGACGTCTTCGCGTGGTCCGCGGATGAAGTGGTCGGAGTGCCACCCGAGCTCATGACTCACCAACTCAACGTTGACCCGCAGGCCCGACCTGTGCGACAGAAACGAAGGCACTTCGGCCCCGAACGTAGCCAAGCCATATCGGATGAGGTCGACAAGCTCTTGCCGGCCAAGATGATCCACGAGGTCCAATATCCCACCTGGCTGTCCAATCCAGTCATGGTAAAAAAGGACACCGGGGGATGGAGAATGTGTGTCGACTTCACCGACCTCAACAAGGCCTGCCCCAAAGATTGCTATCCTCTGCCAAGGATAGACGCCCTCGTCGACGCGGCGATGGGGTATGAAATCCTCTGCTTCCTAGATGCCTTCAAAGGGTATCATCAAATAGGAATGAGTGAGGAGGAACAAGAGAAAACGGCGTTCTACACCGACCGAGGTACTTATTGTTACACTACCATGCCCTTCGGGCTAAAGAACGCCGGGGCGACCTACCAAAGGCTGATCAACCGACTCTTCCAGAATCAGATCGGCCGCAATGTGGAGGCCTATGTGGATGACATCCTCGTTAAAAGCCTCACCACTTCATCCTTTCTGTCAGACGTGAGGGAAGTCTTTGGTGTCCTGCGAGACTCGAGGATGAAGCTGAATCCCAAGAAGTGCGTCTTCGGCGTCACCTCGGGAAAATTCTTGGGGTATCTGGTTTCCCACCGGGGAATCGAGGCCAACCCCGACAAGGTGAAAGCCATTCATGACATGTCTCCACCCCGGAACATCCGAGAAGTCCAACGGCTGAATGGACGCCTGGCCGCGCTGAATCGCTTCCTGTCCCAATCAGCTGAGAAAGCTCTGCCTTTCTTTAAGGTGCTGAAAAATGCTGACCAGTTCGCCTGGACTGAGGAGTGTCAGGCTGCTTTCGACCAGCTGAAGCAGTACTTGCATCACCTACCAACTCTCGCTTCACCTCGGCCCGAGGAGAAGCTCTACCTCTACCTCTCCGCAGCCGACGAG
Source organism: Coffea eugenioides (assembly GCF_003713205.1). Lineage (NCBI taxonomy): Eukaryota > Viridiplantae > Streptophyta > Magnoliopsida > Gentianales > Rubiaceae > Coffea > Coffea eugenioides. The sequence goes on from NC_040041.1 coordinate 1,987,853, forward strand.
GCTGTCAGCGCTGTGCTCATCCGAGATGAGGGCACCCAAGTGCCGGTCTACTACGTCAGCCGAGCCCTCCGCGGGCCGGAGACCCGATACACGCAAGTGGAAAAACTTGTGCTGGGGCTCGTCCACGCAGCTCGGCGGTTGAAACCCTACTTCTTAGCCCATCCCATCTCGGTCAGGACCGACCAGCCCATTCGGCAAATATTGGTGCGACCCGAAGCTTCTGGTCGCCTCACCAAGTGGGCTGTCGAATTGGGAGAATATGACTTGTCCTACGAGCCACGCACCGCCATAAAAGCTCAAGCTTTAGCTGACTTCCTTGCTGAGCTCACCTTCACGGAAGGTCCGGAGTCCACTTCAGCCTTACCCGAGGTGTCCACCTCATCCCTGTGGGCATTGTATGTCGATGGATCCTCTAATGGAGACGGCTGCGGAGCCGGACTGCTCCTGGAAGGACCTCAGGGGGAGGTTTGCTCTTACGCCCTCCGCTTTGACTTCCCGGCCACCAACAATGAAGCCGAGTACGAGGCTCTAATCGCTGGACTCCAGCTAGCCCGCAAGCTCGGCGCCCAGCAAATCCACGTCCGCAGTGACTCCCAGCTCGTGGTACGCCAAGTTATTGGTGAGTACGAGGCCAAGGATGAGACCATGCAACGGTACCTCTCCAAAGTTCACCAACTCACCTCGTACTTCAAGTCATTCGAAATCCAAAGGATCCCTCGGTCCCAGAATAAGCGAGCCGACGCCTTATCCCGGCTGGCTTCCACTTCATTCTCTGACCTCAACAAAACCGTCTTGGTGGAGGTCCTGAGTGAACCAGGGTACGTGGAAGAGGTGGCCTGCCCCGTGCACTCTGAAGAAACTTGGATGACCCCGTTCATCCTTTTCTTAGGTCAAGGAGTCCTTCCCGAAGACCGAGCTGAAGCAAGGAAGATACAACGCAAAGCCCCTCGGTATGCGCTCCGCGAGGGAGAACTATATAAGCGCTCCTACCTCGGCCCATGGTTGAGGTGTGTCACCCCCGAGGCAGGACGCGAGGTCCTCCACGAGATCCACGAGGGCCTATGTGGGGCTCACATCGGCCACAGGATGCTGGCTAAGAAGGCTATGCTCCTGGGATATTTTTGGCCCTCACTTCGGCAAGACTCTCAGGACCTCGTTCTCGGCTGCCCTTCCTGCCAAGTCCACGCACCCGAGCACCACCAGCCTTCAAATTTCATGGTCCCCATCACTTCACCCTGGCCGTTTGAGCAATGGGGGACAGACATCATAGGTCCCTTCCCCAAAGCCGTCGGGGGTTATACTTTCTTAGTAACCGCTGTGGATTACTTCACCAAGTGGGTCGAGGCCGAGCCACTTCGGACCATCTCAGGGCTGGCCATTCAAAAATTCTTTTGGAAGTGCATTATCTGCCGCTTCGGCATACCTCAGATCATCATTTCGGACAATGGGAGACAGTTTGCCGAGAACCCATTCAAGACTTGGTGCGAGAACCTCGGCATCAAACAACACTTCACTTCGGTAGGCCACCCTCAGGCCAATGGTCAAGCAGAGAACTTCAACCGAACTCTCCTGCATGGTCTCAAGACCCGACTACACCAAGCTGGGTCATCTTGGGTGGAGGAACTCCCCAGTGTCCTGTGGTCGTATCGAACCACGCCGAGGTCAGCGACGCAAGAGACCCCATTCTCCCTGACCTACGGCGCCGAGGCGGTCATCCCGGCTGAGATCCTTACCCCCAGCCCTCGGCTGGCAGCCTATGCCGCCGAGGTGAACGACGAAGAGAGGCAGCTGGACCTCGACCTCGTCGAAGAACGAAGGAACCTCGCCTCAGCCCGGATAGCTTCTTACAAGAACACACTGGCACACTACTACAATGCCCGCGTAAAACATCGTAGATTCCAACCTGGAGACTTGGTTCTGAGAAAAAACTCGATCAGCCGAGCTGAGCCCCAAGGCAAACTGTGTCCGAAATGGGAAGGCCCCTACCGGGTTGTCGAGTCTAATCTTAAGGGATATTGTAAGTTAAGCTACCGAGATGGCTCATTAGTGCCGAGGTCTTGGCACGCCGAGAACCTCAGATTGTATTATGTTTGAATTTTTAATCAAGTTATGACTTCGGAAATTGTGTTATTCTTCAACATCGGTATTACGCTATCAAAAAATAAGGGGGACAAGCAAGGGATGAAGTCAAAGCAAAGCAAGAAATTAAAGAGCTGAGATGAGAAGAAACAGACTTTCATTCAACAGAGGTGTTACAAAAAATACAAAGCCGAGGTCTGAGTGCTGCTCAACACTTCACCTCGGCCACCCCCTTAGAGCCTACGAGCCTAAACCCCCGTATCGGCTGCATCCCCGGTCTTGGCTCCCTCCCGGGGATCCTTTTCTTCGGCCTCCTTTCCGCCGGAGTGAAGTTCATCTCCATGCTCTTTGCCGACGTCTCCTTCGACGTCGTCCCCTCCGGCTTCGTCTCCCTCAGCGTCCTCTCCTCCAGCTTCTTCCACTTCCACCTCCTCGAACACTTCGTCGAGTTCGGACAACCACTTGTTGAACTCGACCTGGACTTCGGCCAAGTTCCTTCCCGCCTGGATGCCTTCGGCCATCCGATCGCATAGCTCCTTGGAGTCCTCGTTATAGCTGGTATGGTTTTTCAGAGACTCCAAGACTTCGGAGGGGAGGTGAGCCGCAGCCTCGTCAACGGCCGATGTGAAGCCAAACATGAAGTTAGGCGTAAGTAGTTGGCCGAGGTCCTTGATGAAGGCCTCGGACTTCCGAAAAGCGTCTACGGCCGAGGCTCCGGCACCCTCGAGAGCTTGCTCGTGGGATTTCTTCACCTCGTCCCCCCTCTTCTGCTCCTCTTCGAGGGCCGATCTGAGACTGTTCATAGTAGCCGCGGCCTCCTCATCTCTCACCTCGGCCTCCTTAAGCCGTCTTTCGAGCTCGGCCTTCTCGGACTCGGACACCAACAGTTTTTTCTCCAACTTGGAGATTTGATTTTGCAGCTTGCCGGTGTCCTGTTCCTCGACCAGAGCACAGTAGCGGTGTGCCATCTCGGCCACAAAGGCCGAGGTGGAAGCTGTGGACACCATGAGGCTCTGGACCATCTCAGCCGGAGTTAGTTTCTTCATAAACTCCAAATCCCTTGGCAAAGGGGAGTGCATTACTAGCTCTTGGGCGACCCGAGGATGCTGGCACCTGTCGTTGACAGAAATCTTCCAGTCCGGGCACCAATGCCCGCCGGGGTGCGTCTTGTCGTCTCCGCGAAACACTGGGGGGCTATGGAAACGATTCCATAGCGAGGTCCCCGACACCGGGTTGACTGGAGGCTTCAGCTGCTTGCCTCGGCCAGAAGGAGGTGTGACTGTTGTGACAACTCCAAGGGGAACTCCCTCTGGCACGGACGAGGTGGACCCCGTAGCAGCGGTGGCCGAGCTGCTTTGACCAACCGGGGTGGGAGTGCTCTTGGCCGCCGAGGTCTTGGCAGCCTGCCCTTGCGATTTCTTCTTCGGCGGAGGTGCCGACGTCTCATCAGAGCTCTTCCTCTTCTGCCTTTTGGCCACTTCGGACGAGCCCGATACGACGATGTCGGACAGTTTAGTCACTGCACAAAAAACAAATATTATCATATGTCTTAGCCGAAGTGAAAGCAAAGTTATGAAAGAAAATTACAAGGAATCTTAAGTTTGGTGGAAGTGAAGGGAGCTCTGTCAGGACGGAGCAAAGCTCGGCTGATTCCCCCGTCAACCAGCACGGCTTCGGGGTAGTCCAGACTGTATATCCGAAGTCCCGACCTCATCAGCTTCTGGAAGTCCTCCTCCTTGGCATCCCCAGCGGAAGGATCGGCCTTCGCTTTGATTGGCCTCCACCAGAAACCTCTAGGGAAGTCCACTTCGGACACAAAGAAGAAGTCGCGTTTCCAATTCTTGATCGAGCTGGGAGAACCGACCACCAACTTCGGAATGGCATTGTTCCGGTTGCTGACAAAAAACCATCCCTTGTCTGTCCCGTGCGCCTTAAGGGTATAACATCGGCGGAAGAGGTCGACAGAGGGAGCCACCTCCTGATGTCGGCACAGCATCTCGAACCCTATAATGATGCGGATCGCGTTCGGGGCGAGTTGGGTAATCCTCACGCCGAAGTGACGAAGCAAGTCCCTGAAGAACCTTGACGTGGGCATCCTCAGCCCGGCCTCTAACTGTTGGACATAGATGGCCACTGTGCCCAAGGGGGGCTTTTCGGCTGAGTCATCAGCTCCGGCCGGAATGATCTCGTACCCCGACCGGAAAGGGTACTTGTTCATCACCTTCACGGCCCTATCTCTTCGGATGCGACTTCTAAACTTCGGCATCTTGCCGAAGTCGATGTTGGCTAGGTCCTCGGGAGCGACAGGCTCCAGGGCGTCCTCGTCGTGTGGTGTCTCGGCGCCGAGCTCCTCGTTGTAGTCCACCTCGGAACCACCCTCGCTCATCTCGGATGACTCCAACTCCGAGGCTGCCCCACTGGCTCCCGCCTCGGTTGATCCCTTCTCAGAACTCGGGGTCGACCCTTCCGAACTAGATGTCGTCGCTTCTTCCCCAGGATCCGGCCTCACCTCGGTCAGGTGGCTCGGAGTTATGGTCTCTTTGTGGGTCTTAGCCGTTTTGGCCATGGGTGAAAGACGAAATAAGAAAGAAGAAGGGTACTTACTATTGCCTACGGAACTGGACGAAGTGGATGACCTCGGATCTGATCTCGGCTACTACTCCGATCTCGGCTACTATATTGACCTCGGCTACGCTCGCGAACTTTGCGGGTCTCGGATGAAAATGAAAGGTGTGAGAAGTGCGATGAGGGGGACCCCCCCTATTTATAAGGGTTTGGGGAGAATCCGAAGAGGCGGCAAGAATGCGAAAGGACGGCCACGTTCGAATTCAAAACGTCGTGCCTCCCTCTCTCCTCATTAATACCCCGTCCTTTCAGCTGACACCCTCTGCACGAAACGTCCCACTACTTCACGACGCGACGGTTACCAGTGACCACGTCCTGTCAACTGACACGTCCACGTGTCGCGTCCCCGCATCTTCCGGGGCAGTTTCGGGACTCCGGCTCTCTACGACTTCGGCACAAGAAAGCCTCGGAACCTCCCTAGCCCGGAGCTCCCGAGGCTTGGGGGGCTTATTGAGGATGCTCACCTCGGCCGCCCCGCATGTCCGAGGTGACCTCACCTCGTCCGACATCAGAGCTCACCCGTGCCTCGGGGATATCCCTTAAGCTCGGCCGGATCCCTAGTCTACCGTGTAGGTGACCTCGGCACCTCCACCTCAGCTGCACGCGGACGAGGCAAGTCACCTGACATCATCCGGGATCAGTGCTTTATCTGAAAAGCACTGTCGCACTTAATGACTACTGCAAAGGACTCCTCGTCACCCTGTCCAGGCGGCTACAGTGTCAGAGTCAGACCTCCTGACACGGGACAGAGCCGTAATGACCAGAGGGTGGGTCCCACCAGCATAAGCCCTCCGCTTTGTCCTCTACTCTCCCTCTATAAATACCCCAGACACACTCCCAACAAGTAAGCACACACTGTTCATTTGCTCATACTCTAGCATATTTCTCGTTCTCATACTAACTTGATCGTCGGAGTGATCCCAGGGGAGAAGCCCCGCCATTCACTTCGGACAAGGAGGTCGACTTCGGACACACGAATTCACCTCACCTCATCTCAGAGAGGACTGATTCAGGTCGGCTTACTTATCCACCAAAAATCACCTCTTCACACCGAAACTCCAAACAGGCCTAATCACCCTTTGTTATATGGCAAGGATATAAAAAGCCAAAAAAAAAAAAAACTAAAAACATAACTGGGAGCAATCCTCTCTTTCTTTGGGGGAGGTATATTGATTACCTTGGAAAGTTGTTCAATAATAATCTCGAATTTACATACATACTCACGAATGCTCATTTGCTCCTGAAAAATCATCATCCATGTTTCGCTTTAACACCTTTACTAATTGGCACCATTGGACTTAGCCGTGAAATCTTTGTCAGCATTCACAATAAAAGAAGATAAAGGAGATGATACTTGCTCTTATTTTTAACTCTTTACACTTAGCAGTAAATTGTTGTGAACTTGCAAGGTATAGCTATAAACTGTGATTTTTTTACATGTAACAAATGCATAATTTGCTCGCATATAATAAATCAAATCAGTAATTTTACTCGATTCTCTCAACAACGTTGGTCCAGAATACAAAGTTGTGTTTGGATTGTAATTTTCTGGAGTTTTTATAGAAAATGTACTGTAGCGATTTGATATATGTAAGATAAAAAAATGATTGAAAAATGTTTTAAATGTTTCAAAAACTCAATCAAATAAGCAGAAATATAAAAGTACCTGAAAATGAGTATAGAGCGCACGAAAGTAACTGTTAACCATTTTTTTAAGTGTAAATAGGAGGTATTGAATTCGGGACCTCTCCATGGAACTCCCTGACTTGAGAGTATTTTAAGCAACTGATTTTAGAGCATCAAACACAGATTTAAGTGTCTCAGAAATTCCAAAAAGAAAATAGAAAAATAAGAAAATAAAGGGAATATTCACGTACTTTGACGACTTCATGAAAACGGAAGTACTCGCACGTGTCAAACGCAGCAGTAAAGCCAGGTGTTCAAAACGACGGCAGTCATGGTAAAACATAGTAGCAGAGGCAGCCACATTTTCAATAAAGTGAGGGAACGAGGGATGCCCCTCGTGAGCAATCTGCCAACCCCCCATCCCCACCCCTACCCCTCTAGCCAAACCGCTTCTTCAACTCCTTCATTCGTCATCCACCTTTTCACACTCAATCCTATTCTCGTCTAGTCTAGTTTTCCTCTTCAAATAATACTACTACTAGAGAATATATAGGAGGCAAACGGGTGGAGGAAGAATCAAGAAAGAAAATCGTAACATGACAGCTGCCGGCGGTGGGTCATCATCGGGGAGGTTACCCACTTGGAAAGAAAGAGAGAATAATAAGAGAAGAGAAAGAAGGAGAAGAGCCATAGCTGCCAAGATTTTTTCTGGCTTACGAGCTCAGGGCAACTATAAGCTTCCTAAACACTGTGATAATAACGAAGTCTTGAAAGCTCTCTGTTCTGAGGCTGGTTGGATTGTTGAAGACGATGGAACTACCTATCGCAAGGTAAATGACACTATTTATTTTTACAAATTTCTCGGCTTCAGATCTGTATCCATGCGTATTTATGTTTTCTTCTTTTTCCTCAACTACAATAGACTGGGATGTTCATGTAATATTGTTATTTTCTTGGTTATGAGAATATCGCAAGTATCGATTTTGATGTATACTGCGGAGAAATTCCGATAATCTTTGAAGGTTAATTTTTGTCCTGCTAGTATGATTATAATTGTTTGCTGTTTGGCTGGGATCCCAGTGGGGGGTTTGATCCGTGAAATTACTTGTTGACCGGGCAAAATTTTTTCTCTACTAGTTGGTTCTTAATTTACTGGTTTTTAGCTTCATAAGATAACCTGCGTAGTTGTAAAACTGGGTTTGAGTTCCAAATAACTTTTTATTTTTTTCAATTTTAGTGTAGGCTGTAAGGTGTTCATGATTCCCATAAATGACTGAGTGTTCAACTTCATAACTTCAACTGCCATTTGCGTTGAATTGTTTTCTGTCCAAATGGTCTTCTTTTCCTGCTTTCCTGAACTTAAGCAAATCTGCATTTTGTTTTTGCTCTTTATTAGTCCTGTTTTAGATTTCTTTCTTTCCTTTAATTGTTCGACATTTTTCTTTTGGTAATTAGTGTGATCAAGAGATTAGTGCACTCCTGAAAGAGATGGTTTGAAGCACTTTTTTTCCCATTGCCTTATAGGCTAGTCAGATGGTATTCAAAATTTCAACTCATTCAAATGCTAATGTTCGCAATGATCTGATTTACACAGGGAGGGAAACCACCCCTGGTTGAGTTAACAGGTGCTTCAGCTAGTATCAGTGCATGTTCATCTATCCAACCAAGCCCAGCATCCTCTTCCTTTCCTAGTCCTGCACCTTCTTACCATGCCAGTCCTGGGTCATCCTCGTTTCCCAGCCCCTCTCGTGGCGATACAAACCCCCCATCTTACATTCTTCCTTTCCTCCACAATTTAGCTTCCATTCCCAACTCCCTACCTCCTCTACGTATATCCAACAGTGCCCCTGTAACCCCTCCTCTTTCTTCCCCAACTAGAGGTTCAAAGCGTAAACCTGATTGGGAGCCTCTTTCTCATATCAAATTACCGCCTTCATTGCCGCACTCTCTTTTTGCTGCTTCAGCACCATCGAGTCCTACACGACGTCAGCATTTCACACCTGCCACAATTCCAGAATGCGATGAGTCTGATATATCCCCAGTCGAGTCTGCTCGCTGGGTGAGTTTCCAGACAGCCCCAGCTGCTCCATCTTCACCCACATTCAACCTTGTGAAACCTGCCACTCTGCAAAATCATCAGGATGTAGTCGATGGTCGTGGACAGTTTCCCTGGGGTGCAGGGGCACAAAGGGGATGTGGCTCTGAATTTGCATTTGAGAGTTGCACAGTGAAGGCATGGGAAGGTGAAAGAGCACATGAAATTGGGGTGGATGACTTAGAGCTCACCCTGGGGAGTGGAAAGGCCCATGGTTAAGCCTCCTGTCTAGATAGTTGATGATAGAAGATGAACGCAAAAGGACTCACTAGGGTCTTCATATCTGCATAATTTCTTATCACTACATTGTAATCTGTTTCTGCTGGTGGAGGTCTCTTGATCTCCTCTTTGATGCTTGCTGCCAGATTTGCTTCCGCTATGAAGTCACAGACTTGTTAGCCTCCATTGCTGTATTTTCAGATACTGTCGACCACCAAAAAGCATTACTCTTGATGCATATAATGAGGACTGGAGAGTAGAGGAAGTAAAGGGGTGGCGTAATATTTTTTCTTTCTTGTTTATATTAGATTCTTTCTTTAAGGTTGTCACTGATTAGAGGACATCTATTCAGTTAATTACTTGTCACATAATTTGGGGCTGGAGAATGTGTTTCTCTTGTAGACATAACTAAAACGTTGAAATTGAGTTGATTAATGGTTGATTGATCAGTATTCTTGCTGGCAAGTTTAACAGCCATTTGTTTCTTGCTTTTGTGTGTTAACATTTGCCAACCTAGTCTTGAGTGAAGTTGATCATGGAAGAGCGTGATATTGTCATCTTGTTTGTCCGATCGCCTTCAAGAGGTGATGACATGGTACTAAGTTGAGATTGGAAACATCCTCCAACAATCACTGCAAGGTTTAGGGTTATCAGGTTTAGAAATATTCCAGCTCAATAATCACTGCAGAGACATTTTCAGCTTGGTGCCAAGAGACTTGTGGCATTAATCGGGTAAGAAAATTGATCATATTTGTGACTAATGGAATGCAAACAGATTGATGGTTGAAGAAACAGAAGAAACTTTGCACACCAGAAGGGAAAGGAAAGATAAAAAGGAGGGAGGAGCTGAAAGAGACAGATCCTAGTTAAGTCCATTTGTTACATGATGATAAATAGATGAAGAGGGATATGATTATTGTTATCCAAATGCGAGTAATACTAAACTGTTATAGTTTCTGCAATTTGTTGGCTTCGTGGGTCAAACTTGAAAGGAGAGCATCTTAGAACAATATAATAATACCTCTAAATAGGGGCCCTTACCATGTGCCTGTCAGCTGTGTGTGTGTGCGTGTTTTTTTTTTCTTTCTTTCTTCTTTAAGTTGTAACCCCCCATGTGACCATTCTCACGCGTGATGTTACAATGTGTCAACCGTATTAATAACTTCAGCTAGAAAACAAAAAGTGAAATAGAAAAACAAATTTGCAGTATCTTTGGCGTCCAATTCAACTTACCTCAATCTCCATATCCGATGATACAACATACAAGGAGGGTTCCTTAATCTAGTGAAAAGCTGCAGACAGTGACGGAGCCAGGATTTTTTTTTTGGGGGGGCCAAAATTTTTTCCTAATAAAATTATCTTAATTATTATGTTCAAAATAATTTTCTTCTATTTAAATATATAACATCTAAAACTATCAAATATTAAATTTAATTATATAGGCATGTCTATTCATAAATATACCGTAGAGTTATAACAAAAATTAACAAAAAAGATATCCTTTGATTAAATATCTTATAACATCACAAACCATCCAATTTGCACATTATGAGAAGATGCTCTCCAATATGTCACCTATGCAATATATATATATATATATATATATATAACCTTGTAATATAAATGTAACTATTTTCAATTAAAAAAAGATAAAAGTTATGTTAGCATACTTTGAAATTTCAACATCTTTTCTTAGAAGTAAATTGAGCTCTAAGCTCTTTCATAAAACTAAATTCATCTATGATTGAATCACTGCTAAATTTTTCAGCAACCTTCTTTTCTATATACACAGTTAGACAATCATTCAAGAAATTATCTTCCATCTTGTTTTGGAGCTTTGTCTTGATTATTTTCATAATTGAAAATGCCCGCTCTGAAGTTGCAGTTGATACAGGAAGAGTAAGAACAAGTCGAATCAATCTATCAATAACATGATATATCACTGATTTTCTTGTCTTCACCAAGCCTTGACATAACTCATTAATACCAGATAATTCTTGCAATTCAGGATGATTTGGAATGTCGAGCTCAAAATGTTGAAGTTCTATTCTTAGACGTACTAGTTCTTGCTCCATAAAATCATTTGGATAGAACTTCTCTGCAAGTTTACAAATATCATCAATCTTGAACAGCATAAATCCATTTCTAGGATCTAAAGCAGTGCTCAAAATAAGCAATTCCACGGTATGATCATTAAACCTGCTATGTAACTCTTGCAATTGATAATCAATTGTTGCAAGAAATATATCCACTCGATAATAATGCCCCACACTAATCTCATCATGATGACTTCGAGATCTACCACGTCTTGCAATATATTGAGCATTCATACATGGGATATCAATTTGATGTTGCTCACAAAATAATTTAACTTTCACCAAGAAATCATCCCATCCCGAATCTCGAAAAGTCTTCAGTAGCTTTGTTGTGCTTGAGACAAGATGCATTGCATTCAAAATATCTTGAGATTTATGTTGTAATGCTATATAAAGAAGATGAGTAATTTCCATAATGTCTTTCATAAGATGCAAAGTGAAAACAAACTTAAAGGATAACAACTGATTCAAAGCAAAATTTGCATCTCTACGTTAAGAGTATGAACCTCCATCTACTGCAATGTTACTTAAAACCACACAAGTAGCATTGAACATTTTCAGTAAACTAGAAATAGAATCCAAATGAGAACCCCAACGAGTATCTCCAGTTCGTTTTAAAGTGCCAATTTGATTAAGCTCCCTTCCAGTTTCAAGTTCACCATTAGCAATCTTAGTAGCAACTTCAATTGCTTGAGCCTCCTTTAATTCATCATTACGTTTGTTAGATGCAGTAACAATGTTGATAATGAAAACTAAATTGGAGAAGAATTGGTGAACAGAAACTACTTCTCTAGAAACTGCAACTAAAGCAAGTTGAAGCCTATGAGCCAAACAATGAATGTAATAGGCATATGGACATTCATGGCAAATTAAAGCTTGCAGGCCATTCCATTCAAAGATGACTAATTCATATATATATATATATATATCATCTCTCATAATATAAACTAAAATTGAAAAAATTTAGGGGGGGCCAATTTTATTTTACACACATATTTACATATTATGAATTAAAATTCTCAAAACTTAGGGGGGGCCATGGCCCCCCTCTGCCCCCCCTTGGCTCCGTCATTGGCTGCAGATGCACTTGGGAATTTAGGAGTTCATACAGTTGGGTATTCAATCTACCTGCGCAAATCCGAGGGAGAAAGCTTAAGTGCATTCAACCCGATTCAGAAACATACGTCTGTCTGACTTCAGGCATGAGCTCAAACACTGAACCTAAGAGCAATCTATTATTATTATTTTACTGGATACGATAGATCTACACTATTCTATACTAATATACTAAGGCGGGAGGAACCTGAAGAAATGTCCAAGAACAATTCGGAGGGGATTAATTTGAGCAATCTATTAAACTATACTAAGTACTATATAATAACTTGTTTTCTTTCCACGTAAAGCCTGTCTTGGTACAATTATCGTCAGCATCAGAAATATGTTGCGTCGGTCGCGCATTGGGTCAATGGACTTTCCTCTCTGTAGTTGTACTTCTATCGTTGAATGAATATATACAACGAAGCATGCTCAAAATGGCAAAAAATTTTTATTTTTATTTTTTAACTCTTGTGTTTGTCCTCTGCCGCTCTACCAATATGAATGTAAACAAGGGTGGGTCACGGGTCAAAGTAAACTCTTTTAGATTTGTATTTGAAGCCAATAACAAAAATTATACGGACAGGGGAAGAGTGGAAGACTTTCGCTTTTAACGGGACTAATAATCGTACATGCATTTTCTTTTCTCTTTTTCATTCTTTGTTGGCTTGTTAGCCTTCAAAATGGCTGTAAAGATACTCCTGTTCAGGGTTTATAAAAGAGGTCACTACTATACTTTTCAAGTAATTTCTTGAAAAAAGATTGCTCATGAAAATATTGAATTTCCTTAAATTTAAGTGGTTCATTTAGATGGAATTGGTATTGGCGCTGTCGTAATTCTTTCTTGACTCAATTAGGCGTGCAATATTATTAAATTTAAGGAGCATTATTGTTCTTTTTATGTGATTAAATAAAAAAAAAATCTAGGATTTCAGATCTATATGTATTTGTCTCATGTTTGTTTGATGTATTTTTTTTTGTTATTAGTGCAGATTTATTGAATGAAACGTTCTTTTCTATCAAAAAGAGAGAGAGAGAAAAAAAAAATCTACGGGAGTTTCATTAACAATTATGAGAATCAACATCAGCTCCCTCATCTAAACTCAATTCTCATTTCTCAGCACTAATTTCCTTTCGTCAGGACGTTAATCAAAAGTTGATGACTGGCCAAATCTGTCAAAGCTCATAGTACACATTTCTGACAAATAATTATAATCATTTCAAACTCTAAAATGATTATTGCTCCCTTTAGGTTAATTTTGACAACATCTGTTAAAGATAATTATAATCATTTTGAACTCTAAAATGATTATTGCTCCGTTTAGGTTATTCTGAGAACATCTGTAAAAGATAAATTACAGGCACGTCTTAGTTAATTTTGGGAGCCGTTTAATTTATCACTCATATGCATTTTCTAACTTCCTCTTGTTAATTCAACAAAGGAAATGCAATAATTTAGATTTTAGAGCGGGCTCCATCCTTCGTCAGGAAGAGCCAATGAGCTTCTCAGTGGGCTCACAATGCCTTCCTTTTACAGGAAGGGCCAGTGACCTGTCGAGTGGGCTCCATTGTGAGTAAGCATTTTGGATTGCCTGTTAGTAAGACCACGTTCGGGTGGTAGCCGCTTGGGCCCAACTAGATCACTGATCTGGGCTACGTTGTTATTGCCTAACATTCAATTCTGCACCATGTGTAAGAGTTCAGATTACAAATAAAATTGTGTCCGGCCCAAGATCTTTTAGCAATACGACAGCGTTTTAAGCATTTTGGCGCTTACCGCTAGAGCTGTTAAACGAGCCGAGTCGAGCTCGAGTATACAATCGAGCTCGACTCGAACCTCTAATCGAGCTAGCTCGAGCTCGCTCGATTAGTAATTCGAGCTCTACAAGGCGCTCGAACTCGACTCGATGTGCTGATAGAAAACTCGAGCTCGGGCTCGAGCTCGAGTTTTGAAATCGAGCCGCCGAGCTCGAAGCTCGAACTCGAGCTCGCCATTCAACTTCTTAATTTGGCTTGGCACCACTCCAATCTATTTTAGTACTAGTAGCAGCAGTAGTATTATTATTTATTTATTTAAAACAAAAGCCAAAAAAAAAAAAAAGTAAACCCACATATGCTTTATGTAAATCACTTTGTCGAGGGGGTCATTAACCACATTTTGAGTACAACATCCTGCTACATTTTATCATTATTATGAACATGAACAAACAAATGTAAGCAGAGCAGAGCAGGGACTGGAGGGGGCAAAAATAGCAGTAGCAACAGCAACAACAACAACGATGGTCATAATAATAATGATAAGAAGAAGAAAGGAACACGGATGGATGTTCTCGAGTACAAAATTTACTTTAAAATCTTGGAAATAAATCTCTCTCGCTGCATATATATATATATATATATATGTATGTATATATATCATATACACTTGACACTTGTCCAGTGTGAAAGTGAAAGAGAGACTTTTGCTCAAGCTCCTGTATTTTTCGCCTGAGGAGCATTAGCAACTCAAAAATTGGCCACAGATCTACGTCTGACCAGTTTCACCAGCATTTCCAGGCCTGGTATTTAACAGAGGTTGCAATGCTTTGACTACGATGCTCATGTTGGGTCGGAAATCAGCTTCATATTGCACGCACAACGCAGCAACAGCAACCATCTGCATTTCAAAAATTAAAAAAACCGCAATTGGTGCAAAATGGACACCTGCTTTAATTTACTTGACTCTCTACAAATAAACATGACATCCCAGGTGGCTCCGTATAGCGCTGCTCCATATGGTGGTTGCGGCTGTGAAACGGGAAAGAGATGACAGAAAGGGGAAATCAAAAATTAGGGATGGCGCCTGGCAGTGAGAATGAAGTCTGCAGGGTGCGGCGTGAGAATGGAGGCTGCGGAGTGCGGCGGCGTGAGAATGGCAGCTGCGGCTGTGGAACGGGAAAATAGATGACAGAAAGGGGAAATAAAAAATTAGGGCTGTGGAACGTGAGAATGGCGGTGGTGAGAATGGAGGCTGAGGGATGCGGCGTGAGAATGGAGGCTGAGGGATGCGGCGTACGGTGGCGTGAAAATGAAGGCTGCGGGGTGACGGCTGTGGGAGGAGAAAATGAAAGACCAAAGAAGGAAAGCATGAATTAGGGCTACAGACGGACGGGAGATGCCTTTGACTAGAGTAACCCATACACATTAAAATGACAAAAATGCCCTTATTTTTCGAGCCTATATATTAAACGAGTACCTATTAGAGCTCGAGCTCGGCTCGTTTCTCTCTGTTAACGAGCCGAGCCGAGCTCTTATCGAGCCGGGTCGAGCTCGGCTCGCGAGCTGCTCGGTACGATTAACAGCACTACTTACCGCTGATTTGTCTGGCACACCCTCCTTAGAGTTTCTAGAAATATATTTGAAAAATAAAAAAAAATCTCTCAGCAGAATAATCCGTCCATTCCAGCATAATTAAGACCCCTGATTAAAGAAATTACTTTGCCATTTAAAAGATTACGTTAAACATTTTCGTGTTCGGATACAATCTTAAATAGCGCGTATCAATTTTGACAAGAACCTTATAATATAAAAACACAGTTGACAGCAGGATAAACGAAGCATGGAGTGAAGGACAAAACCGGATTCATATAAAATTTCAGCTATTGCCACATTTGCCAATATTGCCCCTCCCCCGTCAATTTCTTGTCTCTGTTATACCAATTGCAAGTTGCATTATTATTGCACAAGTTATTTAGCGAGATTTAGTTTAATGTCCATAATGACAACGAAACGCAATTAAATTAATATGCACTATATGAACACTTGGTAATAAAAGACAAGGATTTGGTAATATGCACTGTATGAAGTCTTTATATATAACAAGTATGAAAAGCAGAATTACACACAGCTTATTAAATTAATTAGATGTTTAGCAATACACTGTAAGTTATCACAGAATCCATGGATAACGCAAAGCTCCATGTGGCTATTGTCTCAAGCCCCGGCATGGGCCATGTCATCCCGGTCATTGTTCTAGGCAACCGCCTCGCCACCGTCCATGGCGTGCGAGTCACCATACTAGTCATCACAACAAGCAATTCCGATGAAGAGTGCCGATTCCTCAAAACGTTGACCTTGTCAACACTTGTCCGTGTTATAGCTTTGCCCCCAGTAGATATCTCCGCCAAAATTACTCCAGCAACTGCTGCTGTCACACAGCTATGCATGTCCGTCCGTGAAGCTTTACCAATCATCAGGTCAAGTATTGCTTCGATGAACTGCTGCCCAGATGCCCTCATCCTCGACCTGTTTTGCCCCTCGGCCATACCCATTGCCCGGGAGTTCAACTTGCCCGTTTACGCATACGCTCCCACAAATGCATGGTCTACCACTCTCTTCATGTACATCCAAGTTCTTGATAAGGAAATAGAGGGTCAATATGTTGAGCAAAAAGAGCCCTTGAGGATCCCGGGTTGTAAATCGGTTCGACCGGAGGATGTGGTTGATCCGATGTTGGACCGGAACGATCAGCAATACCATGACTACATTGAGCTAGGGATTGGGCTTACAAGGTCTGATGGTATTCTCGTCAACACTTGGGAAGATTTGGAGCCTACAACGCTCAAAGCCTTGAGAGAAAACGAAACCTTGAAGCCAGCAGTTAAGGTATCGGTTTACCCAATTGGTCCATTGACGAGACCGGTTGAACCATCTAGTTTGAAGAGCAAAGTGTTGGAGTGGTTGGACGAGCAACCTGTTGATTCGGTAATCTATGTATCTTTTGGGAGTGGTGGAGTTCTTTCAGCTGACCAGATCAAGGAACTAGCTTTTGGGTTGGAGCTGAGCCAGCAAAGGTTTATTTGGGTGGTTCGACTACCCTTAGATGGTGGTTTGGGCAAATCAGATGATCCCTTAGATTACTTGCCTGATGGGTTTCTAAACCGAACCAAAAATGCGGGGTTCGTAGTCCCACTGTGGGCTCAACAAGTGGAAATACTGGGCCATCCATCCGTCGGGGGATTCTTGTCTCACTGCGGATGGAACTCCACTTTGGAGAGCATAAGCGCCGGCGTACCAATGATTGCATGGCCACTTTATGCTGAGCAGAAACTGAATGCAGCCATGTTAACCGAGGATCTCGGCGTGGCGGTCCGGCCAGAGGTGTTGCCAACCAAGAAAATGGTGGAGAGGGCAGAGGTTGAGAAAATGGTGAGAATGGTAATGCAACAGAAAGAAGGCCAGGAGATGAGACAAAAGATGAAACAACTCAAGTCAAGCGCGGATGATGGTCTAAGCAATCGAGGGTCGTCGTTTAGTTCGATGTATAATGTCCTTGATGAAATACGATTAAATTCTCGCAATCAGAATCATTGATATTAGTCATTCTAGGCGGTGATGCATGCATCCACGTGATGAGCTATGAGAAGCAAATAATTGTTCTCTAATAGCATATGTGAATTGGAACTTTCACTGTATTGACAGAAGCCAATGCATTTGTGTAGACTAGTCGCTGTCTGTTATGTTATGTAATCCCTCCGCCCCACTTTCATAGTCTTATTTTCTTTTTTCGTCTGTCTCAAATTGTAGTTCACTTTTCAATTGAAGAATGTAGTTGTATTTTAATTTTTCTAAAATACCCTTATTCAATGTAAGTTGTTGTTACTATAAACCTACTCCATTTAATGAGAGTTGATTCTTTTTTTACCATCAATTCAAGTTCCCATAAGGTTGTACTCTAATTAATGTGAGGGTATTTTAGAAAAATAGCTACTTAAATTAATTGTTCCAATAAAGTTAACTACTTTTTATTAAACTGTGTGAAAAAAGAATCAGGACTATCAAAGTGGGACGGAAGGAGTATTAAAGATATTTGTTAATCTAGTAGACTCATTAGTTAATCCTTTGATCGATGTAGGTAGACCTAATTTCTAGAAAGCGAAATTTACTACGGCTGCCTTTATTATCTAGTTAAGAGTCCTATTAAGTTTTAGAACCTTATCTAACGATTAGTTTTAATACGCACACAGACACATGCCATTTAATTAGTATTGATTTTGGGTTAAGATGATTTTGGTGCAATAATTTTACACATGCTAGTTTTTGCTTTTAGCTGAAAATAAATAATAATGTATTTAGTTTTTGTTTTACATCCAATTAAGTAAATAGAGTTACTAACTATATATATACCTGAGTTGTTGTCTAGCTTGCAAACAAATCATAAGCACGGTAAATTATGTATTGATAACAAAGTCACGGGCACATATAAGTGTTTTCTCCAATTGAATTTGTGAAAAAACTCTGAGGACTAACTTGAAATGAGATATAAGAATGAATTTTAAATATTTGATATTGATTTTTTATAATAATGTAAGTGAGAGGGGTTAAATCTGAGACCTCACACTTACATTCTTTTCTCTAATCCACCCGACATATTCATTTTTCTTGCAAATCAAATCTACAAAATATAACCAAGAATTCAATGATCCAAATCCATATTCAATTGACTAAACAATTGTTTACTCCTTATAATCTTATTTGTGCTTTGACAACATGATGTATTGCCTTTAAGAGATAGTTGATTTGTAAGTCAAGTTGTTTGGGTTAGGAATACATTTTTCTTAGCTAGTTGTTATATCTTATCCATTTTAAATTATAAATTCAGAGAAGATGCGGTGCTCCAACGCCATTATTCAACTCCATTTTCCTACACAATACACATATATAATGCTAATTCGTACATTACAATGATCTAAAAGAAGCTAATCAATACCAAGTTTCCAAATTAAGCAATCTTTTCCTAGCCAATCAACATACATTGGAAGAAGATGCTTAGCTGTTCAAATGTCCAAATATATGAACAACTCCAAAAGTATACAAGCAACAAAAATCAACAAGGGGGCGTTAAATCAACAAAAATTATACAAGTCAGGAAATTTTAATACTTTTTCTCCCTCTAACTATAGTATTCTACCAAGAATTACTGAAATTACTCAGTATTCTGCTTTTGATTACATTTTTTTGAAGCTTAGGAGTTGACAAACAAGCACTTGACTGGGAAATTGAACATCAAAAAACATATTAAAAATGAAGAAAAGTACTAGATTGAGCTTTTGCAAACTCGTGTTGCTTGAGCCTTGATGTTCGAAGGAGCTGTCGATGCCACGGTGATGAAGACTGACGGTTGAAGCATGAAAGATAGAAAAGCAGCGACTATGGCGATTAGGGATTTGGTTGCTTAAGGTTAACTATTAAGAACAAAAGATGGAGCTTTGGAGCTGGTGATCGTGTGGGCTTATCCAATTTTTTGTATCTTTTCCCTTCTTTAGTTTTTTGGCTCGATCAAGATTAAGTCAAAGTTTTTCTTAAAAAAATTTAGGCAGAAAAAAAAAGATCGAGTTTAATCAAGTTTTTTTGGGTTCACCGGCCAATCTCGGGTGTTAATTGGGTTTGACTGAGTTTTTAACCTTTGAGTATTTGAGCAAACTTGAACCAGATGCTTGACCGATTCTCAGTTCTACTGACCGGTTCAATCCGAGCCTAAAAACACTGTTTATAGTAAGGCCAATTGTCAAGGTACAGATCTACCCCATTGAACCGCTGGGCAGACAGGTTGAACATGGTTGTTTGAAGAGTGAAATGGTCGAGTGGTTAGATAGGCAACCTGTTGATTCGGTGATATAATTATCTCTTGGGGGGTTTCTTTCAGCTCAGCAAACCAATGAGCTGGCTTTGGGTTTGGAGCTGAGCCAACGAAGATTTATTTGGGTTCTTAGGCCACCTTTAGATGGTGGTTTGACCAATTCAAGCGACACATTAGACACTTGCCTGAAGGATTCTTGAATCAAACCCACAAGATTGGGCGTCGTGGTTCCAATGTGGACTCAACAAGGAGAGATCTTGGGCCACCTATCAGTTGGGGGTGTCTTGTCTTGCTGCGGGTGGAACACGATTATAGACAGCACAAAGGGCTGGCGTACCCATGATTTCAAGGCAACTTTATGCGGAGCAGAGGCTGAAAGAGCACAAGGGCTGGCTTACCCATGATTGCATGGCCACTTTATGCGGAGCAGAGGCTGAATGCCTGCACGTTAGCGCGGAGGAGCTTGGTGTCGCTGTCCGGGCTGAAGTTTTGCCTACCAAGAAAGTGGTGGAGAGGGGGGAGATTGAGAAAATGGTGAGACTATTGATGCAGCGGAAGAACGGCCTGGAAATGAGAGCCAAAATGAAAAGTTCAAAATTCAGTGCAGATAATGCTCAAACCAATGGAGAGTTAGTCATTCAATTGGATGTCTGAGGCTCTTCAGGAAATAAGACAAAAGTCAGGAAATTAAAGTGGGATGGAAAATTTTGTGGTCTGGTGGGTGATTGTTCATTATTGCTGGTGCATGATCACCTCCTGGCCGCATCCATTTCACGGGCAGCGAATCAATGTCGTGCAATCCCAATCAATCCATTTAAAAGTTTTCAATCGTCACCACACATGAAGGCAACTAAGATAGGCGGTCAATATTGTGTTGCCAGGAAAATTATTCATCCACAAAGTTCTCGTCAAGCTTAAAGTGACCCAAGATTGTTAAGTGCATGCGTAAATTCTAAAGGGGTGTCTCACATATCGTAATTTTCCTCTTGATGATCATATATCGGAATTTTACATTAATCTAACTTCCGTATCTTCGAATTTTGAGACCCTATTCGATTGTTGTCGGCCTATATCTACGTCCAGAGTAAAAAGAGAAAATTCAGGACCTGGTTTCTCAAGTGTGGAGCCTGTTTCTATTTTCTTATTCCTTTTCCTCATTGTTCCTCGAAGAAGAGCCCAGGTCCGTGTGTTTAAGTTTTAAAGTCATCTAATTCTAACTGGGAAAGTTGTATTGTAAAAGTTGAAGACAGTAATTTTGACCATTCTGAACATTCCAACCTTCACTCTTTTTCAACATAATACATACAATTCAGGATGCAACTTGCAAGAAATTCTCAAAGGATTTTTACATCGTAAGCGAGTCTAAAATTCTAAATCGGTGAATTATCTATTGCCTAAGGAAAGACTTGAGCTTTGAAGATGGGGGTCAAAGCTTCAAAAGTTCATTTGTCCACATACTTGAATATTTCATCACACCTGTATACTTCCATTGAGTACGACCGTGACTATATATGTCCGTTTCGATAAAATAATTATTGCAGGCTTGTTCGAGATGAGATCCAACGTTAAGTTTGAACTCATTAACCTTTCGTCTGCTCTTCTACCCCAATAATATCTCAGAGAAACAAAAGGGATAGATGCTGTAACGTGGTACATATATAGGAAGTAAAAGTAGCGGTCAAGGCACCAAGTACATATGAATACAAGGCCCCAAGTACATATGAATACAAGGCCAAGCACTAAAACCAAGGTGATGACCATGTGGAATCAATCTCAACACAGCAGAATCGCTGATATTTCAGTTATTACTCGTAAAAACATTCAAAGTTTTGCCAGATTTCGCCTTAATGTTTGATTTGTTTCATCGGAGGTAACGTTAAATCCTATATATGTGGATACCATTCTATATCTTACCATCACCATTTCACCTTCTTAAACAGACTATAGGGAGGTGACTCTATTGAAATAGGCAAAAACCGATGGAAGGTTAGTAGTATAAGAAATCAAACTCTGATAATATGATATGACTATATGTATGTGTGCGTGTGTAGGTTATATGTCGACATTTGTATAGAAGAGGGTAATCAATGTTTGAAGCATTCTTTCATAATTGGTCGTTTATTTGTTTGTTGTATTTATAAGACACTACTTAATTGATAACTACTGAATTTAGATTTAGAACGGGAGGGATAATCGTCTCTTGAGTTTTGAGAACATTATGGATGCGTCGCTGTTAGATTGTCAACCATGCTGCTGCAGAAGATAATGCTTTGTATATCCTCTAGTTGGTCACCTGCCTATTCACCCTTCACTAGTTAATAATTATCATCGTTATCGTTAAAGTTTGTGGCGGCTATGAATTACTGTTGAGAGTAATGGTGTATGAAAGGAATCTGTGGAAGAAAGACACATGCTATGACAATCATGACAGTGCAGAAGGCAACGAGACGCCCTTTTAACAAGGGTAAGGAGTTTAACTTATTCAGCCGGCGATAAAGCCATCACCAATTTTTTTTTTTTAAAAAACCCAACCCAACACTTGCTCTTCACTGGCTTCTTCCCACATCCTTCCAAAAAGGACGACCAAATCGAATATGCTATGCTCATAAACTTTCGTGTAGTTTTTTTTTTCTCGCCTTTTGATTGCTACAACGTTGGAAGTTTGTATATGAACTACTAGTATAATGGACTTCCCAAGGCGTCATTACTTGCATGAGTGGCCCCTAGACATCCACAAAAATAAATTTTCTTAAAATTCGCCTTTTGAGGCTGTTTGGATTGTGTTTTCTAAAGAGCTTTTGAAAAAATTACTTTAACATTTTTTAGAATGGATTGTTCGATAAGATAAAAAGGCGATTTAAACATTTGTAAAAGGAATATGACCAAAAAATTTTCTTCATTGCAGTCCAAACAAAGCAAATTTATACCTGAAAATGTATACCTGTACCTGATCCTTTCCATGCATGTTGGCGAATTTTTTTACTGCAAGACAACAAGAGGGTGTAGAAATTAAGTTACAAATTTTGCTCCGATAAGGTTAAGATTTGCTTGTAATTTAAAAATAAGTTGCAGTTTGTCATCTTGCAATTATGCTACTAAAATTGATAAATATCTTAGTCTATCAAAATCAATTCACCGTGTTACGTCGTAGTTGCATTTGTGGAACTAGGACATCCCACTTTAATTGGGAGGGAGTGCAAAATGGAAATGTCTTGGCAAACGATAAGTTTGGAGCCAAGTACTTAATGTCAAATAGTTTTTTAAGGTAGATAATCACATTTACAAGTAAGATTTTTAAAAAATTTTCACGGTTTTTTTTTTTTGAGAGGGAAGTATTTTTAGGATAGCAAATGAGATTATTGAAATTATTTTCGTTTGGGGAAAAAGGGGGGGTTGCGCGCTCTTGGCACCTTGGTCGTCGATTGATATTCCCTTGTTGAACTTCCTGATTCTATAAAGGCTGGAACCTTTCTTTTTTCCTTTGTAGCTGTTGGCGTTCACAATACGACTAGCCAATGGATAGCCAAAAGCTTCACGTTGCCATTCTCGCAAGCCCCGGTTTGGGTCATCTCATCCCTGTTCTTGTGCTGGGAAACAGGCTAGCAACCCATCATGCTGTTAAAGTTACAGTACTGGTCCTCACAACCAGCACTTCACCAGCAGAGTCTCAACTGCTCAAGCCCCCATCCGGTCCAAAAGTAGTGGACACAATTAACATTCCCCCGGTGGACATCTCTCACCTAATTGATGCCAACACTAGGGTGGTCACACAATTATGCATCATGGTACGTGAGTCTCTACCGGGTGTTCGGTCCACAATCGCGGGCATGAAGCACCGGCCGAACGTCCTAATTGCGGACCTCTTCTGCACGGAAGCCTTTCCGATTGCAACTGAATTTAACATTCCCAAGTATTTGTACATTCCCACCACTGCATGGTTTACCGCATTAACTTCGTATTGCCCGGTGCTTCATGAACAAATAGATGGTCAGTATGTTGATCAAAGTGAGCCGCTCCAAATCCCCGGTTGCAAACCGGTCCGGCCGCAGGACGTGGTTGACCCCATGCTAGACCGGAACGACCCGCAGTACAGGGAGTACTTGAGGCAAGCGATGGAGTTCCAGCTGGGAGACGGGATCTTGATGAACACTTGGGAAGAGCTAGAGCCCGTATCGCTTGAAGCGTTGAGGAGAAATGAATCTTTACGGGCAGTTGTGAAGCCACCGGTTTATCCCATCGGACCGCTAACAAGACCGATCGAGCTGGCCGGTCCAAAGAGTGAGTTGATCGAATGGCTAGACAAGCAGCCACATGAGTCGGTGATATTTGTCTGTTTCGGAAGCGGTGGCACTCTATCAGCTCAGCAAATTACAGAGCTAGCTTGGGGTTTGGAGTTGAGCCAACAGAGGTTTATATGGGTGGTTCGACCACCAGCAGAAAATGGTGCGGATGAGTCGTTTTTCACATCGGGGAGCGCTTCTGATGGCACCCCGGATTATTTACCAGAAGGGTTCCTCAGCCGAACGAAGAAGACGGGTTGGGTTGTACCCTTGTGGGCCCAACAACCGGAGATCTTGAATCATCCGTCAGTTGGGGGATTTCTGTCGCATTGCGGATGGAACTCAGCGGTAGAATGCATCAAAAGTGGTGTTCCAATGATTGCATGGCCGCTTTATGCGGAGCAAAGACTGAACGCCACCATGCTAACGGAGGAACTCGGGATAGCGGTCCGGCCGGAGATTTTACCAGCTAAGAAAGTTGTGGACAGAGAAGAGATTGAGAAATTGGTGAGAACTGTGATGGAGTACAAAGAAGGAAAGGTCATGAGGGATAAAGTTAAAAAACTGAAGAATAGTGCTGAGAATGCACTGAACAAGGGGGGATCCTCTTACGATACCATGTGCAATCTCCTGAGAGATATTCAGATGAGGTTGAGGTTTTGAGATCCATGGTGTAATGAAATAGTTCTAATGGTACATGGTAATGAACTGATGAAAATGAACTAAATGTAGTGGTTGTACCCTTCGTGTCAAATAAAATGGTAACCAGGCAATTTCCTTATGTTTATCTACTGCAAATTTGATGTGTAATATACAGTTACTTATTCCATAAATTAGCCACATATACACTATATCTTAAGGACATGTTTTGGTTGACTTTGAGAATACACTTGTCAGGTAGTTTCTGTAGGAACTCAAGGCTCATCTTCGAATAGAAATACCTGCGGAATCTGGCAATTACCACTCACTATTTTCTAGACATTAATCAAGCAGGATTGGTAATTGACCCAAAATAGTCATTGTTTATTAAAAATAAAAAAAAATCAAACATGTTCATTCATATATGTATTAAAGAACTAAAAATCTGTGAACTTTCTGCACGAACCAACCAATAGTTATCGAGAAAGGAAAATCAACGACTCACATGTTGATTACTCAAGAGTCAAGAATATGGCTTCAAAACAAGTATAGTTTCAATACGGCCATCATTTTCTTTCGCATCTCTTGCTCCTTTTAAGCTGGCTACTTTGTACTATAGAGAAAGTCGCATGAGGTTGGTCTCTGGTTCGTAGGAGACCCCCGCTTCATGAAAAAAGTGATTCATCAAGTCATAGATTCATCATATCGGTTGCCCAGAACTCTTGACTGGTACAGCAAGCCAATGACTCGGTTGCATTTCCTGTACGTCGTTAACATTTGTAAAGTCTGTTTGAAAGACTTCTCCTTCATCCAGTTTTAATTTTTAAGCTACCCACCTCGTTTCGTCGTTATGAATACATGGACGTGTATGGACGCAGACATCTCTTTCTCTCTGATATCAACCGTAACGTCAGGAGTTTATGAGCTAACCAAATTAAAACTTTTGAACAAAAACATGAGTTTAAAATGATTAACCCAATTTATTTAATAACACCATGAGCTTAAACTTATATATATACTAGTTTTTTCAGCCTCACGCGATGCGTGAGGATGCCCTGAGTCTGTGTTAAACAAGTTCAAATGAAGACAAGTGAATTAATATAAAATAGTTATATACTAAATACATGATGGGTGCTAGTAATTATGGGGAATTTAACTTTAGGTAAATTGGTTATTGTCATTATTCGTTTACTCAATTTATTTATGAAATTGAAGAGATTTTTGTACCTACTGGACTTGGACTACTAATTGACTTAATGTGAGATATCGATACGATATATTAGTATTGATATGTTAGTATTTCATATCTGCAATAAATTATCAACGATCTAACAGTCGTCATGTGTGTGAGTGTGTATTTTTTCCTAATTGCATTGATAATTAAGACCTTGAAATTAGGTTATCTAACATTCTTAATGTAGCATTAATCAGTAAGTAATGACAAAAATTAGGTAGAATTATAAGACATGGTTATCTAACTTTTTTAATGTAGCATTAATCACTAAATAATGCCTAAAATTATAAAATGGGTTTATCATTTTCTATTGTTTGCTATACTTGAATAAGCTTTCAAACATATTTAAAAATATTTTTAGACCAATGTAAAATTAAATTAATTTTTTTTGTATATTCAATGGCTTTTTTCTTTTACATTAATAGGTCTGGATGCATGACATATAATTTTTATTCAATTGTATCCCACCATGAGCTCGGTTTATATATACTATCATTTCTTTAAATGGTGAATTCCAAATCGACTTGTGTTTACAGATAAATTGAAATAAAATGCTAAAAAAATAAAGGATGGATCTATTTTACAAATAGGGTGACAAACTCGTGTTTAAAATTGAAAAATATGTATTTATAGAATCATTTTTTCATACTTGAAAGAAAAAATTGGGACTATTGTAAAAGTTCAAAAACTATCTGTGTTGTCCACAAAAGAGAACAATAAGTCAACAAAAATTAGGGTCAAAAAATAACAAAATTACAAAACAAGCAAATATAACATACATGTTGAATGAAGGGAAAAATAAATGGCATGATTAAAAAATATGGCAAACACCTCAGGCTAAACTAATACTCATAAATAGCTAAGGTGGCCTATCTCTCTGGATCACAAGGGGCAACAATGACTCAAACAAAAGAGGTACAAAAAACAAATAAATTACAAAGGAACCACAATACTATAGCATGCATCTTCCGGTGTCCTGAGTAAGAGAGAAACAGCAAATGGCATTATCGAAAAATGAAGCACCACTAAGGCTAATGCTAATCACATGAAGAGGAAATTGCTGCCACGCGGACAGAAGTGAATTTCCAGCAAAGCCACCACCACTGAATGACAAAAGACCAAAGCGCCCCTCAAGCTCACACAAATCGCACTATAACCAGCCCAATTTCAGTGTAGCAATCCGAACTCCCGCTTTTAGTATAGTAAAGATATATATATATATAGTTTTTTATTATGTACCTTTAGGATGCATGATAAGTAGACAAAATATAAGGGATGGACCCACTCCAAATTTTAAACATTATTATTTTCCCCCTAGAAACTTTAGCCAAAGAAATTTTAAACTTTTTTAGATAACGGACACCCAAATCTACGGCTTATCATATGCCTAAGTGTACAAAATAGAAGAACCTTACACACACACATAAGGGCTAATTAAATCCACACCCTCCATACTAAATCCACACCATATACACTTATTAAAGACTTGTGCCCGTAGGTTTTAAATTTATTTGATACTTCTTGTAGTTTCAAGAAACATATATTTATATAATAAAAAAAAGAAAAAATATGGTTACATTGTTAAAAACATATTTTCAAAGATTTTACAAGGGCATAAGAATATTTACTAATTTAAAAGTTAATTTAGCAATCCAAAATTTTTAATTATTAAATTAAAATGTTCACATATTTCAATTCCATAAAATTAAAATCAAGCAAGTTCCAAGGTGAAATATGCAATCATATTGACTTACTAGCAATATTTACCATTTTATTATATGCAAGCTTAGAAGAAAGTTTAATAATAATAATGAAAAAAAGGTAGTAGGTCATAAGAGGGAAGAGAAAAAATTTAAAATAACTTCAGAGAAATATAAATTTTGGAACGACAGAATCAAGAAAAAGAGTTTCTATAAAAGACAATAAAAATTTGGGTGTGAATTTTTTTCTGTAGAAAATATGTTCTTTTAAGTCTCTTTAGCAGAGAATCGGAATATATTCATTATTGCTTACCTAATACTCGTGCTATAAAATGTATAATTTTTGGAGTGTCATAGATTCTGACGGGGATTACCTACTGATTAAATTACCCTCATTTTAACATTAGACCCTCGAGCAAGGATTGGTCCTATTAACGAGATTTAGAAAGGACTCCAAATGATCACAACAACCAAAAGTGTCCTAGCCGGGGCTAAACTTCAAATTTTGACTCCCAAAAAAGTTTCGAACTCCGATACAAGAAGCACATTTTAACAGACCTCTTGCCCATGATGCAGAGATTTCAATATACGTTACAAGCGATTTCCTACGACTAGAAACTCATTATAATTGAGTTGTTAGAACTCATCTGAAATGTTTCGTTTTAATTTTTCTTCAATCTTAACAAGTTGACTCATTCGCCACAATTTGTGCTAGCATAAAGCTCATAGCAACACGATAAGAACCGAAATGCTACGGACTGAAAGAGAGGCCGAATATGAAATAAGTAGAATGATATAATCCATTTACACGAGGAATGTGAAGACCGACAACATCATGGAGTATGCAATGTTCGGACGATCAGAAGGTCAAGGTGGTGAACATGGCCTTCAGACGATGGAAAAAAAGGTTCAGAAGTCTGCTATGAATTCAACCCCAGAGGAGATGCTCAGCAAACACAAACAGGTTGAGTAGCCTTTTTGAGCCAAGCCTTCTCAGATTCATCCAAATATGGAGCGAGGATGTCACTACATTTGGAATGATAATTATTCAACCATTCAATTTCTTCAGGTACAAGTAGACTAAAGTCGATCAATTTCGTTTGATACGGTGCCTGAAAACAAAAATATACGACCTCAATGCTAACTCTTACCAGAATAAGAGCGACACAAACTATTGAGCAAAATGAGAGGGAAGCATGCATGAAAAAATGCAAGCAAAAGGCGCGCCGACATTAAGACTTGAGGATGGCCTAACATCAAATACCAAAAAATGCAATAAGAAATAAGTGAGCCTTCAATGCAAAATACTTGCCAAAAGGCTTGTTTCTAATCAAAATTGTATTTCCATAATCCAGGGTGAAAGATGCACAGGCACAAGTGAGCCTTGTGCCTTGGAAGACGCATGTGCACTTTAATTTTCACATAAATGTATAACACGAAAGGGGATGCGTGGAGTAAATTTAAATTACCCAAGTTCAGTTGCTGGCTTGTTTTGAAGTCATAAATGTATTCCCACAACTCTAGGTTCAAATACACGGACTTCAATTTAGACCGGAATGTACAACACCAAAACAGATCCATTGGAACAATTTAACTTACCCATGTTATATGCTCGAAAGTTAAATAGCCTTTGTCATCAAAATTGAACTCTGTATCAGCCTCCTTGATGATAAGCACATTCTCCAGTCTTATACCAAAGTTTCCATCCTCGTAATAACCAGGTTCTGAAATATGCTATTTGAATCACTTATCTAGTGTGTAGAAATCTCATTTCGAATAAGCCAGTATTTCATGCACACACAATGGAAATTACCAACAATAGAGAAAGAAGGAATTATTCAAATATGCATATAACACCATAGGAGCACCTGAGAAACCAATTTTCCTACATATGAATTTGTCTACTCAAGTATTTTCAGACCTTTATGAGATGTTAAAGAAGCAACTAGACACTAATTTCATAACATCCAAGCCTCTAAGTGTATGGCGATTGTGCCGATCCAGGTATATTGGCTTGCTTTTACATAAATATTATTCCGAACAAGCAAAATAAATGACAAATCCAATAACAATAAGAAAGGGCATGCGACAAAGCACAAGGTATGGGACTAGACATGGAATACCATTGATGGTTAATGTTTAATTTCCTTTATCAGAAAAAGCAAGTTAACATGCATTATGTTGTCAGTGAAACAATGCCAAGTTAGCTTAACTTTACTTCCCTCTTGGTACTTATTTTAAGGTTGTAGGTACCAACTAAAGACAGAGACCCTCCAACCTTCATCTTTTGTTTGCTTACATGCTAATCCGCTTATAAGTATGTAATATATCAAGTGCGCACAATAAATGAGACATAAGTTATCAATTATATGCAAGTCTGTTTCGAAACAAATTTAGTCAACGAGAAGCATGACAGTATAAAGATGAGCAACAGGATAGTGACACTAACCATCCGTGACAGTCATTGAAGCTTGTAACGGCACATTACGAGCAGCAGGTCTGAAACTAATTTGATGGGGTCCTAACATTACAAAAATAAATACATTAAGATTCGCGGATAGCCTGCATTGATACTCTAAAAACCACTATAAAAATGCACATACTAACTACCTTCATGAACATTTAAGTAGGAACCAATTCCATGACCAGTTCCATGCCTATAATCAAGGCCATACTTCCACAAAGGAATCCGAGCAAGAACGTCAAGAGTATTTCCTAGAAAAGAGTGATTGGAACAATAAGAAATTGAATTCCTCATAACATCACAAAACAACAAAGCTATCCACTGCATTTTCCAAAATATGGAGGACTACTGCCTATACAATATTTTACTACTAGTCATCACAGCACTGAGAAAAAAATTAATCAGGACAATACCATTGGTTCCACTTGGAAATTGAGCATTACCCAATGCAATGTGACCCTTGAGAACCTATGAAATAGTTTCCAAAAGAAGGCAATATTTGTCAGTTGCAGAAATGGGTGTTTATTTACGTGCGTGAGGTAGAGATGTTGGAAAGCCAGTAAATTTTGGAACCTTCCTTTTCAAGCATAAAGCCATATCAATAAAAATAAAAAAGCTTAACGAAGACATAAATTTGGGCAAAATCATTAAGTTAATAAAGTTAATAAACAGGACTAAGATCTAGGCATCA
Source organism: Coffea eugenioides (assembly GCF_003713205.1). Taxonomy (NCBI): domain Eukaryota; kingdom Viridiplantae; phylum Streptophyta; class Magnoliopsida; order Gentianales; family Rubiaceae; genus Coffea; species Coffea eugenioides. The sequence goes on from NC_040041.1 coordinate 2,018,314, forward strand.
AGACTGCAACACTCAATAAGACCTTTTCACTTTAGATTCCTAAACTAATTTAGATAACAATCAAATAGCTCATAGTCAACTAAACAAGAAAAAAAGCTTGTTGCTAGAATCACTTTCAAGATTTTGAAACTGCCCTATCATTTGTTTCACAATGATTTATGGACATCACGAAAAGCAGCTCGTACTAAACAAGAGCCCAATCAACTCAACCAAAAATTCATCCTAGCATATCAGCTGTCTGTTATGCACATCTTTTTTTCTTCTCAGCCTTTCTGGCCAATTCTCTTAGGTAAGCCAAATTATCTTAAGGGCTCATTCTCTTTCTCTTTCACTGTGATATAATGGCATATCCATCTTAGGGGGCAAAAAAATTTTTTTTTTTTTCTGGACTGTTCATAACTCATCATGTTTTTTCTTAATTGACCAACATTTACCATACAAGTCATTAAAGCTTACTCTGTCCTATAGGTTTCCATTCCAAAGTGGATACTGAATGGGTGGGAAAGAACTCCTAAGCATTTTGACATTGCTAGATTGCTCGCTACCACTTCATATAGCAAATCTTATGTAACCCCACAATCAAAAAATGTTACAAGAATGAATGATGCTCTAGGACAATTAAGCTTTAAATTGAAAGTCTAAAAATACATCGGATTTAAAGAAAATCAACCATCATCTATGTCAGTATAACATGCTTTGGACATATACATACTTCATCCACTAAACAAATGTCATCATAACATGCTTCGAATATACTCATTGTACTGAGTAAACAAAATAAGGACTCACCAAAAAAAAAAAAAAGCATAGCTACATACCGCAGTATAACATGCTTTCTCGTGTTTTGTGGGTTTTCCAAAATGAACTGTTCGAGTTATATCTGTTGTTCCATCAAGATACTTCAAAAACAACATATGACATCAATTAAAAAGATCAATGAATTAGAGAGACTAATAAAATGCAAATAGAATTGAACATGTAATTTAGCAATTAATGAATCAAAAACCCCCTGCTAGACAAGGAAGTTGCTAAACCTGCGCTCCTGAGTCAAAGAGGTAAATGCTATTTGGATCAAGATCGGCACAACTTTTTGCATCAGGTGTATAATGAATAATTGCAGCATTTGGACCAACTGATGAAATAGTTGGAAAGCTTAATCCTCTAAAGTACTGCAACAGAAAAAGGAACGTTAAACTTAGATATATGAGAGAGATTTGATGTTTTCAACATTGAAAAAATCACAGTTATTTAAGCTATATAGTTCAAAACGACACAAACCAAATGCATGTAATAAAAAAGATCCATTAAGGTAAAAATACAGCCAATATTTTAATGCTATCCCCAGAAAAAAAGATGTGATAACAGGACTGTACTTTTATAGCATGTTACAACAATTAGATGACAGCTTTCATCTCCAACATAAACAATGAAGCTAAATGATATGTGAAGATTTGTTCCAGAAGAATTGCTCAAAGGGATGAAGTTGTTTATATATATGTCCTTGTAACCACTTCTAAGCAAGTAAAAGTAATGAAACAAAAAAAAAAAAATCACACAACAAAATATCATGGCAAATCTACATAGTTGTACCTCTTTGGACGCACGGAACTGCTCTAACTTATCACTTGCAGACACTTCTGTTAGTCTAGTGGTGTTTCTGCCAATTATTCAACAGAGATATCTCAGCAAAAATACTCTCCCTGAGAATTATTCAGACTAACATGAAAAAGAAAAATAATCATGGTTAAAGCCAATTTTTGACATTGAGTCACTAATAGGGGTGCAAATGAGCCAACTTAGCTCGAGCGCCTACAAGTGCGAGATCAACTCGACTTAAAGTATCTATACTCGAACTTGAGCTCATCGATATTGTTGCACCTCATCAAGCTTGATTGAACCCAAAGCTGTTCAGTTAGTTTCAAACAAAAATATTTAACCTACAGAATCAAATTCAATCAAACTCTCAAAATATGAATTTAGACTAAAAAGCTTTGATCTTATGACACTTCAATTCACTAGATATCTAAGAATTCCTAGCTGCTAATCAAAATTAATCAAAAGAAAATTCATATTTGTTTTCCACACAAAACAAAGGGGACAAGGAATAGAAGAGGTGGTAGTGTTAGGCATACTTCTAGAAGTTTTTGGTGCCATCAGTTGAACAAGACAAGTGGAACTAAAAAATGATATTTGGTATCTGATTGGAAGAAAGGGAGAAAAAGGTGAACAGAGGAAAGGCTGGGTGTCTACACAAGTGCACCTTCCAATTCTCTTCAGTAAAATAAGATGATTAGAGGTTCAGAAGCAAAAGAGTGAATGAAATAGATGGCTACAAGAAGAAAAGCAAGTGATAGACTTCATTCTCAAGTTGTATCAAGATCCTTCAAGAGTTCAAGATATGTTGTTCAGATCTAACTCTGCTGGCTTTGCAGCCTAAGCTCAACCACTGGTCAGGTATTGAGCCGCTCATGGGTGCTCAGTGTCAAATTGTAGAGGCTCAATTGTAAATTTAAGTATTAACACATTAATCAATTGTTAAACCATGTTAAAAAGTTTTCTTGCATCAATCATGTAATTGACAATGGTTTTGCCTAACAAGTATGAAATAGACAACACAACTACAGGACATGAAAGTCCCTGAGCCTTGTAAACAATCTGACAGTGTGAAATAAGAAGCGAAAAATACTGCTACATACACGTCCTTCTTAATATTTTCCGCCTCCAAGAAGTAACCAGAAGCACCATATAACTCCTGCACCTGTAAATAGAGAAGAACCAGAAACAAATATCTAAGAAAAATCCAACAAAGATGAGAAATTCTTCAATCATAACTTGGAAACAAGGTGGAATGACTTGTTTGTGTTAGAACAAGTTTTAACAAGGCAAGATGAGCATCAAGCACAAATGCTTTTACAGTATGTAAATATTCATCTAAAATTCCAAAAAAAAAAAATGAAATTAAATCTTCGAGAAATAGAAACTATCAACAGATAAAAAAAATAATATCTAGGAATGAAACTACGACAAAATTGGCACTTTGGCAACTCTCTACGAAGTAGTAGGAATGATATGTATTTTAATGCAATAAAAGTTCATTGGAGACCATTTCTGTCTAATAAGCATTGTTTCTCAATCAAAAAAGAGCTTCAATAATAGACAAGTATTAGGAGATAAAGAGGGGAATGGGATGAACATTTGATCAACACTTAATAAAACAACAATTTCCACATACCTGCTTATCCAACCAGACAAGATATTGCACAACGGCAGCCCCATCTCGTATGTGTGCTTTCTTTAATCCATCCATCTCAACAGGGTTCTAAAAATCATACAAATCAGCTTTTCAAAACATAGAACTACAGTTTTATGGACATATCACGAAATAATGCAGCAATTTTGGTTATGTACACAGTCAGCAAGCGATCTTTTAGTGAGAGCCCTTATAATAAATTTTTCCACAGGTACGACATACTTAAAATATTAATTTAATACTCCAAACACAGCATAATGGTAGAAGGGGAAGCATAAGTTTCATTAGATCAAAAGAAACATTACAGAGAAATAAAGAACAAAAAGTCTCGCATAGTGAAAAATAAGTACAATAAGATGGGCATTCTTTACCAAATTAATCTACACGTTTGTTGCATACAGTTGAACTACTGCACCAAGATCAATTTTACAGTCAAATAGTCAAATGAGGCCATAAAATTAGTTCTTATCCATTTCTTTATGGTATAAACATCATCTACCATGAGTCGAACAACCTAAAATTTAGCATATCTGACATCCTTCTTAGAGAAGTTTTTATACCTTTAGAGCTTTTGCAAGAGCCAAAGGTGACTGTTGTAGGAGAACCTCGTTGGTATTCAATTTTGAATATAAAGCAAAGCAACAATTTCCAGGATCAACCCAAATGAAATTAGTACTACTGCTATTGTTGTTATGGTGCCCGCTTTCAGATATACTAGCTCTAGTAGCATTAGTTGAAGAGATAGGTTTGAGCTGATCAGATGCAAGTAGGGTTACATCTGAGGTCACAGCACCATAATCACGTACTTCAATTCCATTTTCCTTCATAGTGATGTTTACCTGAGATGATGTATGTTTCTTAGACTAGATACAAAGAAAGTTACAATAGAATACAATAAATTAATTGAGATCAAATGCTATTAGAAGCAACCTCAGACGATAACTTCCTCTGGTCCACATACAAGAAAGCTGAGTTTAATGTTACCACTGCAAACGCATGAACAACTGGGCAGTAGGATACATCAGTGCCGCGAATATTATAAAGCCAGGCAACCTATATGGTTGTAATTACATTAAATTGCAAAACAAGCTGAAGAAACCAATATTTTTCAGAAAAAATCGACAATTGCAAAGAACCAGACCACAAGCACCAGAGACTTACCTCATCAAGAGTTGTTATCAGTATACCACGAGCTTTTTCCTGCACAAGGTTCTCTCTCAAATCTTTTAACTTGTCTGCAACAGAACGACCAGAAAATTGTGGAGGATGCACAGCAACAGGATTCAGTTCAAGTGGTGGGCGGCTAATCCAAACTTCATCCACCAAGTTTCTGGGTGTCTGAATCAACTTTTGCTGTTTCTTACTAAAAGCACGCTCCCATTTCTGTGCAGTGTCTACTGACACACACCAAGGATCAACACCAATGGCAGCATCTTTTGGTAAATTCTAGTTTGGCAGTTAACAAACACCAGTTAACGTGGTGAATGAGACAAGAAACAAAATTCTAATACTGTAGCCAGCAGTAAATCCAAATTGCAATATCAAGCAACAACCAGCCATTTTTGGAATGCAAGACGTGACAAGTTACCACTACAAACAAGTAAAAGAAAAAGTAGGAATCAAAATGTGAACCATTGTCAACCCAAAAAGTGGCAAAACAAACTGATGTTGAGAATGCATTTATCAAGCAAGACCACAAGTTCCAAATTTCCCTGCACTCAATGCCAGTTCATGTGTTCTTTATCAGCCGAAATAAACTATTTGTGCAACTCCAGCATGAAATTGAAGGATGTGGAAAGTTGATTGCAATCATAGGCACTGATCTTTTGGGATGCAAGAAGCTTTCTCACGATTTTGATAATCCCTCTTAACTTTTTTCCTGAATATTTATTTTTTATTTATCAATTTGTTTTTTATTTTTATTCTTATTTTTATTTTTATTTTTTTGGGCAGGGGGGTTAGATATGAGGGTGATGGACCCAACAGACTGAGTACTATATTGGCATGCAGTGAAACTAGGAAGTTTCCACAAAGTAAGAACGATTTTGGTTCTTCATTTGAAAGAGGAAGAATTAGCTGAGACAAATTACCAAAAAACTAGGAGTTGCCATTCGTGCTATCGTTGTGAATGGTAAAAGTAAAACTGCTTCGGTTATGCAAGAAAGGTTACCCCGTGAATGTAGGATGAAATAACATCGTACTGTTATACAACCCAACTAGCTAGAGTAGCTAAGCTGCAACTGAAGTCCTTGCAAGGAAATAGGTTTGAAATGCAGTATACAACACTTACAACAGATTGGGAGAAGTTACATGCAATGCATCACAAAACTTGGTTTTTCCATATCCACATTCTTAACAATATAGTCGCCATGTAAAAGGACTCACATCTGCCATCCAGATATCAACAGGCGGGTCTTCTCCCATGCGCATGAGCTTCCACTGATCATTAAGTTCATGGGCCGCCTGGAGAAAGTACCGCCCATCAGTCCACAGTCTTGCTTCTTCCATAGTTACAAGTGCCAAACCTAAAATAGTGGAGACCACATTTAATAAAAGTTTCAACAGCTAAAATCAGCAAGAACATTTTCAAAAAATGTCCATTCACGCACACAGACCCATACACACACCTAACTAGCCTTCCATAGCATTTTTCTGCAACAATACACGGTAACAGCACAAAGCTCAAATTTGGTGCAATACAAAGTTCAATTTGCTAACAATGGAAATACACCAAATTTGAACTAGTGTCTACGAAATATATAAACAACTTCAGAAACTCCAGAAAACTAAGTTCAATAGTTACTATTCCCAGCTAGAGCTCTAAATCGAAACGTACAATTAAGTAAAAAGGTCACCGATTAATCTTCATCTCTTCTTGCGATCAACTAATCAACTAAAGCAATTTGAGTTAAATGTCAAGTCAGATTGATTGCATGAGATAGTATTTCTTGTTCTCCAAAAGTAGCAAAAACGTTTGTTTCATACAACGGTAAGATGTGAAAACAAAAAACAAATTGAAGACTAACCAGCACTTCCGGCGAATCCCGATATGAATGCGCGCCTCTTGTCCCTTGCAGATACATACTCGCTCTGCCACATCGTTCTACCATGTTAGTATAAACGAACGGATAGCTAAATAAGAGCAGAAATCGAGCATCAAAAATCAAAGGCAATGAAAGTAACATCTAAAAACGCCAACAATCTAGAAGTATTAAAGCATCTGATAGAGCCATAGAATTTCAAATCAATCCGCTTTAAATGTCCAACAGCGGACATCCAAAAAAAGAGAAAAAATGGGAAAACGAGAGCAAATAAAGTTAAAGAAGACAAGGAAAAAAGTAAATGAAAAGAAGAGACCTGGTGATAATCTTCGGACGGAACAAGCAAGGCATGGAGAGGGGGAGAGTGAGAAGCCATCAGAGACCTCAACGAAGCCAATTTGTCCTCTTCCGCCATCGATGCTGCTCTTTCTCTCTTCCCCTGTCTGATTTGACCTCTTTGTTTCTTTTCCTTTCGATCTCTCTTGAGAACTGAAAGTGCGTGTGTTTGGTTTTTTTAATATACACTCACTACTTAGCAGAGCGCTGCAACTAGCTAACACTAGAGGAGCGAGAAAGAGATGGAGGTGATTCGGCTTTCGGCTATGGATTTGCCAGACCTTTTTGAGTTTTTAGTTTTTAATCTCGATTCTCTGCTTTGGATTTGCGCGACCTTTCAAGTTTTTATTTGGAGCGCTGGTAAATCCCCCCAAAATATTGGACGACGGACGGAAGTACTACGGGCCAACCCCAAAATATTGCAAGTCGTTGAAGTTGTAGTAGCGTAGACGGTGCAAAGTGCAAACTGCTATCCCACATCAAATACAGGATTTGGATTCGCGCTAGCGCTGGCACTCCCCGTCCTCCAACGATCGAATCTCCATGAGTTTACACGTGTTATACGATATCTTTCACACATCATCCTCTTTTTAGTGTGTTTGGGTGTGTGATTATTTTTAAAAAAATTATTTACATCAGGCGCATATTTTTTATTATTTTTAATTTTTAATTATCTTTTTATCTCACATGCATAATGTATTACATCACAAAAAATAGTACAATATTTTTCATAAAAAATGTTCAAATAATCTTCTATCTAAATACAAAAATCCATTAAATCCGATCCAATGATAATAGTTGGAGAACAAAAAGAAAAATCCACTTTACTTTTTCTATTCAAATATTTCAGGTTAACCAAAAAAGGAAAAATAAAGTTCGAGGCTCGACGGTCACCCTCACACAATGCGATAAAGTGTCCTTTTTTTCTCTATTTGAATTGCTGATACCCTGAGATAGTGGTGCTTGGATTGCAGTTTTTTTACCAAAACATTCTTACGTTTTTTGTAAATACATTTTTCAATCATTTTTTTTATCTCACATACATCATATCGACAAAACACTCCAAAAAATGGCAATCCAAACAATAATTTTTCAAGTTCTTGTTTTCTTTGGCAGTGGTAGGAAGTTAAATGGCAATCCACAATTTTCATATGTAAAAAGATAAATTTAACTGCTACAAAAGTATTTTGGTTTAATGTATAAAAACTAGAACATTAATGTCTAATAAATGTATAGGGTGAAGATTTAGCATGCAGGGGCATGGACTCAGCCTCTCCCTTTTTATCTTTTTCTAAGTCAACTTCGTTGCTCCAGTTAAAAGGTTTATTCAATTATTTGTCAAGATCGTTGTTAAAGGAATATAGGAAATATACATTAATTTAATCAATCGAAAAACGATCTTCTCCATCAACGAACTGATGACTGCAATTACCTAAAGAGAGGCATACAAAGAGCAGTATAGACACACTCTTCTAAGTTCCAGATTATAAATAACTTTTAATCATGTACATTTTCGACATAGAAAATGATTCTACGCGCATCGGACAATGGAAGTAACATCACAAAAAGAATGGGAGCCTCAGATTCAACATGAGGCCGTTTGTCACTATCAATTTACTCAGAACCATGTTTTAACTCGCAAGCAAGACGGGGTAGGATAAAGTCTAAAACCACATTGTCAAATTTGTGCAAGTTTCTTCAATACCGCAGCCATATACTTTCCCTGATGCTCTGCCAGGGCCAACTCTATTTCGGTTGGCTGTCTTGTGCCATCACCAGCAAAGACTCCAGCTCCATATGCAGAACCCCCTCGAAGAGAATCCATTTTGAACATACCAGCTCCAAAGGTGTATCCAATGGGAACATAAAGCATTCCATGATGAGCCAACTGGGTGATTGCAGTCCAACTGCGATAAACATACCAGCTAAATAACCATTAGCCATCAGGGACATAAACTTTTCGGTCACATAAAAGCATATGGCATCATTGACCCTCCTTAGCATTCCAAAACCAATAATATACTAGCACAAGAACTAAAAAACAAGGCACCAGATCATAAGCAAAGATCTGTCTTGCTCTCATTAATCTGAAAAACTTGCACTAGATGAATTATCTTCTTGGTAAGTAAATCCATAAAAACGTAAAGGGAATTAAATATGGCATCCAAGATCACAAAATTTGCATCAACGGATCCAAGCAACACACACACACACACATATTTCTTGGATAAGAGAGAGAGAGAGAGAGAGGAAGAAGAAGAGGCTAACTACATTGTAAGAATCAATGACTTGCCTTAATGTCTATCTCCCCTGTATGACATGCAGCAAGGCATGACCAAATTACTGAATCTACTATCTATGCCACAATTTTACTTACAATAACCCATCAATTTGGTTATTTCACCTTAAGATAACCTCCCTTGGCCCAAAAGGATTTTGATTGACTAGCATGTTGAAGATTGAATCCACATACAAGGTAAGTAATTTAACTCTTCTTATTAGCACTACAGCACTCTATGAGGAATATCAAACTTGACAAGGATTTAAAACTATTAGCCAAAAAGGATTTACTTTCTCACAATCACCCACAAACTCCTTTATTATTACCCAATAAAATTGTCTTTCAGCAGTAAAATGCATAAGCATTAGAGAAAAAGAGCACAGTTTTTAAGGTATTAGACTATTGTTCATGTGTTTAATTCCTAATCAACATTTTTAACGATTCAAAGATAAATTTGTACATATAAGTGAAATTTACTCCAGAATGGACATCTGCAAGCTTTTGACATTCTCATTGCTTTCACAAGCATATATTAATATCAAATTCAATAAAATGAAGTTACCCATCTAACCCCCTGCTCAATCCCAAATGCCCCAGCCCAACAAAGAAAATGGAAGAAAAGTCTCTCACCAACTCGACATATCCTAGAATTTATGGAAGTTAAAGCTGTTAAAAAATAACTCAATACTTCATTAATTGGATGACAGAGCTGGAAATGTTTCACAATTTTTGTTCCTGCAGTGATGAATGCATTTATTATATGACAAGAGGGTCTGATACCTTCACATCAGGGCTCTTGAGTTTAGGCCTAAATATTACTGTAGCTCCATCAATTGCCACCTATATAGCAACTTATAACTAATGAATCATGCTAAAGCAGATACAATACGATGATAATAATGTCTTCAAAGTTTAGCCTCAGCAAATTGAAAGCCATAAATATTGACTCATGCAATTGAGGTTGAAAACAAAATAAATCTCTTCACCACCCGAAACAAGTTGATTCAATCATCATTCTCCAATAATAGATTCACATTGCTCAGCCATATTACATTCTTTAGACATCCGCACCAGTCCTTCTCACACATTAAATCATTAATATCACAAACATGGACATAAATTTACGAGCTATGATTATCTCTACACGAAATTCGTTTTCCCAAAACTGCTGAGAGCTTTAACCAATCCACCCCAACTCCCAACATCTTCAATGAATAATTTAGGCAAAATCTAACACTAGAACTAACATGCATATGTCTCCGTCAAAAAATCTAAATAGTATAATCTAATAACAAAATAGAGCATGTGCTACTACTTCAAGATCTCTTCAGAGTGCGAGAACAAACCTAAAAATGGCTAATTAATCGGTTTTTTATCAGGGCGGACACGAAATGGGAATCATAACAAATTGAAATTAAACTACATATATCTGTTCTAGGAAAGAATTCACCGGTAAGCTTAAAACAGATAGGGAAAAAGACGCTTACGCAGTGGTCTCTTGACCACCTCCTTGCGTCCCAGTACTAACAAAAAACCCGGCAGGCTTTCCAGCGAGCTTCTGCTCTCTCCACAGCTGGCCAGTAGAATCAAAGAAAGCCTTCATTTGGGCGGCCATGCATCCATACCTCGTCGGAAATCCAAACAAGAAGCCATCAGCCTGTGTCAAGTGAGCCGCCGAAGCAATCTCGGGAATCGAATCATCTTTGGGCGGGGCCCGCATTTGGGCCAACACATCATCGGAAAGGGTCTCCGGAACTCTATACAGAACTGCCTCCACCCCCTCCACGCTGTCCACCCCTCTCTTCATCCGCAGCGCTAGGCCCTCCACGTGGCCGTACATTGAGTAGAATACTATGAAGAGTTTAAGATTGGCTTGAATTGGGATTTCACTGACGGCGTCGGTGGCAGGGGTGTCGTCGGTGGGTTCCACTTGGGGAAGTGGACGGTGGCTGTCTTGGGTGGAGGAGGGTTTGGGACCTTTTTGCTTGCTAGGGACGCAGCCCCCTCCTTTTCCCATTTTTAATTGATTAACGGAGTTGCGTTAAGGTCCAGTGTGTGACTATGTGTTATATAAGCTGTCTGTGCGAGTGAAAAATGAAGAAGTGAGGGAGTGGGTGGATGGAGTTGGTAAATGGTGAGGTTTATGGTGGGGTGGGCGTTTGGGACTCTGAAGGATCGGAAGAAGAGAATCGTGGAAAATCAGGAAGGCCGACCAGGGAGAGCTGAAATGGCACATTGGCATGCGAGTGGGATTTTGTTTTGATTGCGATTGCCAAGTTTGGCGTGAAAACGGGATATTATCCATCTTCTCTGGAGTCCAGAAGTTTTTTCACGGGATAATTTTAGAAACCTCCCCGAGGTTTTTGATAATTTCACCGAGCTTAGTTGAAGTTTTAAAAATTACATCTATCTCTTTTATTCATCTAAAATCATAATACTAGTCTCAACACTTTAATAAAACTCCCTTGTTAGATATGCATAAATGAAAAATGGATTTATAATTTTTTTTTTCCTTTTCTCTTCTTATCCCTCCTTTTTTTTATATTTTTTCAATAAACTCACAAAACTATAGTTATTGATCATAGTTGTTATTATTACCAAATGCTGAACTAGTAACCTTTTTTTTTTTACAACTTTGAATGTTTTCTAACATTTTTTGTCAATTTTTTTTTAGAAACAATAGTAACTCAAAAAAAAAAAAGACCCAAAATGTAGTCTATCATAGTAATACAACTATTGTCATAATTGCTCATAAAACAACAAATATCGTTATTGAAAACTTGATACTATTTCATTATATTTGTTTTACAATTATTTTTTAAAGTAATTTAAAATTTATAAGCTGCGGGCATTTTAGGGTATTCATTTAAAATTTTGATCAAGTCTAATATTTGATTATCAAAAGAAGCAAGTATAATTTTTAAAACTTCAAGGGAATTTAATGAAATTAATAGAAACCTCACAGAAGGTTTATGAAAGTATCCCTATATATATTTTTTTTATTTAGACCTTCAAACAAAAGAATATCCGCTAGTGTTTGGTCTGAAAGGATATTTGTGCTTTGCAAATACTCAATGAGGAGAGATGTTTTTCATTTCACGATTTTTGTCACCACTTTTACTTACTAGTGCTAATATTTCACAAGATTGGAAAAAGAAAATAAGGAAAAACAAAAAGGAGAGAAATAAATTATTGTAGCTGAAAATTACCATTTTTCTTGTTGGTTTCCAGGTCTCTAGCTCAGTTGATAATTTGGATTTAAATGCTAGTAGCAAGCAAAGACGGAGTGAAACACTTAACTTGGGCAAGGGCCAAAATGAAATTTATTCCCACCGGAAATTGGTAACTTGGTCAGGGGCTAAAAGAGTAGTGTTATAAGTAACAAGAGAAGGAGTGACAAAAGTAAAATGGAAGAAACTGGTCCTTTTCTTTTCATTTTCGAGTTCCCTTTTAGGTTTGCACAAATGGGCGATCCCACCATTTTCCTCAAGTAGAATGGAATTGGTGAAATGAAGTCCTCGTTGGGACACAATAATAATTTATCAGTTTTAATTTATGGAACGCTCAAAACGTTAACAGAAGAGAAGAGAGGAGAAGGGGGGATTTTCAGAATTGAACAACTACTAATTGAGAGAGTTTCCTTTCCACCCGTTGTACTTGTCTATGTGACAGCCCAACATCTGGCAGCCCAAGTGCTTTCTTTTGTGCACGTTTTAAAGTAGACTACAGGCCCAATTCCATGAAAAATCCATCCATTCAGGCTGCGTATCCTCCTTTTAGCTCGTACTAGTTCATCCATTCGGGAAACTGGAGATTGGATGGCAAGAATTATCCTCCGAGGATTGTACTTTAGCTTCTATTAGGTGCCGAGGAGGAGTCTGAACCATGGAAAATCTTGAAAGAATGGACAGCGGCTGAAAATGGAAAAGCATGCAAGAAATGGCTTCTAAATGTTAAATTGTTCAACCGTTTCTCTAACTTTTGCAAGTTGGCAGCTGTATCATTAACGTTTATTGACTAAAGATGAAGCAAACACCTATGACCTAAACTACTGAACTTTGGACCACTGGGAAGCATGGCTTATTGGCTTTTTACCAAATTCTGATTGATTTCCTTTTCCGAAAAAAGTAATATGTAGCAGTACTACTATTAAATGAAGTTAATGCTAATTACACTTTCCTCTTAGCTAGGTGTATACCCGAAGGGAATGATGCTTTTTGAGCTACAATTTTTCCACTTCTTCCAATAAAAAAAAAACTTTCCCTTTAATTTTCAATACTCCCAGATTGATTCCAAATTAGCTTTTAGACTAGAAGTGTGAGTTGCTTATGTACTACTAGAATAATCTTACTGGAGCACTCACAACAAAAAAAAAAAGAAAAAAGAAAAAAGAAAAAAAGACAAGTGCAGTGCTAATTTCGAGTCTTAAACTAATAGCATGACTAGATAGATTCCGGATCGAGTAAGTTGGTCTTCAATCGTCTCTTCAACACCTTACAAGGTGCCGAGGACCACCATTTCTCACTTTAGGTGATCTTCAAAAGTTTCCACAGACCACTGTTTTCGGATCTAGGACACCTGAATGATCTATCTCGAATGCTTTAATGCTGCAAATCTATATTTCAAGAAATACATGGCAAAGCCATGAGTTCAACACGTGTTCAGTAACTCACCTAATCTGTATCGAAAGAGGATCGGTTGTTCCAGAAGACCAAAAATGGCAAGTGGTAACCATGTGCTAAAGCTTTGTTGAAGGATTACAGGACGCAAGAAAGAAAGACAGCTAGCATTTTATGGAACAATATGATATGATATGTTGCACAGTTAATTAATAAGCAATGAAACAAGATTGCTTGGAATGCCACATTTCCACTTGTCCTCCATCCACGTCTTGTACGTTTTTCTCATAATCTAATCATCGATTAAAGATTAATTAATGGTTGCTTAAAGCGTAGATTCTTTGACTCTCTAGATGTTAAATGAAGCTATGCTATTAGCTCTACACACCTTCGCTGGTGGGAAGATTTGTTGCCTTCCTCAAGTATGGACAGTACTCTTACTTTAGCACGGGTGCTGTGTGTGGGCTTTCTTTTTAACCTTTAATGAAAGTGATGAACTAGCTTGCCCTCCAGTCTGTAAAGAATGTCCAAAACAAAGGCTTTCTACTTCTCCATGTCCTTTCAAGCATTTGACTATAATTCCTCAAGGGTTTTTCTGGGTGTCCGATGATCATTTGCTAACACACCTAAATCCCACACAATCTATCATGTCATGCGTATTATATACTTTCTCAAATGATTTTACTTTTTTAAAAATTTAACATATAAAATATATTTTAACGAATGTCCGATGAGTACTTGTTAGATAGATCCGTTCATTAAAGCAATAGACAAAACTTTAAGTGAGGGCAGTCAATAGAGTTGAATTGGCCCGAGTGCAGCTCATTTGGCCTCAAAGAAATGAGGCCGAGTCTATTATAATTTTGAGTCAAGTAGAGATTGGGCATAGATTTGATGCATGATTAAAATGTGAGTTATAGGCTCAGCCATATTAAAGTCTAATCCGTTATTATTTATATATATGCACCCTAATATATATAACTATAAAAGTATTATTTTTGAAAAAATATAATATATAATTAGACTATTAGTAATTAGCAGAGAGATAATTAGATTCACTAAATATATTATTAGTAATCTATTCATGTATTTTTAAAAAATTAGATACAATTATTATTGAAAGATTTTTTTATTTATGTACTTTTAATGAACCTTTTACTAGATTATGTGTAGTTTTAGTGTTGTAGATTTCAAATTAACTTTACTACTTAACAGTTATAGTAATAATATTAAAGAAATTAAGAAATAATAAGTGAGTTTCGACTGAGTCCAAAATAAGCTCAAAACCCTAATATATTGTAAGTTAAATATGAGAGCTTTACATATATAAGTCCGAAACTCATGGCGTAAAACCCGAATATCTTACTAATTAGATGAGTCGAGTTTGGATTTATTAAAGTCCGATTCAGATAATCCGATTGATAACCCTACCTCTTAAGCTGGTGGTCGGCTCATTAGCCTTCTAGTTATGTAGATCAGTATATGTCAATTACTCCTAAGCACCCAACGCGCATTTTCCATTGTCTACTGGCGGCCTTAATCAACCTGATGTTGTCGTGTAATTGGGGATGGTGGATTACGGGCGCGTTAACACGGGCCATGCTACCTATCAACGTCAAAAAGAGCTTAATTAAGTTAAGACAGTACATAAGTCAAAATCTACCTACATTATGGCTCAAATTAAGGCGTAATTTGAGGGTTGTTGAATTCTAAGATATAAAATACATTGATGATCCTATCCCTGTGCTTCTGCATGCGTCTTAGAAATCGCTACGGCAAGCAAATTGGCTCGCAGTCAGAGGAAAAGCTAGCTTGAAGGGGCTAAGCCTGCATGGTAAGTGAGGAGGGAAACACGGAAGGAGATTGTTTGTGGCACATTATGACATTACAACACAAACAAAATTGACTAGCAGTATTTGATTTCTGTGTTGCCTGTGGTGAAAAAAATTTGCCATTGATCGTTATCCATTGCCAATATAAGGACTCACAAATCCCTAAATATTCATTCAGTCGTGGGTGCGTTATAGCCTCTACTACAAATCATTATCTGCTCTGGTGTTTAAAAAATGTTACAAATCCTAGCTGCATCAATTCTTACCATATTTTTATTCTAGGCAAGAAAAGAGATGCGTGGAAAGCATTCATCCGGAGAGTGTAATTTAAATTATGATGGACGAAGAGCGTACATATTTGTTACACTAGTGTTTGCATTTATTGATGCAAACCAATGATTGCCAAGTTATGTTATGTGTCAATTGAGAACGTTCCTTAGTTAGCCTGGCTATGCGCAATTTCGGTCCAATATTTTGTTCGACTGGGAGTTATTCTGACTTGGTCAGAATCACCTGAACAAGTCGGACTACTCCTCCAAGACTGTGAGACTTCTGTCCCAAGGATCACAGCACGATTTTCTCCAGAAAATCGAACCTGAGACCTGCTCCTAAAGAGGAGAGTAAGGAAACGTCTGAGCTGCCCGGGGCCAGTCCATATTTGATTATACCAATTTCCAGCTATGATGATGTCCGATACTGTGACGAACATAGTGAAGTCCATATTATCTACATTGTCGCGAAATTTGATAACTTCACATTTGTGACAGGAAAAAACTCGAGTAATTAAGTACAACAGAACGTTGTAACGAATGTGCCAAGGTACTGGGGCTGTGCAATAAGGGGGAAGGTCATGAAGACGTTGAAGAAGGTGGAGAGATAGCAGGACCACCATATTTTCTGCCCATTGGGACTTCATTAATGGTTGGCCAGTTAAGATTTTGTTCACCCGATGCAATAAACAAACTTCTGCTGCATCATTATGCTTAAAGATGGAATAGTTAAGTTAACATAATCAAGATAGTGGATTTGATTAGCCAGAATCCCTCTCTGTGCTCCAATGCATCATCTATAATGGAAGCTGGAAGATGGGAAACAAGGGCTAGAGCTGTCGGGATAAACATGACAGCTACTAGTTTAAGCTTAATCATCAGTCAATGAGACGTACAATAAACAACTCAAAAGCAACCAGGGAATCCTCCCCATACCATGCGCATCTTTACTTTACCCCGGTTTATTTTAATAAGAAAAAGAAGCCATCTAATCTAAATAAATAACACGATTAACCCAACCTGCAAGCTGCGAGCTTGGGAGTTAAGGACAACACCTCCCTAAACTAAAGAAAAAGAGAGAAGCCCTTCTCTCTCCTAACTCGATCCCCTTCTCCATCCTTATCCATTCTTACCACCTTTGTCATTACTTTAGTCGATCGTCTAGTTTACCACATAGTAAACTCCTAAACCTCTCGGTCTTATCCTTGTTGTTTAAGATAATCCCAACTTGAAATAGAAAAAAACCCTCTTCTAGACGCATCATCTACCTTGCCTAGAGAATGAAGATGGTAGGCAATAACGTCGTCACGATCCTATAGGCTATGGGGGCCAAATTTTATGGTGGAACTATATTATAAATACCCGATGGTTCTTGATGTTCGAGAGTTGGACATCAAATCAAAAAAAAAAAAAAAGAAAAACTCAATCAAATGGCATTGGAGACACTTCTGACAATCCTCATAATAACCATTTCCTTTCTCCATTCACAAGAGTGCGCGTCACTCACGAATTTTTTTGATGGGGCTGGGGAGGGGAGGGGTCCAAACTGGCAATGGAGCTCGTGCCACGTGTCACAATAAAGGATGCCTTTTTCTAGAAAGTGTCGTGTTTCCATCAGTATTTCTTAATAGGGGATATTGAAAAACCTACGCAATATGAGCAGGTCCAGTGAATTGAACCCTGCTGCTGGCCGGTTGCAAATATCATGACGCATGCCAGCCGTTGGTAGCTGATGCAGTACATTTTCTCAATTTGATTGGAAAAGATAGAATCTATTCTATTCTTGGAAACAAATTTGTTGGCTATGATAAAAAGGAAGAAAGTAATTCCAACTACAGGACCCTCACAACCAATGAGAGAAGTGTATTTTTATTGCACAATCCGTATTCATAAATGCTGCACATACTACTGAAAGTCGTCGTGGTAGGCCATCAATGTACCGATTCAATCTCCAATTTTTTTTGTTTTCTTTTGGATAAGATTACAACATATGATTCACAATATATAGTGGAAGTAATTTAAACTAAGCCATAAAACGTAAAAATTTATATTACTACAAACTAACTCGGATGCAAACAAAAAGGATTTACATAGGCCTTTTGAGGATGCAATAAAAAGTTTGGCATAAAATGAGGGGTTAAAAGGTACCGGCCGGGAATTCAATAGATTTGTGGTGGTTAAAGCGGCGAAGTAGTTTCCAGTTTGTTTCAGGCTGTGGCTTTTGAGAAAATTGACTTCCTGACCTTCTTGTTCTGCAAATTTATTGGATGATACTACTGCTAGTGTGGGATGAGTATAGTTGAGCTTTGACAGTCTTTTCTGAAGCACCTTTATCATATGATTTATCTGTTCAACAACTTTATCAACGTTGTACTCGACTTTCTCAAAAGCCTCTGTGCTCACACCAAGTTTTTTACCGACGACTTTGAGAAACTACCCACCCGCAATAAAATAAAACATCATCAGTTTGACAGAATAGGAGCATAGACTTCGTCGACCATTTTTTTTTTTTTTTTTTTTATCTTCCATATGATGTCCGACACTAACTTCCAAAAGCAAATGCCAAAAAAGTGGTTCCAATAAAAGATGCATCTAACGTGGTAGAAAAAAATGACCAACACAATTCCCTGAAATATAATATTATTATTATGTCCTTCCACGAACAAAATGTGTTCCTTTCATTTTGGCACCAACTCCAAGATAGCATATTTTTCAAAAAACAAGAAGTTTTTTAAATATAATAATATTACAGCAATATATAAATAAAAAAAACTCATAAAATATCTCATTCATACAATATATTAAATATTTTTATAAAAATTTTTCATATACACTATTATAGTAAAATATTTCAAAAACAGCTAATTCGAACTGAGACATGAGTTCTCCAATCGTAAGTATTCCAAATGTCACCACCATCAATCGCCAAGGCGGCTGGCGGTTAAATTTTAATCTTCCCCCCACCCCCTCCCCCCTCCCCTCTCCGGGGGATACGGGATGGTAAACAGAATGGTAAATGGCGATAGGCAAATAAAAGGTCCATGTAGGGGAAGAAAATTGAGATAGAATGTCTGCATCAATTGAAAAGTTACACGTGGACGGATAGAATCTGTGGTCCCATTCCGGGATTGTGGGGTGATGACACGTGGATAAGCTCTGGGTTGCACCCATGTGCTCTCCTCTTACCTTGGCGTGGAAGCTGTCTTCTTTGCCATGCTTTCTCCTAAAGTAGTTTTTCCAAATTTTTACACCTTTTCTGGTTTCCTCACCACCATCTTGCAGAGGTCCACTCGTTCGATGTTCCGTCAATCGGCTTCAATTTGCACTGATTCTTCCGGCTCTTGGGCTTCTAAACCGCGTATCTTTCTCTTAGAAGATAAATTACTGCGTACTTCTCATTGATCAAGTGTTTAATATTAAACCTTCTTATTTAGATTGCTGTTTTTTCTAAGCAATTTTCAAATTTTTCATAAAACACATTTATCAATCACTATTTTATCTCGCACGGATCATGTCGCTACAATATATCTTCTTATAAAAACTTAAGAAAAAAGCAGTCCAAATGAGTTCAGTTCATGGGCTTCATCAATGGAAAAATGAGCATACGGAGCAATTCTCCTACTCAGAGAGCACTTGTCTTTTAATTGGGCAACTACATAGTTTGTTAGACAAAAAGGACGTTTTTTTTTTTTTTTGAATTAACAGTTGAGTGTTAAAAGTGAGATGGTACCAGCATCGCTGTCAAACTTTTCTTCTAGCTGTCCACTGAATTTCGTGCTCTAGCATGAGCTTTTCGTTTTTGCGGGGAAAAGGATGACAAAAAATGTCTAAGATTTTTAGGCAAAGATTGCTCTTCGCCGAATTGCCTTTTGGCAGTAGTTTCTATCAAGTGGGAAGATATTGTAGATGGACAATAAGATGTTATCAAGTGCTGTGTTAGGAAGGCAGCTTCGAATTTAATAAACCTTTCAGAAGTGGTAGCATAAAATATCAACGATCACAGTTAAAAGGCCGTTGTCAACTTTCAATTTCACTCTTTATTTTTTGCTTGAAACAAAGATTTTGAGCCGCAAATAACTTATCGGAGGTCAAGTTCACTATTATGAACACTTGTAGTTAATCAATCTTTGTTCGATTGACTACTGAAGGGGTGATTCTTGGACGGTCAAGCCAAGCTGATCTAATACGTCCCCTTCCTAAGCGAGCTGACTTTGTGATATACTTTTCCTGATACACACACTAGATGGACCCTTGTTCCCCCCGGAATACCTCCGATGATTAAGTTAATTTTGTGATAAATGAATAATGAGAATAAAAAGAGTAGAGTTCTTACTATATTTCTCCCTCCTCCCCTTCTGAATAAGGGGGGAGTGGTATTTATAGGGGACAAGTTGGAGGAAGGAATAGTGGGCTCCAACTTCGTAGGAACTGACAGGGACTGAGCGTGTCCAATCTGATTCGACAAGATGGAGCAGTAGACAGGTCCCGTCAGATGTCTTGTCCACCATGCAGGTGTCAGGTTCTCCGATAAGATCTCGGATGTTGTGTCTTGCACAGCACCAATTCGAGGCACCAGTGGATGTAGAAGTCACCTCGGTTATCCGCATGCGATGTCTAGTCGAGATGACCAAAACTGGTAGCGATCCGTCCCAAATAATAAAGGATCGATGCATGGCCATCCTCAACTACTTACTTTGTCCGTAGCTAAAAAAAAATCGACGTCAATAAATACTTCCGATTATTGTGTTCCCGACTGATTTTGAACAATGGCTGAAGAGCAATCAAATTGATAAATGTTGCATGTGATATAACTTGCCAGAGTTTATAGTTCAAATGATTTAACTAAACTAGAAAATAAGTAGGACAATAATTCTTTTCTGATAGCCCGAGACAGAAGAGACATCAACTTCATAAACAGGTATTGAATAAAGTTGTTCAACGAGTTTCCTTTCATGTTTTCAGTTCAATTAATGTCGAAACCGTGTTGGGCCATTTCAAAAGAAAAAACTTTAAAGGACAGACAAAGTGCTCTTCATTTTCTCGACTGAACTCTTGGAAACGGTAATCAAGTTCTTCATGCATTTCCACCATGTTAGTCAAATCCTCCATGTACGTCCCACAGCATTCGATCAATCAATAACTTATCTGCTTTCTTCTTTTTCTTGTTCATCTGAAGCCGACATAATTGTCATGTTTCAGTTTGCTTGGACAAGGAGATAAGGAATAAAGAGAGTACATTCTGTACATGAGGGAGTTATCCAGTTGCAGACAGGTTGAGAACAAGATGAACCGAAGTACATGTTCTTGAAGGAAAAAAAAAAAAAAAAAAAAAGAAGATAAAACACCCCAAAAAGTGTGAACAGGATTGAGAAAAATAAGATTATCCACCCTTTTTTGCCGATACGTGTCTCCTTGTAGTTCAAAACATGATAAATGCTGCTCACAAAATCAAGAAAAGGTTTCGACAAATTACGTTTACTTTAGGGTTGGCAAATTCAATTTCAGGGCACATATTTTTGCTACATTTTAAGTTCAAAAAGATTTAGAGTACTAATTTTGAAGTGATTAACAGTGCATCTCTCAATTTAGACAAACCAACACACCTAATAAAACAATTGAGTGATCCAAATAGACGTAAAAAGTACATCTCTCTGGTTTTAAAACATTCTGAGTTTGGAACGGATATTAAGCTATTTATTCAGGAAGCAGAAATGATGCAGCGTAATTATGCTAACGGTTCATAACGAAAACAATCTGAGTTGAATCTTAGGAAGTACAACAAGTTAGTTAATCAATAACTTTTGAATCATAGAAATATTACTTAATAAATAGAGTAGCGCAATCTGCTAGCTTAGCAAACGTACACCCCAATATGCTAAACTGGAGGGAAGAAGAGACAATTAATTAATGATCTATATATGCTCGCACTTCCTTGATTAATTGACATATAATAATTCTTTATAGTAATTAATATAGCCAACATTTGGTCTATGCATCTTAAGGGTTGTGTGTGTGATGTAATTGCATATGTCAGGTGTCAAGCTCCGGGCAGTGTCATGTGGTTGTGATTAGTGAAGATGCTGTCAAAGTTTCACTATTTACAACTCTCGAGCCACGCGTGTGAACGTGATTAAAAGCCATAACAGTAGTATTAGCTAAACAGTCTTTAAGTTAATTTAAGCTAATAAAGCCGGGCTTGATTAGCTTGCTGCTGATGATGATAGCCATAGAAAGAGGAGAATACCACCCAATTGGACAACAAAAGCAACTCAAATGCCCAAATCCAGAGGCCAACCGTACTCTTTGTTTAATGACTTCGAGGCGGTCAGCTTTGGGATCCCAACCTAGTTAATTCATCCTCACTATTACAAAGTACTCCTGCTGTATTACTTTGTACCGTCGACGTGGTGCTTCGTGGTTTTCTGTTCATAACTAAATCAACCCCCCAGTCTAATCGCCCTTTATTGTCTACCCAATCAAGAAAGTGAACAGAACCTTCTCCAGACTCTAGGCCTAAAGTATGTGTCTACCAACAACAACAACAACAACAACAACAACAGGATAAAAATTACCAACTACTCCCTCCGTTTCACTTTGATAGTACTTTTTTTTTTCCACATAATTTAAAAAAAAAGTAGTTAACTTTGTTAGAAAAGTAAATTTAGATTGCTATTTTCTTAAAATACCCTCACATTAAATAGAGTATAACTTTATGGGAACTTGAATTGATGGTAAAAAAAGAATCAACTCTCGTTACATGGGGTAGGTTTATAGTAACAACAACTTACATTGAATAAGGGCATTTTAGGAAAATTAAAATACAACTACATTCTTCAATTGGAAAGTGAACTACAATTTGGGACAGACGAAAAAGGAAAACAGGACTATCAAAGTGGGACGGAGGGAGTATTTAGAAAATGGATTAGGTTGATGGTTATGCTGACTTTATGTTTTGTGTATTGGGGTGCTTGAGCATGTAAGCCTAAATGTGTCTTACTACTATTGCTCTGCATGATTTTTGACACCTTTGCTCCTACACTAAATTTAGTTATATTACTTGTCGGATATAAATCATGAAAGTTTAGCTTGGAATGCGTATAATATGACGAATGTTCATAGTTGATATATGTTTAAATTGTAAGCAGTTGAATCTTACGTGTTCTCCAATTGCTCCATCGGAGGGCTTGCCCAAAAGTAAAAATTCAAAATAAGATAGCTCATCAAGAAATAGTAACATCAAACTGAAGTGTCCCTATAATTCCTTATAGGTTCTTAGAATTTTTTTTAAAAAAAAAAAAATTAAAAAGAGTATGGTTTATGTAGAATCATATTCTTTTTTGAGTTTTTTGTTCACCTCGAGGTACAAGCATGAGATGGTGATTTCTCTGATAAAATATTTACCCCACTTGTTAAAGTCACTTCATTAATTGTCATGCAATATTTTCATTAATTGTCGAGTGTTATATGCAAATAGTTCAGATTTGTCACAATCAATAAAAAGAGCGTAGGTGGTAACTCGCAAAAGATTTTATTCAGCACATGCTTTCGGAATATTCTCCTTGAATCAAGAACCTCTTTTTTTTTTTTCCTTCCTTTTTTTCACCATATGTTCTATTTCAAAAGTGCTAACGATTGCTTATCACAAAACTGCCCTGTCGAGTGGTGCATTAAAATACAACCATCACAGCAATTACTCTCCTTGGAGTAACGCACTACTGCCTTTTCATCCCCATCCTTTTTTTTTTTGAAAGCTTTATAAGGTCCACCTCGGTATTATCCAGTCGCCGGTTATCTCACTATAGACAGGATGCGTCATGTAAATTTGAGACAAATAAAAAGATATTGATGCGCCTTACTACATTAACGGAATCAGGCTTCCACGAATCAGACAAGATTTAAATAGCTAAGCTTAACTTTTATCCTATCCGATTTCCCGATTTGACAAAAAACTTAATCTAATGGCCCGTAGCCCATCCCTTTAAATGGCATTCCTTGGTAATTGACAAAGTAAATGTAGGCACTACTTTTTAATTATTACGTCATGGCCATGTATTTCCATATAATAAGTACTAGTGTTAAAGGCAAACCCATGTATGTGCAATTTAAGAATAAATTAATTTTTATGAAATTTTTTTGGGTAAAAACAAAAAGCCTCGTGGTAAATCTAATACATAGAAAAGCCCCACATGATTTCAAAACGAGCAACACGACACTTCATGTTTTGAACTAAATTGTAAAAGTGACCGAATTCGTTAAACTTTATGGAAATGGATAAAATAACAAAAATGCCCTGATATAATTAAACAAAAGACAGTTCAACAAAATCATTTGTTTTATTCTCTAGAGAGAGAGAGAATTGAGGGTTAAGGGGTAGAACAGGTAAATTTGTTAAAAATTAGGTATAAAAATTATTATTTTTTGTTCCAATAAGTCATTTCCGTTAAATTGTACAAGCGACGGAATGTCATGTTGTACGTTTAGAATTTATGGGGGTCTTTTATGTGTATTAAGTTTACCACGAGGGGCTTTTTTGTTTTTTACCCAATTTTCTTTAATGAATCGATAGTTATCTTGGTAGTCATGTCAATTGATAGTTATCTTGGTAATTAAACCTTTTTTTAAAATAAAAAGTTTGGATATTTACACCAATTGGTAATTGCAACAAAAATTATGTTGGTTGTCTATAATTGGATAGTTAGGATAAAATTTGTGAGGATAAAAATAAAAGTTTAAAAAGTGACAAAAGATGTTTAATGGATAATAGAGATAAAGGTTAATGGATAATAGAGATAATGGTAAATTTGAAAATACAGAATGTTAACACCAAATAAATTACCTAAATAGACTTTATTAGTGTAATGATGCCATTAGGAATTTAACTGCTTGATAATTTTATCTTTAAGGGATTACTGAATTCCACTCCAATGCAACATTACATAGAGCCTTGATAGATCCGGTTTAGGCTCCTAAAGAAAATTTTATGGTTAGTATTGAACCTTTTCCCTTATTAAAATAGATTAAGCTTATATACATTATCCGTGTATATACTATCACCATTAGATATATGACACGTGTGTAAAATTTGAATTTAAAATTTAAAATTTGTTCATATGTCATCCACCGAACAGTGATAGTGTATACATTGACCATGTATATAAAATTTACTCTATTAAAATACTTTAATTTGTGCTTGGAATTATGTAGTGCATTGATTGGGTACCCTAGGTCTTTTCCTTTTTATTATTATTATTATTCTGAAGACATAATTTATCTAAATATTTCCTAAAAGCGATGCACGTAAAGTGAAACATAACATATATAACAAATGTATGGTTATTAAGAAAATGTTACAAAATCCAGTTCAGATGATTCTGTTGTTGGTTTTTAGATATAAAAAAAGTGATACACGCAACCAAATAAATAAAATGAAAGGTTCCATGTATTGTTAGTAAATTTGTAGCATTGATGGTTGGGTACCACGTTTAGCGATCCACTAAGTACACCGGACACATTCTCTATAAATATAAGACATTTGTGTACAAGTCCAAACACAACAGCTCCTTAGCCTTCACTCCACCCTTATAAATAAGTCCTCAGCCTCGCTAGTTCTAGCTAGTACTGTTCTTCTCTATTCTACACCGAAATACAGTAAAAAAAAAAAGCCTCTGAGTCTGAAGGGGTAGTGAAAAAAGAGTAAAGAGAAAGAAAGGAGGAGTGATCGGAGAGACTACCAAAGATGACAAGCAGCATGAGCCATCAAGCTGATCAGCAAATGGTTCTCATTTCTCAGTATTATCCCGGTATATATTCTCAACTGGCGCCTGCAGAACAAGGTTGGTTTTACACTACGAGTACCCATCAAGAACTTTCTGAGCATTTTTTGTCTTTTACTTTTTTGTTTTTTTTCCTTTTGGGGCTATGCATGCGAGTTCAAAATTTTCTACTTAGATTATTTCATTCAATATCAACTTCTTGTTATGTATCACGATAGGGGAAGTGAAATCACGAAGACGTCGTAAGAAGAACAGAGGAGGAGAGAGCAGCAGCAGTGGCGTGAGGAAGAGGAAGCTGAGCCAGGAACAAGTGAATCTTTTGGAGATCAACTTTGGAAGTGAGCACAAGTTGGAGTCGGAGAGGAAAGACAGGCTTGCCTCAGAGTTGGGGCTTGACCCTCGCCAGGTGGCAGTTTGGTTTCAGAACAGAAGGGCTCGATGGAAGAGCAAGAAGCTGGAGGAAGAGTACTCCAAACTCAAGTCTGAACACGAGAACACTGTCGTCGAGAAATGCCGCCTTGAAACTGAGGTATCCTCCGGCCGCCCCATCTCTTAAATTTCCTTCTCATTTCTCTTTCTATTTTTTTTAATTTATTATAAATTACCTAAAAATCATTCTTAGTTTCTCAAAGTCGTGGTATCATGATTTGGCAATATGAAGATAAACAATCAACTTGGCTTATCGGGCAAAAATATCTTTAACGATAGAGGCTTCAAGTTTAGAAGTAGACCCTTCATTGCAAAGAAGAAAAGGAAGAGTAAGCGGGGCCGCCATGTCGGAAATTTCATTTAAACGAACAGACTCACATGAAAAGATCCGAAGATAGTAGTGAATTTGTATTTAATGTTAGTTTGGTTTCTGTTCTTTTGAATTTAGAATGAGATATTGAGCCA
This sequence comes from Coffea eugenioides, assembly GCF_003713205.1. Lineage (NCBI taxonomy): Eukaryota > Viridiplantae > Streptophyta > Magnoliopsida > Gentianales > Rubiaceae > Coffea > Coffea eugenioides. The sequence continues at coordinate 2,044,609 of NC_040041.1, forward strand.
GTCATTCTATTGAGCCAGATAGGCCTGCCTTAGCTATTTTTTTTCTTTCCCTATTAAAGCGGCCTATGTCTTGCTGATCACTTGAGCGTCTACAGTTTTTTTTTTTTGGTTAAAAAGAATGTTTTAAAGTTGTCAAACTTTTGTTTCAAGTTTTTACTAACATTTTTTATTTGGTCCAAGTTTCTGCATTTACCTCGTTAGCTTTTGGAGCGGTAATAACTTCTAGTTTCTATAAATTCACAGGAATTTTCCTTGTGCAATCATGCCATTCTATTTAAAGGCATTCTAACTTTTCTTTTCCTCCTTGATCTGGAACCACCAAGTTTAGAATATGCATGAACCCAAGGCTCGAAAAAGGCCATGTCTTCTTGTTAGGATGTCATAATGAAGGTGGCACCGAACCCAACCAGTGAAATACTGAAATTTGGACATGGAATATGGAGACTGCCACCCCCAAAGACAGCAAAACGTACATTTTCTTACAATTAACAAGAATCCGTACTCAGTTGTTTAAGGTGGCCATTTTTTGTTCACAACGTGCATGGTGGAAGTGCACATGACCTTTCAGCCCACGTGGTCCTTCGCTGACGGTTCTTGTAAATTTTCACACACACACACACACAGAGTCAAATACTTCATGGTCCCAACCTCGCTAGTTTGATCCCAGAGATTGAATCTAGTCTTGTGATCAACCTCAACCTCTCATGGCAAACAGTAGCTAGTGATCTTGTTAGCATTTTCTAGTAGCTCTGATTTATTGTCTATCTTCAACACAAGCTCAGAAAAGTTTGTTCTCATTTGTGAACAGGTTCTGAAGCTGAAAGAACAAGTGTCTGAAGCTGAGAAGGAGATACACAGGCTGCTGGAGAGGTCAGATGGGGTTTCAAGCAACAGCCCGAGTTCATCATTCTCAATGGAGGCAATAGAGCCACCATTTTTGGGGGAGTTTGGAATGGAAGGATTCGAGAATGTCTTTTACGTGCCGGAAACCAATTACGTTAACGGATTGGAATGGGTCAACATATATAATATGTAACTATTGGTAGCAGTATTAATTTAGTAGTAACTAATATTGATTGTATATGTAGAGATAGTGACCAACTGATGTACATCTTTTTTCCTGGCTTTCTGCTCAGTGTTTCTAGTCTAGTGATCAATGATATTGACTACCGTTAATTAGCAAAATGGAACTTGTCTCCTACACAACTTGCTTACTTTTTGACTCACTGCAGCAAGTCTTCGTAATTCATATCTTTTGATCCTGTTTTTTTTTTCTTCCTTTTTTTTGTTTTTTTTTTTTTTTTGGGGGGGGTGGGGGGGGGGGGCATCTTCTGATCCAGTGTTGTAACATCAAACCAGAAACATCGTATCTGGCTTTATCCTCATTCCCTTAACATGAAAAGCTGACTGAGGAACTCAGCAGGCTTCTTCCTTTTTTTTTTTTTTGGGGTATAATTTGATAGTGTATTTCAGCCTGAATCTGATAACCTGATCGACATGCATAGGTTTGTTTGGATTGGGTTTTATTTCCCCAAATTTATTTGCTTACATCATCATTACAATTTCCAATATACCTTTTACCTTCTCAATTACCTTTTTATCTCACATACATCACATCACAAAGAGTGTTACAGTAAAAATATCTCTAATAATTCACAATCCAAACAGACTTCTGTAGCTAGGTGGAACAGCTAGTATGTATTTTGAAGATGATTAATCAATCAAGCGACCTCTTCAACTACCTTCAAAACTTTAATATTACGATTCTAACGAGGATCATCGAATACTTGCAAGGTGAAATGGAGACGAGGAAGAGGCTAGAGATGAGGAAATACATAGCCCATAATGAGGACATTTTTGTCTTTTGGGTAAAGATGGATCGTATGACGAGTCCATGGTCCATGCACGTTCACTTGGTCACATGTTTGACTGAACCGATTCTCCGGTCTAAAACTGTAGAGCTCAGCTCCTAGAAAGTGACCTAAAGCTTCTTCATTTTTTTTTTCGTGGGAAAGCTTTATATATATATATAAATTATGTGTGGCATTGGCTCAAGGGGATGATGATGCTTTGCGGAATATTTGTACCTCAAACATTATGAGCATTAGACAACAAAATATATATATATCAGTCAAGTTACTTGGACTGACATGCTACAGACATTGCCGACAATTCTCTGTTGTTTCGCTTGTATATTATTTCAGAATTTTTTGTTAGGACCAGCGAATGCTGCAAGGTTGGATCAAGTATTAATTTCCAAATTAGGAATTGCTCATTAAAGTTCGAGTTCTTCAGTTATAATGAGAAAGTTTTTAATTCTTTTAGAAGTTGTTATCCAGAGCACGATTTTACGTCTTTTCAACAAAACAGTCGCGTTCATCTGTATCTGATGCAATGATCGCTTTAAAAAGAGCAAGAATATTCTTTACTATTGCTACTGTCAACAACTAACCTTAGGAATTTGGATCCCAAAAAGTAAGAAAAAGTAAAACCTTTGCTTCTAAGTTCGGATTGCTTGTGGTCTGATGGAGGGGGGAGATAAAAGTCTTAAATTCGGGTTAAAATAAGACGCATGCACGACAATTAACGCTCAACGAGTGGACGAGTAAATGACAAACCAATTAAAAAGTTCCTCGTGGACGACAAAGAAAGATCAAGTAGAAACAAAAAATAATAATAATAATCTTTGTTTTACCCAAACAATAAGCTAAATTAATCTGAGACACCGTTTGGATTGAAAGAATGGAAGGGAAAGGAAAGGATATCAATGGAAAAAAAAAAAAAAAGAAGAATAGAAAAGTGGTTTCCATCCATCTTATTTGAATTAAGTATGGAAAGAAAAGAGAGTAAATATTGAATTTTCATTTTGGTTGAAGAAGAAAAAAGAAAAAAAAAATCAAGCGTTAATTTACTGAGAAAGATAGAGAAAAATAATCTTTTAATTTAATTTTTCTCCGTTTCGACCTACCTTTAGGCGAAAGCCATAATTCAATAAAATAATTAGACCCTCCCTCTCTCTATTCTTTCCTTTCCATCTTCAAAAGTCAATCCAAACAACAAAAATCAACTCTCTTTAATTCTTTTCTTCTTTCTTTGCCTCCCATTCCCTCGATCCAAAAGGGTACCTAGTGGAGAAAGTATAAGCAACTGCTTTGAAGCATTTGTCACCCTCAACAAAGGGCTTTGTTTGGATTGTATTTTTTTAGATTTTTTATAGAAAAATTACTGTAGCGATTTGATATATGTGAAGTAAAAAAATAATTGAAAAATGTGTCCACGAAAAAGTTGCAATATTTTTTGAAAATCTGCAATCCAAACACAGAAATTCCCTCAAAAGTGATTAATTATGCTAATAAACTAATTGAAAACTATAGTTTATTTGCAATTTGTATGTTATAGCATTTTTAAATGTTTTCACAGCTGTTACTTTTTATGGTTATATTCGCATTGGATAAGGATAATTTCCTTGGCCAGTCGAGTACCTTTCCATTTTCATGCGGTCCTGCTGTCGCCACTAAAGAACAGTTGCTTCAATCATTGATTTACCGAATACTTGCGCACAACTCATGAGGAGTAATGGTTCAGGCCCACTTGCCGATGCAATTTTCCCATTTCCATATTTGGGCTTCTGTGAGCCCGTTCATTCTGTCGGACTTTTCTGTTATACCAAACAATACTGAACATTAGAGCATTATTCAATGGATCAAAAACCAGATTAATTTGCACCAAAAAGATTGGATTTGCACCCTCTCTTGTTTCTCAAACAAGGGCGAAAAAAAGGAAGGCCGTGACTTACGTACAAATCATTCTTCTTAAAAAAAAATCCAGTAAAAAATTTTGATATAAAAAGTCTAATAATTTTCTCTTACGCATCAAAGAAAGAAACTATAATAACTCAAATTGCAGGCCTAGTTCTATTTATTGCGGGAGTATGGATAAGATACACTTTAGATCTTAGAAATTAGGTGACTACAGTGCCATGCCTAGATTCCAAGTTCAACCAGAAAGATAGCAATAGCCCCCCGGGGCTAAAGCTGGTGGTAGTAGCTTAGTTGGGTGAGTATCTCCGCGAAGGTTTGAATCCCGGGTATCGGTCGGTGATGTTGGGCAGCCTTTTCCGATCCGCAGGGGATTAGTTGGGTCATTAGGTACCAATCCGAAGACCCAGATGCCCCTGCGTGACAAAAAAAAAAAAAAAGGCAGAAAGATAGCAATACCTTTTCGGTTTTTCGGTTAGAAGAAAAAAACAAAAAGATATACTATCGGATGGCCAGGAAAAACAAATAAATTAGCTATGCCTTTTATTGAGGTTTATAAAAGTTTAAATGAGTAAATTGAAAATTTTAAAAATTAACTTAGAGTGAAATTTGGAAGAAAAAAAAAGGCAACTTGCAGGATAGTATTCAACAAATCCAATAACCTAAAAATAAGAAAATTCGAGAGGATAATATACAAGAAAACCCAGATACATATCTTAACAACTTCATATACACGAATGTTTAGTCATAAGAAAATGCGTGGTTCTTGAAAATTAGATATCCAAAACTATTAAATAAATAGGTTTAATTAAATTACTTTTGGTGAGTAATTGACCCCTTGCAAAATTTTGTGGACAATTATAAAGAAGTCAACAAATTTTTTTAGGAAATATATTTTAATGCATGATGTAGTTTAAATTATACTAAAAGCTAAAATAATCTCTTCATATGTGTTAATTTTTAAGGTGTAAATTTTGCTTTTATTCCAATACAACAAAAATAAATAGTTTAAGTCAACAAATTTGCACCTTATAAAATTTTAACCTTATTATTATTTTTATTGTTGTTGTAAACTTCATAAGGAAAATACCATAAGAGTAGTATTGGAATAAAAATTTTATCCTTCTCGTATTTCCTCCAAAGGGGATAAAATGTTACAAAAAATATCAATTCAAGAAGGAAAGTAAGATTTTAAAAACCTCAAGGGATCCAAGTCATATTATTAAAAATCATGAGAGAGGTTTTTGAAATTATCCCAACTATTTATGTGTTGGCAGAAAATAAGGGTCGACCAACCTACCATGTCTTATATTCATATTCTGATAATTATTACCCTTCATTGCATTTATATACTTTCCATATTTAATCTTACCCACCTCTCTAATATTTATTTACTTTTTTAATTAATGTTATTTTTTTTTTAAAGATATCTTAAACATGACATCTTAAAGATATCTTTTTTTTTTTTTTTTGATATTGAAACCTTAAAGATAGCTTATTGAGTGTCTATTAAAGGAGTCAAATAAAAATAATTATTTCATTTATTAAGTAGGTCCCACGAAAATTAAAGGAGTCAATTTGTATCTGCCAATTCAAGTTTGCTGGTATCACGTTGTCATATCTGTGTTTTGTTTTTTATCAAGAAAGTAACGTACTGCAGTATTTACCAGCCTAAAGAGAAAAGGATGAATAATGGCAAATGCAATCCAAAAAGAATAAAGATAAACACTCCAAAATCCTAATTTTGGATATGAACTAAAATAAGTATAATTTCAAAATAAAAAAGGGAATATTTAGAGTTTAAATATGTATATGACCTCCCAATGTAAACATAAAACCAGGATTATATCTAGAATTTAGATATATATCGGTTAGACTCCTCTCCATTAATTGTAAATGATTTTTCTCTATTACACCTAAATAAATATAATTATAATATTATTTTTGAAAATAAAAAACATCCATATTATAGTTCTCTAGTTGTTTAAAGTATATAAAAAATTAAAATTAAATTGATTAAATTTGATTGTTGGATTAAATTTTATAACTTTTATCATAATTTTGACCCATTTGCACTATCAAAATGTTTTGTGCAAATTGAACGACAAAACATTCATAAACGAGTTTGATTTTTAAGTATGTTGATCTACTTGTGAAATAAAATTATATCAACACAAATAGATTATTGTGAAAAACTTTAGTTGTATAAATATCAAAAGATAGATAAATAAATAAAAAGAAAAATAATGGAGAGCTCTCAATCAGATGTATCTCTACTTCTTATCTTTTGGCCACTTAGAAAGATCTTTTAATTCTTCATTCCTTTTTCTTTTTTTTTTTTGCTTTTACATAAATCGACTAGTATACCATCTACAACCCCCAAATTTCCCGGTCAAAGAAAAACTAGAAAATGATATATAATTACTAGAAATTTAGCACAAAATTATTACACTTAAAGACTTCCCTCTTCTGTCTTCTGTCACATGGGTATCATTCAAATGTATACAGAAGGGCAAAACCATCACCACCAGAGTACATTTGCGAATTCTCTGTAGAAACTACAGTACACACACAGTTACACACACTGAAGCTGTAAAAATACACACGTTCTGTCTTGGGCAATGCGACAGCTGCTGTGAAACAAACAATGGCTGATCAAGAAAATCTTGTTGAAGATTCTCTCTCTGCTGCATTTGGCAAGGATGTTGAAGGGTTTAGAAGGAATGATGTTTTCGGTTCGAAAAGGCTTGTCAAGATTGGTAAGGAGCTGTTGATCGATCTAAAACACCTAACTATTGGCTCGATGATCAGTGAAGGCCCTTATTCTATTGTCTATGAAGCACTGTAAGTTCTCTATCTTCGTAGTTTCTATTTTTAGTTCATACATTGTCCTAAATTTCTTTGAAGTACTGATGCATTACGGACTTCAGATTTTCTCTAGAGGACATGAGGAAAGCCCGTTTCTTTGATTAAAATTTTGAATTTTTAATGGTTTTCTTGGCGGTGTCTCGTGACATGTTCTTTGCACTTTTGTGATGTTATCTTTGATTTCACACTGGTTTATCTATGATAGTTTTAATGTTAGAAGTGTATGCAGGATGCAGCAGCTTTAAATTTTAGGGACTGAGTACAAGATTGAAATTTATATAGTAGATGAAATGATATTTATTCACTAGAAAGAATCATGCACAGGAAATTCTGATTCCGTATGCATGGAATTTGCCAGTGAATATAGGGTTCCCACTTTTAAATTGGTGTTAAGGTTGTGTACGCTTATTTAGTATTAGGGGGATATTGTCAATTTTTGAACTTGAAATTATGTTTAGAAGGTCGAATTTCTTGGACAATAAAAAGATGCTTTTGGAAAAGATTTCAGTGTAGGTGCAGATTTGATGACTAGGAAAAAAGTAAAACTTTATGATAGTACAAAATTTGCATATGAGAGTTGTACTTTCTTTGGGGAGGTCGTCGTAGTTTATTTCTGAACTCTTCTGCCCGAAATATCTTTGTGCAACAGCAATAGTATGTTAATCCTTCATGCATCTCTTCAGAAAAGTAGTAAAATGTGGTAAATAATGCCTAAAGGCAATTCAAGTGGCATAGTTGGACCAAGAAAACTAGCAGAGTCACTTGCAAGGGTATGAGCTTGTATAGTACGTAGTTTGTGTGCATGCATTTGGCGACTCTATGATACAGATGAGCTTAGTGGATGAAAATGTTTTAGAGGGAGAAACACTTGACTTTAGCTAGTTATACTATGAAAATTGAACTGACTTGGGTTCCAGACTTTTAAAATTACTAATCAGATCTTGGAGATATGATGTTATAGATAACCCTGCAGGGTTGTCTTCAAGAAGATACAATTTTGACTTATCGAACTTTATTTTAGGTAACAAGACCCATAAGGGTCGATTGAGGCTCATCAGTTTGCATTTATAAATCTAAGATGCTGTACTTTTTTTTTACAATACGAGTATCATATCTTTAGAATGCAGTCCCTCCTTTTACATGGTATGACTACACTAAAGCAGCTTTTCTAACAACCACTTAAAATAATTTGTGTAACATCTGTTAGGTATTGAGAAAGAGCAACTTGGTTTCTTGTAATATCATCCTACTAGGATTTTCAAACATGGAGAGCAGATTAGATAGAATTTTATCAGGGCAGACACAAGGTGAACTTTTACCTGATATATGAGGCTGGATACTTCTCATTATATACAATACAATCATGTAATAATCAGTTTAAGAGGCAAAGAAGAAATTAGCTGAAATGTGAGAAAGAACCAGTGGCCAAATAATCTTCTAATTTGAGTTTGGCAGTGGTGTCCATGATGTCTACTTGGTCATGTTCACTTTGGGTTGGCTTGTAGTGCCATCTTGGTGCGAGTTTTGTCCAAATTAGTTGCTCAATGAATATATCCTTGCAATTGAGTCATATATTGAACACATGAGATGGAGTGTTTATTCTGCACCAAGTTTTGCAACATTTAGAACACTTGAATGACAATATGCCTTATTTAGTCAAAACAGATCATCACTGTCTTGTAACTTTAATGAGTTAATGCATATGTTAGAGTAATAAACTGAATAAGCAGCTAAGATTTCCAAATTTACAGTGACAGACTTGTGCTTGATTTTGTATATGGAAAGTCAGCTCACTCTTTGCCCTAACTTTCTTTTCCAAATGATCCAGGGAGAACCTTGAAATAGAATTAGTGTTCTAATACTGAATATTAAAGCTCTTTATAAATGAAGATCATTGGCACCATCCTCTTAGATATGAAATCATCAAATAAACTTTATCTGTCAAAAACTTATTCCGTTCATGTCTAATTTGGCGAAAGAAACTAAACTTTCCTCTCAGTTGCATTATGCATTTGGTAGCTGGCATGATCCTGAGGTTCTTAAACTTTCATTATTCCAAGTTTTGCTGATGTCTATGTGGAGGTTTCACCTTGAATTTTCTGAACTCTTTTTATTGGAGAATGCATTCCAGATATAATTCTGTTCCTGTAGCTGTCAAAGTAATTCAGCCAGACATCTCCTCAAATGTTAGTCCTGAGCGCATGGAAAAGTTTGAGAGGGAGGTTGTGATGCTGTCCAGGGTGAAGCATGATAACATTGTCAAGGTATGTGACAAATAAAAAAGAATGGAATAAACAGGGTGCCGTTCCAAAATGCACCATTATTTATGCTGCATAAAAAAGTTGAATACTATATCCTAATTCTGCATTTGCCAAGGATATGATCTTGTGTTGAATAGTTCATTGGTGCGGCAATGGAACCTGCTTTGATAGTACTCACAGAGCTTATGAAAGGTGGCACCCTTCAGAAATACCTGTGGAGCCTCCGTCCCAACTGCCCTGATATGAAGCTTTCTTTGAATTTAGCCTTGGGAATATCTCGGGCAATGCAATATTTGCATGCAAATGGCATAATCCATCGTGACTTGAAACCCAGTAATACTCTATACCGCTACAGATAAGTTTGCATGTTTAATTCTCCTCTAGTTCTTTTACTATATGGACTTACAGTGCAAGCATTTCAGATACAATATTATTAAGACTTCTTAGTAACTCTTCATGTTTTTCAGCTGACAAAACTTGTAATTTTCTGTATTGAGTTCATGTGAAGATATTTAATTTGACACACCGACACATTCATATTGTGAAGATGTAACATGTTATAGGAGATACAAACGTTTCAGGAAATTCATGCAATGTTTTCCACATAATCAATTTGCTGTATATTAGTTGATGTTCGTTTAACATGCTTCTTACTGGAATTTGTAGCTTCACTGCCATCAAGGAGCATAGATTTTCATGATTTTTCACTTAGTCAGTAGGGCTCCATCAATGGAGAAGAAGAAAAAACCTGCAGTTGCTGAATCTAAACCAACCAAAGACACACAAAAACTATTTACGTATTGCAAGACTCGAAATATTAAATTAACCAGTGAAATGGGTCAAACTCAAAGTCTAAACTTTGTTGGCCTTTTACTTGTTACTTAAATTTTTTCACTGTTTTGTAGGTAATCTACTCCTCACAGAAGATAAGAACAAGATCAAGCTAGCTGACTTTGGGCTAGCTAGGGAGGAGGCGGCTGGTGAAATGACTGCTGAGGCTGGTACCTATCGGTGGATGGCTCCTGAGGTAACTAATTTATTCCTCCTGATATACATTTAGAATCAGTCAAATTCTCGCAATGAGACTTTATTTATTTCCTAAATCAGTTGTTCAGTATTGACCCACTTAAACTTGGAGGGAAGAAGCCCTATAATCACAAGGTAGATGTTTACAGTTTCTCAATTGTTTTGTGGGAGTTGTTGACAAACAGCACTCCATTCAAGGGGAGGGGCAACGTCATGGTGGCATATGCTGCAGCTGCGGTACGTCCTTCATATGATCTAAGGATCAGGAACTTAGTGACTAATATCATGATGGATATTCTTGGCCCTTTATTTCATATACAATTTGTTTCGATATAGAAAATATTTTTGACTGTTATCTTGGCATCGACCAAATCTACTTCCTTTGCATATTTGTTCTTGCTCAAATTGTTGCAACAGTAATCTAGTTTCTAGTGATCGATTGACTACTATGCTCTGGATTGACTTTTGTTTTCAGAACCTAAGGCCTAACATGGATAACATTCCAACGGAGATTGTACCCCTCCTAAAATCATGCTGGGCTGCAGACCCTGCTGATCGACCAGAATTTGCACAAATTACAGATTTTCTTTCAAAGTTCATTGCCAACATGTGCTCAGTGCAGAAGACACTGCCGAATCTTTTCGACACAGAACATTCAAAGACGACAGGGGCTGAAGATTCTCTAGTTGCGGTCGAATGTTTGAGGAAGCGTAGGGGCAACAACAAGAAGAAAAGGAGTTTGCTGACTTGTTTCAGCAAGTGTGTTTGATGTGGCTATGGATATGGACTCCTGGGTCTGGATGCGTGGACAGCTCATCATCCTGGACATAAACTTGTGATCATCCTGAATTAACTTATGATCTCAGTGTTGCTCTTTCCAAAATTAGATAAAATCTTAAAAAAGCATGACTTGAAACATGAAGTTTGAAGCAATTGCCTTGAGATCATAGGATATCAACCGAACAAGAATCTTAGTGGTTAAATTAGTGTATGTCTTGTTTTAGCAGGTTTCCCGCCCTGATTGAGGAACGAGATCGGTGGCGGGAAATGCAGAGAAAAAGAGGAGCTGCTGAGTATAAACGGTAGTTCCATAGGAGAAATTGAATTTTGCAGCAGACATGAAGAATCAGTTTTCAGCTAGTCCATCTTAAGAATGTTAAGAAGTTGTGTCAAACATTTTTGTTGCGATGATAAAGAGTGTACAGAAAAGGTTAGAAACAGAAGAGAGCAGCTTATTTGAGTTTGTTTGGATAGAGAGTATTTGGTTTGCAAAATTTATTCTCACAAATCCCAATCACCTTTTTATCTTCCCAATCACCTTTTTATCTCACATACATCACATTTTGTTATGATGTTCCATTTTGTTGATTTTCTCCTTCCAACCAAGTTTTTGACCTTTTTACTCATTTTAATCATTTCCCGGGTCCCTCTTTATATTTTGAAGCTACTTGCTGCTCAAGAAATTTGCCGCAGTTGCAATCAGGTCTTATGAGCTAGTGACAAACCAGCCTTGTTTTTTGGGTTTTTACTAAATAAAAGACGCATCCTTACAGCAAAGTTCTTTGAATATCATGATGGTTTCTACGGAGGAGTTTGCAATTTTTCATGCAAATATCCGACAATGGTGTTAGTCATCACTTCGAACTTCTAATTTCTTTTCTCATAAAAGCAAATACTCAAATAGAAGATTAACTCAAAGGAATATAGATGGCAGTGGATTGAGTTTCGCCAATCCCTCGACAAAGATGAGTGACATGTATAATATTGCTCAATCTCCTCTTGCAGTCCTCGCGGAGGTGTTCCATGTTTTCCATATCATGAAGTGAAAGTTGAAAGTTTTAGATGACAACAACATAAATCCGTAAAGCCGGGGATGAAGATAAAAAATTTTCTCTACATTTAAATGTATACCTGAACTTTAAGTGTCTGTAGAAAGAGTTTAAAGTCAAGCGTGTTTAGATAGAAAATTATTTAAAAATAATAATTATTGTAATGTTTTTCATAATATAGTTTATATAAGATAAAAAAAGGGTTAATCACATTTTATCTCATTAAAGAATACCCCATTTCTCAGTTTACCCCCTAACCTTTAATTTTTTTCACTTAACCCCCTTTAGGACAAAATTGCCCTTGCATTATTTTGACTTTTCATTTACCTTATTTTCCTTTCTTTTATTTCTTTTTCTCTTTCTTCTTTATTTAATTCTTCCTCTTTCCCACAAAAATCTTCACCTTAATGATTGAAATTAAAAAAGAGGAATTGCAGAGATCTATCTTTTCCTTCAATGATTAAAAAAAATTCAAATCACTTTCCTAAAATACAATTTTTTTTAGCCTTTCAATTCTTTTAATTTTGGGTTTTCCTCTTTCCTTTCTAATTTCTCATTTTATTCCCAAGAAAATATCTTAAGATGAAATTGTGACCTGATTAATAATTATCAATTGAAATTTGTGACACGTGGCATCATACAAAAAATCAAAATTAGTTTTTGATGTCTTTTAAACCTTCGCCCATAAATATGCAATTACAAACTCAAAACAAAAATTTTCGTGGAAATCGAATTTTCTATTGGGAAGGATGATAGAGAGAAGAAAGAGAAAAAGAAATAAAAGAAAGGAAAACAATTTCATCTTATGATATTTTCTTGAGAATAAAATGAGAAACTAGAAAGGAAAGAGGAAAACCCAAAATTAAAAGAATTGAAAGGCTAAAAAAATTATATTTTAGGAAAGTGGTTTGAATATTTTTTTGATCATTTAAGAAGAAGATAGATCTCTGTAATTCCTCTTTTTTAATTTCAATCATTAAGGTGAAGATTTTTGTGGGAAAGAGGAAGAATTAAATAAAGAAGAAAGAGAAAAAGAAATAAAAGAAAGGAAAACAAGATAAATGAAAAGTCAAAATAATGCAAGGGCAATTTTGTCCTAAAGGGGGTTAAGTGAGCAAAATTAAAGGTTATGGGGTAAATTGAGAAATTGGGTATTCTTTAAGGGGATAAAATGTGATTAACCCTAAAAAAAATTGTTGAAAATACAAAAAATTGATTGTAACTTGTATCCACGGTGCATGTAAAATAATACTAGTACACGACAAATATTTTGCCATCCAAACAAACTCTTGCCCTATAGGTAAAACTATGAAGTGGCCACTGGCCGGTCATGAGGAGCCACACGAGGGCGGGAGAATGATTAGTGAAAGTTGGATAGTTAGGAGGAGAACTAAAGCAAGTAAAGAATGCAATTTAATAAATTAGGGCTAATTACATATGCCTCCCTTGAGGTTTGATCAAACTACCATTCAATCCCTGTGGTTTGGCCAAATTACAAGTACCTTCCTTCTCAATAACACCGTCAAAAGCCTTCAAACAAAAGCAATAACATGACAATTTTATCCTCTTTGCAAAAAGCTTCGAGTGAAAAGTTGTAAGCTGTACTCCATTAGTATTAGGAATTATTAAAGAGTTTCTTACTCTAAGAAAAAACAAAACAAAAAGAACATATTCTTTCCTAAAAAATAGTTAGTTACTTATATCAAACCAAAAATGTCAGTACTCTTTTCCGATCAAATATGATATATTACTTCAACAGTATATCCGCCAATGGATCATTATAACTTTTTGCTCTTCTGCCATTATTTCTTCAAACTAGTTTTGTACCCTTTCGTTGAACGGGAATCATCGAAAAATAATAAATTATTTAGTTAATTTTATAAAAATGTCGATATAAAATAAAAATTTAATGTATAATCTATTATAACTTGTCTTAAGTATATTACTATGTACGCATTGTAATACAGAGTATTCTTATAATATAAATTTGAACATCTAATTCAGTGAATAATAATTCAAAAATAGAAAAAATATCATTCAACAATAACATAACATTAAAAAACTTGAAAATAAATAAAAAGTGCAGTAAATAGTATCAAAAAATATTATATTCTTCAGAAACTTGTTTTTGCTTTTCTTCTGTTTGAACATTCTCCTTGATCTGTCCGTGCAAATCAGCATTTATTAATTTTTCATTATCGCTGCATGATAGCAAAGCAGGATAACGAAGTACTGGAAAAAAATGATTTATCGCATTCAAAATTGTGTATAACAATACGTAAATATTATAATTTAAGAAAGTAAAATAGTATATTAAATCTACCTTCTTATGCAAATTTTTTTATGAGAATTCCCTTCCTCTGTGGTTTTTGTTGAACTCTCTGATGAATAATTCATATGAAACATATTGAAATGTTGTTTATTAGAATCATCTGTTATACTAATTGGGATCTGGGAAGAAAATGCTTCAAGTTGGTATTGATTGTCGGTTCCACAAATCTGATAATGATTTATCAAAATTAAAGACAAAAAATATTATGTGAGATATAATATGTGAAATATAAGATAAATTTATTGCACATTACTTGTGAAAGCATGAAATGCGTTTCCCTCCCAAAATCACAGTGGAACCATCTAGTCACTGTAAATCTATTACTACCTTGTTCCAGATTGTAATTGTTCAACTTGATTTGGAACACAAAAGGTTTCCACGTGATCTTATTTATAATTGATGACATGATTTCACTGCTAAATCCTTCCTGAAAATGAAATGCATAATAGTTTTTTTTTTGTTAGAATATTCAACGGCTAAGATAAGTGTCGGATTATCTATTATTATTAAAAGAGTAAATCTTTCCTACACTGACAGTGTATACACTATCATCGTTGGATTCATGACATGTGTGCAAAAATTGAATTTCAAATTCAAAATTGAATTAAAAATATTTTTTAAAATTAGATATAAGTTTACTTTGTTAAATTCGTCAAGAACAAAAGAAAGTTTGTGTTCTATTATTCTTTCAGCCTCTTGATCAAATATAACAAACCAAGCACTACCGGTTGCATCACTTGCTAAGACTTTTAACATATACCTGTATAAATACACATATTCTAAAAGTTATGTTTATCTAGATATTATAACAATTAAAATGATAAAAAGGTTAACATTTTCTTTGTGGACTTTTCCAGAAATTTTCAATCAGATGAAGTGTCATTTCTCTTTGTACATCAATTATGCATGGGGATTGTGAGTCTTGTAAAAACTTTCTTGGGCTAACTTTCTTTAATTTCCATGTCTATATTGTTTGTACGTTGTTCTATATACGGATAGATTATCTTAAAATAAAAAGGATGTATGATGAAGTTGTAAAAAAAATTTTAAAAATGAAACTATAAAAAATATATATTATCATTTATTCCTATATATCTAATAGAGGAGATTTATGTCTCTTTTATTTATATCGAATTACTTTTTAGTTCCTTTTTTGGGTAGGAAATAAGAATCATATAATATTAAAATTTTTTGTAGGAAATAAGAATTGATATATATCCAAACAAAAAAGTAGCAAGCCACGTCGGAAACTACTTACCGTCTCATTAAACCACGTAGGAAAGAGAAAACGCGAAGAGATAAGTATGAGGATACGACTTTATTATATATATATATATATAATTTGAATTCTCAAACATGTTCCTTTTCCATGACCATTAGTTTTATCACTTTGTCTTCCCACAACCATCACAACTATGTTGGCAAATCCATGCGCTAGCACAATCATAAAGCTCAATATCCTAGAGATCTAAAAGGTATTAACACGATAAATCTATTAGTACCATGAATCAATTATGCTTTTCTTTTTCTTTTTTTTGGAGAAAAAAAAACATGAACTGTTTTGATACCTTGGGTATTATGACCTACAACTAATGGATTTTCTAGTGATTTGATATAGGTTGGTTATTGGTGTGTGATATTTTTCAATGGTTTATTTTCTTTTTTTTTTAAAATTAGAGTTAAAGGAAGCAATTGGTAGATATCGCAGATGACGACAGAGAAAAATGATGCGGCAATTAATTTCCTTAACTACTATAATATTAACATTGAAAATGTTTTTGCCTAAAAATGTTGAGTCTACTGTACTGTTGCTTGGACTGAAACCTTAAGAAGGATAATTCGTGCTGATTGTTGCTTTGCTATGACTCTGTCAATGAAGGTAAACATAGGACGAGACTTTTGACTTACAAAATAACTGCAACAACTTGAAGGAGGCGACTGTGCTGTTGTGGGCAATGTTGGGATCTCAGTAAAAATGCATGCTGACATAATCTAAACACTAACGGTCAAAGTCAATTGACTAACAAGAGGGGTGTATTTGTCATACAATTTTTAGATTGAGGGACCTTTTTGTAGTTTGACCAAAATTCAAGGTGTAAATGGTAATTTGATCAAACCTCAAGGAAGATAAATGTAATTAAACCAATAAATTTTAAGTTATCCAAAACAAGGAGTTTGCGGGGTCATGCCTATCCATCCAATGCATGCCAGCTAGATGCCTCTTTTCGTTCACGTGTCACATTCTCCAAACCCCCCTATTCCCTACGCCCTCCATCGGCATCCATCCGCTCCCAGAAGTCCATCTTACTTATCAGCTTCCCAAGGCCCAACCACGGTTTAAACAACATCGGAGCTCCGTTGGGGCTGCAAATGAATAGAACTGTTTGCAAATAAGTTAAGTTCGGTCAATATCGAATTCGAGTTAATCAAGTCAAATTATAACTGAAAAATACTCAACTTGTTAGTTCGCGATTCAATTCGATTATATATATATATATATTATTTTAATAGTAAAATTACATATATATATATATTTTATTATTTGTTAATAAAAATTATTATTTTATTCATTTTTAAAATTTAAAATAATAATAATTTTTTATTTTTTTAAAACTTGAGCTCGAATTCGATTTTCATTCGACTCGACTCGTTTGCACCCCTAAACTCCACCATGATATGACACAATTCTTTATCAATTTTTTTTAAAAATTTTTTGAGCTTGTCTAATAGGGGGTGTCCGCTAGGAGAGTTTATTTCTTGTAACAGTGAAATTAATTACAATATAAAGTGTTTGAATATAGGAGTACAATAAATTTGAGTATACACATTCGCGTAATAGATTTATATAATTTAGGCTACCTGTTAGAGAATTTTTAAATTTTTTTAATAGTTAATTCCTGGGTTAGTAGCACGTATTAAGATAATAGTTCACTCAAAATTTTTTAAAAAAATAAAGTTAATTAAGAAAATGTATAAATATAACAAACGGTATTAATAGTTAACAATAAGTCAGATTTGATTTAGGTTTGTATTCGCGAGCACTTGGAATAGACATCCATTAAGGTAAAAAAAAAAAAAAGGAAAGAACCTTAAGTCCAGTCCAACAAACAAGAACATTAATGAGCACTAATAACAAGTCAAGTACTTGCATGGTAAGTAGTGATAAGAGAGTTACTATCCACAGTAGGGCTAGAAGTAGTATAAGAAAAAGACTTTAATTGAGAAGAAAAGAATCCAGCGAAGCCGCTGCCCACCATTTCCATCTTACATGGGTCAAAGTCAAAATTTGAGGAGAGGGACCGAGAGGGGTGGTCGTGTCATCGTGTGTGTGTCGACGTAGATAGTGCCGCCGTGTCGTTTTCCTTCTCTGTCCTTCTTCCGTCTATAAGTGATAAATGAGAGAGTAGAGTGTAATAATTCCTTCCGTTTCCCTGATAGTAACAGTTCTTTCCTGCCACTGCCCTGAGCTAAAGATAAGAGTGGATAATATAAAGTAGTACTAATATTACTATTAATGAGTATTCATTCATTCGTGGCTGAGTAGTAGCGTATTAAGAAGCATGATTCAGAATAATAAAAATCTGAACCCCAGACAGACAGATATTCCAACAAAATCACCGGCGTAGGGGATATATTATCCACTCTTTTTTTGTTCTTATAAAAAAAAATAGTACTACTAAACAACAGTATTACTACTTAACGAACAACCCTAGCTTCCCAACCGTTGCATCTCAGTCGGACTCCTCTATCTTTTACAGTACTAGTAGAAGTAGTAGACTAGTAGCAGTATAATTCTCGTTGGTACGAACTGGGAAGCTAAAGGACTTCCAACAAAAGACTCTCAGCACACAGGCAGGTTTGTTGCTACGCTAAACCGAAAAAAAGAAAAGGGGTTGTATTTGTAGTAGGGGTGTTGTTGTTAGTCTAAATCTAAATCTATCCGAGTTGGAGTGTGTTTGGGCGTTCCACCTCATCCCTCCTCTCAGACTCTCTCTCTTTCTTCTTCGCATACCACACCCACACCACCACCTCAGGTCTGTTTTCTCTGTGTCTTTCTCTCTCTCTCTCTCCCCCTTCCCCTCCCCTCTCAATCCCCGCTCTCTCCCTCGTTCTTTCCGTCTCCCTTCATTTTTATTATTCTTTTCTCTGCTTCTTTGCCTTTTTTTTTTTTCTCTCTCTTGCATATACCCATATCCACACACGCGCGCACACCCACACACACCGTCTATGTAGGACTCGTTTGCTTTATTTGTTCCTTTTCTTAACGTTGTTTCGGATTAATGAGTATAATTTGTTTGCTGCGGGTGTGAATTGTTGAATTTAACTGCTTTTCTGTCCTTGAAATTTTGAGTTGTTAAGGAAGGACAATAGTCGAGTGAATTTAGTGGCCCGGAGGATTAGCGTATCACGTGATTCTATGGACTTGTTCAGTAGGAAAGGAGAATTTTGCGTTTTGTATTTTAATTTTCGGGCCGAATTAGTGTTTTGGATTTCTATGAAAGAGGGAGGGCTAATGGAATGCGTAGTGATAACACTATTCAATTGCGGGTGCATAGCCTGCCGTAAAGTTGATGTGCTTATTTAGTTGTATTGGGTGTAGAACGTGGCGAAGCATAAAGAAATGTGCTTGGTTTTCGTCAGAACTCTAGTTATGATTAATTGTTGATGCAAAAATATCATGTTTGTGTTGTGATTCATCATCATTCATAATATGTTATGCTGCTTGAATTCCTGTTCTCTTCATCAATTAATGCATTTTAGGCAAGCTAACATCTAAGACGCGTTACACCCTTTTTTCTTTTTCCATGTTTCCTATTATTTTCTTTTCTTTTATTTTTCTCCTTTCCTGGTTTGATTGTTTAGGGCCAGAATATCCTGGATCCCTAGCTTAGCTCTCTTGTAATCTTAGAGAAATGCTGAAAATGATAGAACGTTTGGTGACTTAAGAGTATGTGGTTGCTAGTAAACGTTACATAGATGTGATACAAGGTTTAGTACTTCTTGTGTTTTGGTATAACAGCTGAAGGACAATTGGAGCTGGAAGGAGCTGTGGTGTCTTCAGCCTGACATTTGCTAATATCTCATGCTGTCTTTGGCTTAATTGGTTTCGTGCTACGTATCTCTTGTTTTTTCAGTCTTCGGATGCTGCTGTGCTTCCGTTTGTGTAGAGCTTTGTTTCTGATTACAATAGTTCAGCCTTTTGGTCTGTCTTACAATTGGAAAATGATATTTGTGGCTTTATAACATAGAATATCATGAAAGGATTCAAAAGAATAGGTTGCCCCCTAGAATTTAGGTGCTCTTTCTTTCTTGCTTGATTTGAAGAATATCAGCTTCCACAGAGAAACTTAGGATTATAGTCATTGAGGTAATGATTGTATGCCACTGATGCTGATAATACTAATTGCTTCCAAATATTGATCCGAAAATATTCATTTTCATAATTTCATGCTATGCTTATGCATGCAGGTCCTTCTATATTTAAATTAAGGCTACAAGAACTCCTATTGTGGACTAATAGATAAGGCAGGTCATTGAATCTACAGTCCACTTGTCCAATGGGGACTGGGGAAGAAAGCACCCCTGCAAAGCCTTCAAAACCTACATCCACAAATCAGGTAAACTTCCTTTTATTTTCTCCATGTATTTAAGTAGGTTGAGACGTACGTTCTTTTCAACTCAGTCTTGAACAACATTTTCCTGAAACATACTTGTAGGAAACTCCTGCTACCCCTTCATATCCTGACTGGTCAACCTCTATGCAGGTTTTAATTTATTTTCTTCGTCAAATTTCATCTAATGCGCAACTAGGACAGGATATTCAGTACTTCCACATAGTAATACCTAACTGAACTTTCTCTTGTTAGGCTTACTATGGTGCTGGAGCTACTCCACCCTTTTTTGCATCAACTGTTGCTTCTCCTAGTCCCCATCCCTATTTATGGGGCAACCAGGTGAGAAGTTCCGTTAATCTTTTGCCCTTCCCTACCATTTTCTGACTTTGTAGGAGTTCTACTCTGGAGGACCTTGCTATGAATAACTAAAATCGTGACTTTATGCACGTACTTTTCAGCATCCTCTGATGCCACCTTATGGCACTCCAGTTCCTTATCCAGCGCTATATCCAGGGGGAGTTTATGCTCATCCTAGCATGGCAATGGTAATCTGGACTAGAATTGTAGTTTTTTGATTGGTTAGCAGAAATCATGCCATGATGATGATGCCTAATTTGATTTGTTAGTTTTTGTCTTTGTCAACTAATGGTGCTTCTTTTCTTTTATTTACTTGTTATGTATGTGTTAGGCTCCAGGAGCGGTACAGGCTCCTATAGAGTCGGATGCAAAAGCTCCTGATGGGAAAGACCGGAACACAAACAAAAAACTCAAGGGTCCTTCAGGAAACCCTGGGTTGATTGCTGTCAAGGCTGGGGAGAGTGGGAAAGCGGCTTCAGGCTCAGGAAATGATGGTGCAACTGATTGGCATGTTATTAAACTTGTCTTCTAACCTAAATTACATTTTTTTATCTTGTAATGCACTTGAATGAAAAGATATGCTTCATATGGTGGGTTGCTTATCACATCTGATAAGTTTGTCTGCTAAAATACAGTGCTGAAAGTGGAAGTGAAGGTTCATCTGATGGAAGTGATGAGAATAATAACCATGTATGTCTTTTTCAGGCTATAGGAAAGGTAAATATAACGCTATGACTTTCTTCAACTGAGATCTTTCTGATTTTGTATCTCAGGAACTTTCTGCAACAAAGAAAGGCAGCTTTGATCAAATGCTTGCAGATGGTAAATTTTTTGTTGTCTCTACCTTTAATAATGCATATATTTAACTACACGTAATAAATTCTGTTTACTATATTGTCAGGAGCCACTGCACAGAACAATACTTCTGTAGCAAATTTTCAGAATTCAGTGCCTGGGAATCCTGTAGTCTCCGTGCCTGCTACTAATCTAAATATTGGAATGGACTTGTGGAATCCATCTTCTGCAGCTTCTGGAGCCATGAAGATGCGTCCAAATCCTGGTGTCTCACCTGCTGTTGTTCCTGGCATGATGACTGACCAGTGGATTCAGGTGTGAATCTTTCAAGTTCTGTCCATCTCATTGTGCGTCCCATTTTAATAAGTGATTGAAATATAGTCTTATCTGAATTAGTTACTGCTTAGTTAGTTTCCAATTATGGAATTGGTGGGTTTTGAAAATTGCTTTGGAACCAAAAATGAGTTGAAAAGCATGAATGTCCTTGGGTTATTTATTGCTTGTGCTACCTAATATCTAATTTTTTTTAATGGTTTTAGGGAATTCTTAATGAGACAATAAAAATAGATTCTTTCCGTTGAATCTTACTGTGTTTTTTGTCCAAAGATGAAATTCTTAATGATCTTACTGTCTTATGTATTTGCAATTTTTGTCAAGTACTTAAACTTTTGCTTGTAAGCTAATTTTCTTCAAGTTTGAATAGAGTCAAACCCGATCAAAGTATCCCCTCCAAAATCTAGATTTGATGATTAACTAACTTAATTGGCTATAGTGGTTGACAGCTGTCTGAAGTAAAATAAACATAAATTAGTAAAATATTTTGTAGTTTGATAAATCCTCCTACTATGTATGGTAAAATCCATATAATACCATTAACTTGTTTGATTTGATTAGATCCCGAGTACATATTTTTTTGTTGATTTTCTTCCAGATTAAATGATAGTTAAACTTTCAATATAAAATTTGATACAGTTGGAGGGTTCACGGCATCACACTTAGAATTTTATGATACTTGATTCTGGGTTGTTATCTTAAACTATCTGATTGACAGTTCTATGAACTTAAACTTGCTCTTAAAAGCGCTCTAATGCCCAAATTATTGCTCGAGAGTGTCTAGTTAGAGGTTTGTTTCAGTTACAGGTGTCTCTTATGTTATTACCATTTCCTTTTCATAGTTTAACATTTTTCTTCAGGATTATATTTCTATTTTCCTTTTTGGCTCAGCTATCAATGCATTATAGATAAGATTATCCATCGTATATTTGAGAGGTTCAATATTAGTTGTTTGCACAATTTGGGACTATAAAGATCATAGACCTATATATTATTCTGAACATTTTGTAGTCATGACCTTTCACTTCACAGGATGAGCGAGAGTTGAAAAGACAGAAGCGAAAGCAATCTAATCGTGAGTCTGCCCGGAGATCAAGATTACGCAAACAGGTATGTATCTCAAGTTTTATGGCCATAAAATACATTTTCCAACATTTCTTTGTCATTGCCTTATTGATTCATGATGACACCTCATCTCCTTCAGCTCTTCTATTTGTATTGAGCACATATTACTGTGTTTTCACAAAATTTAGTTACTTTTCCATGTTATGATTCTATGTGCTATGTGATACTTGTAAAAATGTGTAGATTTCACATTGGGTTTCGGATGAATGTAAATAATTTTATGCACATATGCTTTCCATTTAATTTAGATAGACCACAAAACACTCATGGTGTTTCCTGAGCGAATGTATATGCAAAATGAGCCACTATTCTCTATCTGTTTGTACTTACGAGGATTTATCTCCTTTTACTACTCCTTAGCTGTTAGCTCTAGGTCCTATTAATACTATATCCACTTTTCTGTCACAGTTACCAAGCTGATGTAGATTAAAAAAAAAAATTGTGTCCCTCTACTGTTGTCAACCCCTCGAGGAGGTCATAAAAGAGCTGACCTTGAAATGAAGAGCTTTTGCAGGTTGTAGGTGGATTTTCGGGTGAATGGTCTTTTTGTATTGAGAATGTATAATACCTTTTGCAAGGAGATACTGCTATTCTTTTATTTTCTTGTGTTTTGACTTAGGACACCTCTAGTCCTTGGCAGAGGGACTTGAGTAGCTAACCATGAAAAGTATTGCTACAGCTGTACAGCCTGGAAATGATCTTTTAGTTACTGTGAGATTTTTCTTGTGGAAGTTATTTTTTGAAATTTTACGAGTCATTGAAGTGGGTTTCATCTGAAGGGAAGCAAAAGAGTGTTTTGTGATTATGATGAGATGAGCTCATGAGGTTTCTTAAGTTTGCCAAAATGTTAGAGATTGTTGGAATGATAATAATCTTGCTTAGGAAAAGATTTTAAAAGGTTTTTCTTCAGGAAAAGTGGGAAACAATTTAGAGGAAATATCTTACTAGGTTAATATGCATGGTTGCTTAGTTATAAGAAGATGGGTTGACTGTAACAAGAGCTCATTGAGATGCCTTGTAATGGCGCAAAGACAGTTGTACTCCACTTGCTCATAGTGTCCTCTTATTTGATAAACTTGGGAAGAAGCAATTGGTGCATCATTTCACCTAAAAGGGTGATTTTCATTATTTGGAGGAATTAATACACTAACATTTATTTATATATGTCAGACGACTTTAAACTGTTTCTTCAAACTGTAATGTTACTTTGATGTGTCTTATTCTGAATCATGGTGCTTTTCCTATTCTGCAAGCAACCAAGATAACGACCCTAGGATGCTGCACCTCTTGTACTGAGGACAATTAAGAGGAAAATTTCTCTAGATTTCTTAACATGTAAAGTGAACTACGAATTACTGAATATTTAAGTCAGAAGGAGATCTTTTGATTGTTCTGCTTCAAATACTTGTTATTATCATTGATTCTCTTCTTTGACAATTTCTGAGATTAATTGCCTAAACTGAACAGATTTCCTGTATAAATTGTTTTTAACTGATGACAATTTCCTATTCTCACTAGGCTGAGTGCGAAGAGTTGCAGCAGAGAGTCGAGTCACTGAACAGTGAAAATCGTGCACTTAGGGATGAGCTACAAAAGGTTTCTGAGGAATGCGAGAAGCTTACATCCGAAAATAACTCTATTAAGGTTGGTAAAATCACCTTCATGAAGTTTAAGATGTTTATATCGTGTTGTATCTGTCGCTCGCCACTAGTTATTTCATGCAACAACTGTTTTCAGCACAGTATTCTACATTGTGCTTTCCGTTCTGGATGTTTATGTCTCAGTTTATTAACACGTCTATTTCCTGGCTGCACCTATGGCCTCTTCGCCCACAAAACTGTTCCATTGCTGCCTATGATGGATTTGCTGCTGAAACAGGAGGAGTTGACTAGGTTGTGTGGACCAGAGGCAGTAGCTAAATTAGAGAGCAGTAGCATCACCCAACTTGAGACAAATGGTGATGAAGATGACCATTGAGAGAAGTGATTTCAGATAAAGTGACTCAGTTTATAATTGCCCGGAAATTATGCAAAGTACCTGAGAAATTTATTACTCTAGGGTTGATTAGGTAAAGAATGTTTGGTTTCTACTAATTATACAGTTTAACCATATCTCAGTTGTAACTGTATCATTATACTGTCGAATTCCGACATGAGCTCAGTTTGTGCTCAGTTTGGTGTACTAGTAGTCAATTGGAGAAATAGAAGAAAGAGTAGTTTTTGGGTGATTCTGTCGTCCATTTAAAGTTTTGTTTTCCCAGTTATATGCAATTTGATAATGCACAAGTATTTCCAGCATAGTTCGGATGGGTGGAGACGTTGCATACTTTGGTTTTATTATGTGGTTTTTGAAGGAGAAACTAGACAGCTGCAAGGCTCCTTCACCTGAAGTTCCAAATGGAAGAGGGTCGTTCGATTCTGATTGGACTGTCAAAAACTTTGGGTTGATTCTAGTGGCAATCTAGTTTAAAGCTGTCTCAGAATTGCACATGTCTACGAGGCTTTGTGACTGATAGATTCCGAAGATTGCCGGTTTTCGTTAAAAGGTCTAATGCTTTATGGTGAAAATGACAATCATCTTTTGAGGTGAATTAAAAGGATGTCAGAGGTGTGGTATGCAAAAGTTACAAGATGTCAAAGCGGTTAACAAATGCATTCTGAAATTGAAGAGAGAAGAAGTTTTGAGAGTTAATAATATACTTGATGCAATTATGATAGCATTCAAGTCTTTTCATTTCATTCTTTAGCATTTGCAGCTTATAAGTGAAGTGAGTGGGTTCTTGGCCTCAGACATCAGTCAGTATATACGACAGTTCTTGCTGAAAAACAAAAACAGTTAAAAACAGACAATGCTCAAAGCAAAGTGAAAGAAAGAAATACAAGTAGTAAACCCCACCCTTTTTTTTTTTACTTTTACAGCTAAAGCACAGGCATAAGCTACATAAGCTATACCTAAACCAAAGGTAATCCCAAGTTAAATTACATTGTACCCTTACCCAAATTACCAGTTTCATCACATGCTTCTACTTAATTTAATCCCCCATCATCAGGTTTAAAAACTGCCGCTTATTCTACTAAGTTGTTGCTAGTATGCTTGCTGCTAATACCTCCATGCTGACGTGGCAACGAGGGCCCTCTCATGCCAGCAAAGCAGCATCTCCGCCTGTCTCCTCGCCACGTGGAACCCCCTCACCTGTACTCTCCTTATCAAACACTCGGCTTGGAAGTCAGCAAACTGGCTCAGCGCCACCGGCCTCAGACCGGCCGCCACAAAAGCCTCCCGCCACGGAGCTCCACGGCGGCCGGCCACCCCGACCGCCTCCAGGATCTTTGGATAAATGACAAAACTCTCCATTTTATTCATCCAATCATCAGCACCCCCACCACCGTTCGCAGCCTCCAAGGACTCCAACAGCGTCGAGTAAAACTCCAGCCCGTCTATCAAAGTCTGCCTGAAAGACATCGTTCCGAACCCGATTAACCCTTCGCAATCCAAATGCACCACGACATGCGGCGAAACGCGGCGTAGATCGCTCAAGAATCCTGTCCCGACGCGCCGAAAAATAGTTGGAGATAAAAGAATAGCAACCTTCTCACCCTCCATGAATTTGATAGCTTTAAAGGAACAAAACTCAAATGTACGTACTAAAACGAAGTCCAAATCGAAGCCGATATTGAGTTCTCTCGCGAACTGAGAAAGATTTTCTCTGATCAACTTAGACTCCATTGCATACTCCTCTCCGACCACAGCGGTAATCCTGAGAACCGGCGGGGCTGCTTTGCGCAACTCGGCTTTATCAGCTAGCTCTTTCATGAAGGAAGCCCAGTGGCCTCCGAGGCCGATGTCGAAGTCGATGACGTGGATGAGCATGGAGCCATCAACAGCTTCGAGGACGGCTTGGTTGGCCGTGAAGCTGGAGAACATGGGTACAGGGGAGATGTTGGAGAAGGCCTTATGGGCTTTGATGCTCTGGATAACCTCGGAAGAAGTGGATGGCTGAGTTAGACGGGTTGACCCGGTGAGTAGGGTTTGCAGAGCTTCCTTGAAGTAGAAGGCAGCTCGTTGGAGTGGCTTCCCTGTTGGACCTCGGAGGCGTTGGTTGAGCCGTCCCAGTATCACGTGAGTCAGGTGAAGCGAGTTGGTCTCAAAGCACTCGGCGAGTCGGATGAGTTCGTCGACGTAATCAAACCCTAGATTCCAGTCGAGACTGGTATTGTGATGATGAGTATCATGAGAGAGCCCGAGAGAGTTGATGGAGCTATCGTTGAAAGACGACGGGTACGTAGAGATATCGGGGAGGGTGAAGTCGGAAGGGACAAAGAGAGTAGAATCAAAGGAGTTATGAGTCGGGGGAAACTCGGGAAGATTTTGGAACTGAACTTGAGACCCGCTTGGTGTGAACTGGGAATGACTAAAGGTCGTAGGTCTGGAAGTAGGGGTTGAATTAGAATCTTCAGGCAAGCCCAATTCTCTCATCAAAGAATCCCAGTCTTCTTCGAAATGATTCAGCACATGATCCTCCAGCTGAAGACCTGTGTCGTCCCAGACGGTGGAAATATCGGTATTTGAGGACGGAATTTCGGTGACTGGACTCGGACTTTGTCGGAGCTCGAGAACTGATTTTGGCTCGTAGCCCAGAAAAGTGTTGCTGTTGGTGGAGGTGGTGGTGGTGGTGGTGCGGAGGTCGTTGTTGTTGTCGTTGCAATTCACTTGTTTCGTTGAGTTCAATATTGATGGCTGATTTTGAATAAAGGGCACTTTCATTTCTCGGTAAGAAGAAGAGGATAATAAAAGTCACCAAGAACGCCTAAGTAAGAAAATAAATCTCTCTTTCTCCCTCTCTATATATACTATAAGATATCTGTACGGCTCTGTTTAGCCTGTACTATGTGTGTTTGTTTGGTTGGCTTGTTCAGTTTTTGTAATGTTGAAGTTAGAAATGTGTGGGAAAAATGAAGAGCTAGAGGGAAGGAGGGGGGGGGGGCCTTTTGGAGGTTATGATTGTGGGCTTTTTATAAACTATCTTTGTTTGGTTTGCGTGCGTGCGTGCGTGCGGTCGTGGGTGCATGAGAAGTATGGGATGATGAGGGTTATGGGGTGGGATAGAGATGAGAGAATGTTGGATTGATATTGGAGTGGGGAGTGGAGAGTCATGGAAGGCATAACAGACATGTATATGTGGACAATACATGAAGAAAAGGGACACGAGTCAGAAGATTGATGAGGGAGTTGATTGGATTGATCTATCTTTCGGAAGCTTCTTGTTCAAGTCTCCAAAGCCATTGTATACTCCTTTGAAGTTGAGGTGATGAGTAACCTTTTTTTGATTCTCGGCGTTCAGATTTTAACTTGGTTTTTCCTCTACTTTTGCTTTCTAACTTATCTTTTTGGTTTCTGGCTCTGGCAATAGGCCTTTCTTGTGGTGCAATGTCATTTACTAGTATTTTCTTGACGTAGAAAGGGCTGTCACGCCTTTGCATTACACTACTACTAGTAGTATTTAGAACCAGTGGTTGTGTATACTCCACGGAAGGAAAAACAACTGAAAAGGAAGAGTTGATGGCTCTTTCTGTTTCTGGCTTCCATCCTGTCAATTCGAGAAAGGCATATGTTTTAGTGGAGGTCTGGCTGTATTGATGGTCTGGCATATGGGAGCTGAAATGGGCTGCGAAAATTGCTAAAAAAGAACAAGAAGAACTTGAGTTCTTGATTTATTGTTGGCGTTTTTGACTTCTCTAAAGAGCATTGTACAACGAACGATGGAATTCCGAAACTATTTAAGATGAACTAGTAGCTGCTTCGTTTTTGTTTAATAAAGTGCTAATAAACAAGGGTGATGCACATAGCTAGCTAGAGACAATTGAATCCAGAAGCCAATTCTCGAAATTGTTGGTTTTGTTCATCGTTTAGCTGACCTTCGTCTTAGTCTTTTTGGACTTTTGAGGATCCTGAATGTCTCCTAGTGGCCAGTGACCACATCTTGCACAGTTCTCCTTACTTTCTGCGAGGGTAATTCACTATTCTCACTCTTTTCTTTCCTTACAACTTACAACTTACGCAGACTAATTGCATTATGGGCAGTGGGAACCTCTGGACTGGAAGAAACCCTGCCTGAAAAGTCCAACCCCATGACATAACCCAATCCCCCGCACCCCAAAGGTTGCCTAACCATACATTGTACAATGCGAACCACCCAGCTTTAGCTAGCTCTGTGACTACCAGAAAGGAATTACATCCCTTTTTGAACTGCAGATCAAGGTTTGAATCCTACTTATAGTTAAAAAAATTTTGGTATCATTTAAAACTTTGGTCTAGCCCAATCTATATAGTCCCTGATACAGTCTTTTAGATCAATACAATTTTTTTAGACTTTCCCTACCTACCTGTAGATAGTTTCTTTAAAAAAAGCTTTTCCTTCCCTGTAGATAATTTCTTTAAACTTCCTCTTCTTGTAAAATAAAATAGATTAAGTTATAGGAATCCTTAATATAGTTTCTTTAAAATTTCCCTTTTTTAGAATAAAACAGATTAAATTATAGGAATGGTATTGTAGCAAAAAAAAAAAAAAAAAAAAAAAAAAAATACATTGTATAATGCAGATTACTCGCTCCACAAGCAATTCACCATTACAAGGTATCGATTATGCTCTTTTAGACGCTCTGTTTTTTTACCTCTCGTCGACTTCTAATAGCAAAAGAAAATGCTACTATCTTATTCGTCGGAACTTAAGAATTTGGTATACAATGCAAACTAGTTCATTATTGATCACTATATATTATTTATACTAGTTTAGGATAGAATACAACGTCCATTTACAAAGCCAAAGATTTGGGGGATGTGGAATGGAACAGAATTTGAACTTTACTAGTAATTAATCAAAAGTTTGAACACTTTTTCTTTTTCTTTGTGCTGGCTTTCCATTTCTTTTTGACGGTGAGTTGTCTATGATTCCATGCCGGTCGAAATTCTCTATTTCTTAGTGACTCCGGACACATGCAGAGATCCTAGTGGCTATCACTAATTTTTTTTTTTTTTGGTAAATTTAATGTAGACTACTTACCTCAGACTTGAGATGATCCGTGAGATCATCCTTGCCTTTCTCTAGAACAAGAACAAATCTTTCCTCATTAATTTCTTAAAACAACTGCGGGAGGATCTTGCATGCATGCGTTCTTTTGTGAATCGCATGCATGCTATCAGGTCAAGGTTAGTAAATGATGGGCGCGGAGAATAAAGAGTCAGTAGCATGAGCAAAAACAAGAGAAGCACACCTCCAGTCAAATTTGCATGTTAATTAATGCCTGAAAGTGTGTTCGTGATTCACCGATTGCTCAGGTAAATTAAAAAGAAGTGGCTTGGAGAATGGAACCATTTTGAAGTGTCGTAGGATTCAGAGAAGAAAAGATCAAGATTCGGGAGATCAAATGTAGATCGTTGGATGATACTGGACATTTAGCATCTAAGAATTTGTGTGTGTGACTGGTGAGACGATCAGACGCAATTATGCAGACATGCTCACTCAATCCTCTTGATGGAGGAGGTACCTATATTCCAAAACCTGAAAAAGCCATTTATGAGGAAAGCTAAGCTTCTTCTGATATATTCCTTTTGACATAATTCAAGAAAAGATGACCTCTCCCCATGACAGAGACTAAACATTGACCTGATTGGCCTTACCTGACCCTACCAAATTGGACCCATTTGCTTCTTTTGTCTGCAATGCCATGCCATGCTGATCCATCTCACGTATATGTTCTATATATGATTGTAATCCGGCCCCTCAACTTCTTACTTCTTCCCTGCAATTTCTCTGCTCAGAAGAAATCCTGATCAAATTGCCCAGAGGGGATGTGGAAAGCAACTAAATCTGGCGGCTGAGACAGGGAATATGTTCTGCTGGTTATAATGCAATTAACAAACACACCACACCCATGACTCTTCCTCCTAACTATATCTGGACCTTCGTTTTTGCTTTGAACTTTAGTGGAAAAGCACGCATGAATAAAAGATGGTTAGAGGTCTTTCTTTAACAAGCAGAAATTGTTTTAAAATTGCGTAAAAGGCAAAAAAAAAAAAAAAAAAAAAAAAGAGTAGTATATGCTGCAATATTTAAAAAGGTTGTCTTGTCTTAATCAAACCAATGTGTTTCATTAACAATTCTTGCCATCTCATCTTTCAGATTTTACTTTCAATATATTAATATAATATCGTTGATTTGAAGTGTGAACACTGATAGATGTTAATTAATAGAGTATATTAAGAATTATAACACAAGCTAGCTAGCTTTGTACGAAATCCTTTTGAGATTATCATGCTTAACTTTTCTTCCAATAATTACCTTTCTGTGTCACCCAGAAACAACTAGCTAGCTAACCCCTTTTCCAGTTGCTTCATACATTGGCCTACCTACAAACAATTGCTCAGGAAGACAACAGCACATACTCTATATGTTTTTCTCTCTTTTTTTTTTTTGGGTCTGTATATGTTATGTTTAATAGCTAGCTTAATAATGCATCTATGTATGTTTTTAGTTATCAGAATCGTCGGTCACAATTTTTAGTTACGACAAAAATTAAATGGACGGCGAGATGTTCCGGAAAAAAAATTAATAGTATATAAAGATAAAGTAGAACTTGCGATTATGATTTTGATTCTGATAACTCCAGACCTCTGGTGTCCTTATCAAGAAGAAGGTCAAACCGCAGCCTTTCTGCAGTTTCTTTAGTTTGAAACGGCACCAACATTTTGAGCACATTCAAAGGACTTGTGCACGAACAATTTGCTACTCTTTTTGTGCTTCTTCTTCTTCCTCCTCCTCCTCTTTGTTAGGAGTATTATTTTTTACATATGCATTCCTGTTGGTTGGGGAAATGCTAGTTCTTACTAATCACTCTTTTTATTTGAATACATGCAGTTTTCATATTCGAATAAACAGCAGAAATGTTGATCGATGGACTTGGAAACTGCAGCTTGGCATGCTATTGCTATAGGACATCCCTGCTGCACAAAGTTACGGAAGAAAGAAGCAATGCGACATTTCATTGTGATGGTGATTAAAGCATCTATCATTTGGAATATATGTCAAAAATTACACCAACTTTATAAATATGACGTAATGGCAGCTACCCGATAGCAAATTATATTCTCCTCTCAAGTTAACTCGTGATAAAAAGCAAACCCCACGCACGTTATGTTATTCACAGCCAAATGATTGCAATCAGAAATCACATCTTTTTTCCTTTCTTCAACCCAAATATTAATGGCTTTGAAGTTGATAATATAATAATTAAACGTATTCTGACAATTTTAATTAAGAATAATCTCAATTTCTTCCCATTTTGTCATGCGAACAACAAAGAATGGACACCGTCATAGACCTTGGAAGTTAGATAACGAAATTTTTTGTTGGTGTTGGTGCATTCGCTGGCTAAATGATTGATCGATCATGTCAGAATTGAGCGTCTAGGAACTTCCTTCAAAAATGTTTCCGCTCATTCAAGATCACTTACATATGCCACCAAATCAAATCTGTTGTTGGTCAAGAAAACTCGAAATTAATCCACCGTATGGGAGACACAAAGAATACAAATGCTCTCCAATAATACGACCAAAGTCAAGTACTTAGGAGCTAAGTTTCTAACAAGTACACGGGACACACGCGGTGGAAAAGAAAGGAGGAACGGAGCCTTGTAGGTCACAAAAGATGGTTGGGTTGAGATTCTGATCGGCACCATTCATGTAAAGATTGTCACTCACCATTTAGCCAACTCCCACACAAAAGAATTTTTTTTTTTTTAAATAAAAAATAAAAATAAAAAAAAGGGGCAAAGCCAAAAAGAGTTGAAACAGTGGAGTGGAGTGGAGGTGGATTGGCCATGACATTAGGGTATCTATCTCCTCCTTCTATCCCTGCTGTCCTTCCAATAAGCAAGCACCATGAAACCAGCCATATGTTTGTTGCTTTAGTGATCCATAAGGAAGTGCTATCCCGCCCCTCCTGGGCAGCTCGTTTGGTCACGACAGCTCCTTGGAAGTCGTTGTCCAGCTCCCCCATCAGGGATCGAGTCCTAGGGTTACCGTGTT
Source organism: Coffea eugenioides (assembly GCF_003713205.1). Lineage (NCBI taxonomy): Eukaryota > Viridiplantae > Streptophyta > Magnoliopsida > Gentianales > Rubiaceae > Coffea > Coffea eugenioides. Next base: position 2,076,991 of record NC_040041.1, read on the forward strand.
CGGGGGGAAGGGGCCTCTCCTCCCGGGTCGGAGTGGGATTAGTCGGGCCCCGTAAGGATTGATCCAAACACCCACTCCGTCAGAAAAAAAAAAAGGGAACCAGCCATATGCTTGCATTTTTTTTTTTATATATATGCATGGTTACGAAACGAGTGATGGTGGTCCAATCGCTTATACCAGATGGTACTACTACTAGTAGTAGTATAATACTGCTCTACTGATACGAATATATGATCATCGATTCTCCGGATATGTTAATTTCACTTTGAAAATACCTTTGATTCAAATAGTATTCTTTTTTCTTTCTTTCCGAGCTGTGACCACTATGATCGTTAATTTGTAGTTTATGGGCAGTGATTCCATCATATTTCACATGTGGCATTTGGCATCTCTCTTCCCCCTCAACTTGCACTTGAATGGTGCAAATCAATGGATATTTATAAGTCCCCACTTTCTCATAATTGGCTTCTGTCAATGGTCGGCATATTTTCAATGGTATTCTGCAAAACCCTAAAACGTAGCCACCATTTCTACCATAAATGTCGTGATATATGATGCTCTTTGGATCCTTTTTGCTTGAGGAAACACGAAGGGATGTGATTCAGGCAATTGTAAACGCTATTTTATCCATAAATCATCTTCATTAATTGTACTTGAATTTTCTAGCAAATGGTACCGTCACAATCTAATTTTATTTCCACATTGAAATGGCAAAATCACCTACTTTAAGACCAAATTGTTTCTTGGAGTTTTTTTTTTTTTTTTTGACAAAACTTCACTTAAAAAAAAGGATGAAATTTAAGGAGATGAGAGGGAAAAGAAAATTTAAATTCAAGACCTCTACGTCGTCTCCCTTTCCTGGAGTTGAGAAAATTGAGAAAAGGAAGTTGGGTATTTATTTCCGTGCCTGTGGAAATAAAATTTGAACTGGGTCATTAATGGCAGCGAGTTTTCTAGCTGTAATGGGGCTGAAGCCCAAATTGTAACATTTTTTATTACAGATACGGAGGGACGGCTGTGCATCAATGGCGGTTGCACAATGGAATCAACCCAACTCAATTCGCGGAGCGTTGATTCGATTGCGTTGATGCCATGAAGTCCAAAACCCAAAGTAAATAAATCTTGCTTTGGGCCGGATAGAGGCATTTATTTTGTCTTCTTATCCAGCTGAATGAGTTACTTAGACCTTAGACCCAAAAGAGACTGGTACCGTGACAGCGTCCGTACACAGACACAAACCAAGAGAAACGGAAGCTGCGAGACTGTGAAGGTGCCAAGAAACCTCGTCGGTCATCATTTTATGGAGCTTTCATCCCCTCCAGCATGCACGTCTGAATGGCGAAGCCACGTAGATTTGTCGCCTTCTTCGTCATGTCCCCCCTTTTTATTCATTCAACGCCACCTCTTCCAAGCTTACATTTTCGTCATCTTGCTCAGAAAATGTCTCAGAAAATTTTTATGATCTCGCCATTTTCGTTCATCATATGCTTAATCTTAGTTTTATGTTTCACCTGCATAAATGTGGGAGCTGCTTCCGATGAGGAGAGTGAATCCTATTTGGGATCTTTGGTGAAGAAGAAAGATGAACGGAAGCTAATTTCTTCGAGTGAATATGGAGAGATTTCAGGGGTTAGTGTTAGAGAGCGGACGGATTTGTCGTATCACCTTCAGTTCATCACCTTGAAGCCATTTGCTCTTTTCCTCCCCGTTGTATTACATGCAAATATGGTTTTCTATGTGCAAACAGGTAAGCAAAACAAGAGCCTAGAGTTTATCCAATTAAATCTTCATTGCATGTCGCAGTCTCTAAAAGGACTCGTACTATTGCTAATTTTTGGTGCATTATTAAGTTACTATATATTGGTGTGTGAAACATGGGATGAGGTGATTCAGATTCAGCAGGCCATGAATTCAGAATTTCTCTTTTTCCCCACAATTTTGAAGTCGTGGCCTAAAACTTTGCCATGAAATATGAGAGTGTTGCAGGTTCTGGGAAGCTGAGTTACACTAACGAAGCGGGCCGCATGCTGACAAAGACGTTGAGACAAGGAGATACTTTGGAACTCAATCCAGGGACTATTTTCTTCATGGAGGCCATCCACTGTGTGGACGAACTAAGAGTTTACGCTATCTTTGGTAATTTGAGGGAACATTTCCGCGTAAGAACTTTCAACGCCCCTGAATTTGTTTCTTTTATCTTATACTAATTTGTAACTCTTCAGTTGGATTTCCATAGGGACCGGCAACGACAGCACCATACTCTAGTTTCCGCCACCTGATCCTCGGCTTTGATAAAATGATTCTGCAACTAACCTTCAAGGTACATCAGAATTTGGGTTTATTTAGTGGGTGTAATTGCCTCCTTCCCAGTTAACTAGCATGTTTGGCTTGATTTAGGAAAAGAGACAGTATGCGGTTTGGATTAAGGGCTTCGATCTTGTTAAATGAATTTAGTGATGCAAAATTGTGTTTGAAGGTGCCTGAAGATGTGATTAAAGAGATAATGAATAAACCGAACCCACCGGCCATTGTTTCCAGCGTCTCGGGAACAATGGAAAAATTATGGGATTTGGAAGCTCGTTTCATTAAAGAATTAACAAGAAGCACGGGGCCCAACCTCCTCAACATGCTTGGCTTAGAACGAGATTGTGGGAACCATAATGGGTGGAGAACAACATCAAACAAGAAAAAGCTCCCATTTTTCAAAGGTTTCAAAGGTTCCAACTTTGGTGTTTCCGTAACAAATTTGACCAGAGTAAGTGTGGCTACAGTCAATTAGCTCTTAATTGGCTCCCTGCATTATGCTGCAATACCTCAAATAACTAATTATTTAAATCATCAACAATTGACACATATGATGATTGACTCGAATGTTTATCTGACAAAATGCAAAATTCCAGGGATCGATGGTGGCGCCGCACTGGAATCAAATGGCGACTGAGATAGTAATTGTTTTACAAGGAAAAGGAATTGTTCTAGTGGTTTGTTCTAGCATTTTTGCTAAACAAAATGAATGCAAAAACATGAGGTTTCAAGTGGGAGAAGGTGATGTGTTTGTCGTGCCAAGGTTCCATCCTGCAGCTCAAATGTCTTTCAGTGATGAAACATTTGTTTTCATGAGATTTAGTACCACAAGAAAGAAAATTAGCCATCAATATCTGGTTGGAAAAACTTCCATTTTCAAGACCTTAGGCAAACGTATATTGGCAGCATCACTGGGTGTCAATGAAACAATAGCAGACATGTTTATGGCTTCACAGAGGGAATCCGTAGTCTTGGATTGTAATTTGTGTGCAGAGGAAGAGTTAAGGATGATGGAGGAGGAAACAGAAAAGGCAAAACAGACGGAACCAGAAACCCCAGAAGCAGAAGTAGAAGCTGGAGAAGGAACTGAAAAACCAGAAGAAGAATCAGGGGAAGGGAAAGATCGACCGGAGAAACCAGAAGCTAGAGCCAGGGAATATGAAAATGAAGACACTATCAAAGAAAAGAGATGAGCATGGGCTTGAAAGGGATGTAATTCAAAGTCAATATTCAGTTTTTATTGTTAATCAGATTTGCATTGCAGAAGTAATTAGTGTTTATTTCTATGTACAATTACCGATTTTTCACACAGAAAAGGTTGGTGGCATTTGGGGGTGTGGTATTGTTCTGCATGGCAGACGACTCCTAGGACTCGTATTTCAGTATGGTATATATCTAGGAGCTGAGTAGCCTTTCAAACTTCTTAATCACGCGCGTAGCAATATCATAAAATTGACCAAATCATCATCTACTTGTATTTCTGCATAAACTGATCTAATATCTTTCGTAACTTTTATCAGAGTATAACATTTTGTGAATCATAGAGTAATGCAAAGCTAATTATTTCAGCTCCATTCTTGCCTTTGACTTTCATTTCGTAGTCAACTTATCAGCAAATTTACCGAAATAATGTGCAAATGACAATGAAGAGAATCCAGCAGTGAAGTGCTACGTTAGCATTTGTATCCATGTTATGCAGATACCCTTAAATGTGTTTGAAATTTCAAAACTTTGCCCTTCCAATTTGTAATTCCCGACTAGGTTCATGAGCAGCTGGGGGATTTCACAAATCTTAGAAGGGAAAGGAGAAAGAAAAGAGAGTCAAATAAAAAATCTCAGAATCACATAACTTATGTTCCTGCTTGCCATATTGAGTTTTCAGGACGGATAATTATTAATTTTTCTGTAAAAATAGAACGCAGCCCCCATTTTGCAGGTTGCTCTTTGTAATATACCTCGAAAGAATGGAAATGGAAGTATGGCCTTTTTTTTTTTTTTTTTGAATTTCAATAGAAAAACCCCATTATCTATAATGGTCATGAATTGACCATTGCATAGAAGAGTTCAAGATCATTGCATCATTAGCCTACTCATAATCGGCGCCCTCGCCTGAAGACAAGTTTGAATAAAAACACCCAGCTAAGGCTAAGGTCTCATGCATTTTTGCATGAATGTTTCAACATGTTCAACACGAACAGCTGCCTCGTGGCACCTTCAAATTGCCCCGTGTCCATGCAAAAGCCACGTCGCTTCTCTAATCCTCGTTTCCCCCTATAAAACCACCGGTTCTGACCAGCTCCTTTCTTCGCTTCTCATTAGTCCAAAAATTTCAAAAATGTCCACCGAAAAATTGTTGTCAGCGTCTTCAATTTCGCTCTTAGGCTTTGGTTTATGCTTATTTCTCTGCGTGCATGCTACCGCTGGGGAAGATGGTCAGATTGCCCCCGGAGCAGGACATTTAGTAAAGAAAGGTGAAAGGCAGCCAATAATCTCAACTGAATTTGGAGAGGTCTCGGGAGTTAGAGTTAGCGATGGAAACGAGACTTTTAATATTCACCTCATCACCTTGGAGCCCAACTCCTTGTTTCTTCCTGTTATGCTGCATCAAGACATGGTGTTCTACGTTCATACAGGTAATTTTATTATTATTATTTTTTAAAGGTGCTTGGACTCGGGCTGAACCTTGAATTCAGCTGTATCTAATTAGTCTAATAGTGTCTATATTATCAAGAACAAGAAATCACCAGCGGTGACTTGTCTTAATCATTGAATTTTGTCAAATTTTGCGGAGTTCATCCTGTTTGTGTACAGGGAGCGGAAATCTGAGCTACAGAGATGAACATAAAAGAGAGAATACGACCATAAGACGAGGAGATGTTTACCGTCTGGGATCAGGAAGCGTTTTCTTCATACAGAGCGACGTAGATCTGGAGAGACAGAAGCTAAGAATTTATGCCATATTTGGCAATGCAGGGGAGGACTTGAGAGTAAGAGACTAAAAGCACTATTTTTGTAATTGACAATGGATGCCTTCAGTTTTCATACGAGAGTGACCATGACCATGAATATTGCACCATCTAAACTTCTTAATCTTAGGAACCGACCGAATACGGACCATACTCGAGCATTCGCGACTTGGTTCTTGGATTTGATAAGAAAATTCTCCAGGAGACCTTCAAGGTATGTTATCTAATCTAGCATGTGGTAAAAAGAGTAAAGAAAGACAGGACTGTTTCTTGAAATCCCTCATTTTGGGTTGTAACCCCCGGTGCAAAATGGTACTCAAGGTTCCTGAAGAAGTGATGGAGGAAATCACAAGCGGAAGGAAGCCGGAAGCAATAGTTCGTGGATTGCCGGGCACTCAGGAAAAAACCATACGGGAGAGGGAGTATCAGTTCATCGAAGCCGTGTTTGGAAGCACAAGTATTTTCAGCATTTTCGAAACCAGCAACAAAGACAAGAAGAAGTCCAACATATTCAACATATTCCAAGAAAAACGAGATTTTGAGAATTGCAACGGGTGGAGCACAACAGTTACCCGGAAAAAGTATTCCGTCCTGAAGGGCTCCAAATATGGCCTTTTCATGGTGAACTTGACCCGCGTGAGTTTTTAATCTGAGTTTGCCTGAAATTTGTAGCTTGCAGTTAGCAATATGCAAGAATGTGCTACTTACCATACGAAATTTTCCCACTCTGTTCTTGGTCTGTGCTAGTAACGTAGTAGCCATGAGTAAATAGGTGATTGCTGATGGACTTTATTTTACTTCTTTTTTTTTTTCTAGGGAGGGATGATGGGTCCTCACTGGAATCCCGAGGCAACGGAGATAGCAGTAGTACTGCAAGGGAAGGGGATGGTTCGGGTAGTTTGCCCAAGTCTACCGAACAAAGCAGAGTGCAAAAACGCGAGGTTTGGGGTTGAAGAAGGCGACATTTTCGCCGTGCAGAGGTTCCATCCCATGGCGCAGATGGCTTTCAACAACGATACGCTCGTTTTCGTTGGTTTCAGTACGTCAACGGAGAACAATCACCCACAGTATCTAGCAGGGAAGGCATCAGTCCTCAGGACTTTGGACAAGCACATCCTGGCAGCATCATTTGGAATAAATGAAACTACCTTCGACAGGCTTGTGAATCAACAACGCGAATCGGTTATCTTAGAATGCACCTCCTGCGCAGAGGAAGAATGGAGGATAATGGAGGAAGAGATTGAGAGGGAAAGAGAGGAGGCAAGGAAGAGGGATGAAGAGAGGAAAAGACAGGAAGAGGAAGCTGAGACGAGAGAAGAGGAGGAGGCAGTTAGGGAGAGAGCAGAGGAGGAAAGGAAGAAGAGAGAGCAAGAAGAAGAGGAAGAGGCGGCACGGAGAAAGAGAGAGGAAGAGGCAGCACGAGAAAGGAGGGAACAAGAGGAAAGAGAACAAGAAGCAGCACAGATGGAAGAGAAAGAAAGGGAAGCAGCAGCAAGAAGGGAGGAGGAAGCAGCTAAGCGAGAAGAAGAAGAAGCAGCACAAAGAAGACAAGAAGAAGCTGGCCAGGGAGAAGGAGGGCGCCCACACGAAGGGGGCAGGGAAGCACGGCCGCCAGAGGAAGACGGAAGAGGAGGAGTAGGAGCCAGGCAGGAGGAGGAAACTGCAAAGCAACTAGAAAAAGAAATGGGACAAGAGGAGGAGCAGGGCAATGGCCAAGGATGGGGAAGAAGAATCCTTAAAAATGCTTCTTGACTGTGTCTAGTAATGCTCAAGAGTAGACGTCTCCAGTGAGCATAAAGCTGAATAAGCAGTTTTGTTTCAGTCTTTGCTCTATTTTGTGTTTGCTTGTGAAATACCTTTTCAGTTGAGAGCTCCATTAGCGCATGGTGAAGTCCTTTAAAAGCCAGCTTATTGAATTCCTACGAATGAATGACTCCAATTAATTCCTGCGATTGATCTATCTTAGAACTGCTTGAGCAAGAGCCAAAACTCAGCCAGGTTTTCTCACATCATGGACAGGAATCCTAAACTCGAGCAATAAAGGAGTTTTCTATACTTACTTTTCTTACTTTTTGATGGATTGCAAGAGAGGAAATATGTCTCACAATGAACAATGGACGACGTAAACAGGTCCTCAAATAGCCCAAAAAGATGAACAAAAAAAAAAGGACAACGCTTGAATACCCCCACAGAAAGCATTTTCAAGCTACAATAGCACGCAGAAATGATTTTGTAAACATTCTCAGACTATTAATACTCAATTAGATATCAGGGACGACCTCTGGGTTCAACGGCAGCTCAAAAAGCTAGGAAACTACTATCCATATCTTACAACTGTAACGGAACACCTTCATACGTATCAAATTTAGTATCAAATTTGCAAAAGAAGAGGGAGAAAGGGGGTGAGGAAATCTGGAAAATCTCGAAAGCTTTGTAAAGAGAACAAACACCACGTATTCAAAGGCCAGAATGAGGAAAGGACTGTATAAAGTCAAATGTAAGAATTGTAAAAAAATCTATGTTTCGGTCGAGCCTGATAAGTCAGAGACATACGAAACAACCACCGTAATGTCATCAAGTTTTCCACCATAATAAGAGAATCCAATCTCTTGTGCTGCAGTAGAAAATGGAGTTTGCCTTTCCCTGTCCTGCGCTCGGTGGCGCGCCAAAGCTGCAATTTTTTGTGCTGTCAACTCAGGGGTGAAACCTGATGTCACTGCTGCACCAACAATTGTAGTTATTTCACGTTTATACAAGTTATCAAATAGCCCATCTGTTCCGGCAACAATGACATCTCCCGGTAAAACTGATATCTTGAAAACCTGGCCAAAATATTTAAATCTCATTTAGTATCTCGCCAAGTAGGAAGTAAATTTCAAGATATTCTGACTTCTGAAAGAAATTTACGAAGACTCCTGTCGGTGAAACACTATTAGCGTGAACAATTGAGATGATATTCTTCTCGAGACATTCTTGATTATAAAAGCACCATGTATACAAATTCACTTGCACAAAAGATCAGTAAGGAGTGTTCCACTAAATTACCTGACCGGAACTTGGAAGGTCACCCTTATTTCCTCTTTCCAGTTGATAGGGGAAATTGAATCCATGCTGCTGGACTGGAGACTCAAAGGTGGTGCTTCCATCTCTGACCACAATAAATCCACTGTCTCCAAGATTTATGGCATGCAGAAACTGTGGAAGAGAACAAATATGCACAGATGACCATCAGAGGCATCAAAACTCTTCTCAAGTTCAAAGAGGGAAAAAATTTGAAGTCTATGCAACCTCCAGTACAACAAACTAGTGTCTTAAAGAATCATTAGCTTTTTCATCATCGCTTTAGGCTGTAATGTGACAGCCAAACCAATCCAATATGCAAGAGTAGGTCTGAAGAATTGAACAAACACTAATCTACCAAAAGGCATGCAAAGAAAGAATGAAGAAAATCAGGAGATTAAGTGTAGTTAGGCAAACTAATGGCGCACTGTTCTTTCACTTGTACTCAAGTACAATAGCATAACCTTTGCCTTTACAGTTATTTTCTGCAACCTCCAATATTCTAGTGGTCCTCAGAGAGAATCTCCTTTCTACTCAGATATGAGGTTTGGTCTCTTGCAGCAAAAAGTATCAGTGCCAAACCGTCGTCCCCTCTATCTTATAGGAAAGATAAAACAGAATTTCCCATCTTTGCCTCCTCTATGTGCATGGCTCTGTGCATGTCTTTTACAAATATAACACGAGTCGTCATCCATAAACACCACATAAATGTACTTCACGGTTTTACACTTTCTACACTTAGAACAGGAAAAAAAACACACCAAGAATGACATATTCTGCCTAAATTTGCCAAAACATCAGGATAATTCCCCTCTAATGAACCCCAACAAATACATTCATCTACAAATCACCAATCAAAAGTGGTCACATCCAAGTTGAAAATGTTACTACAGCCGTTTTGTTGCATGCACGTAGGAGCAATATTTTCAAAAGACGTAGTACAAGAAGAATATGTGTGCATGGACAAATATTTTTGGTATGAAGTTAGTAAGACCTGGTCTTTTAGCACAATGATGCAGGCTGTTGAGGAACCCACAGCATTTGTTTCCGAGTGTGCTTTCTCCAATACGTGAGCGGGATCAATAAACTCCCCGGGCTCATTTTTAATAGCATCCATTGAGTTAGACATGAGTTCACAAGCATATTCTCCAGCATTAATCCCAACCTCCGCCCAACCACCAACTCCATCTGCCACACCAATTGCTTGCTCATCCGAACAGATGAAATGAGCATCCTCTCCACCTGTTTTTTCTTTATCAGGATGGGGTAGGTAGCATGATCCAGAGTGTAGCTTCAATGTTCTGTTGCTTAGAGATCTTCTGGATTCAGCAGTAGTAGCCAACCAACATTAAGGAAAATCACAATACTATATCGCCAAACTTATTAATGCTCAATGCGACTCCGACAAACATAGAACTGTGCATCTCTAATAAACTTAAATTGAAAAAACCATTCAGTAGAAAATTGAAGCAGGAAATGATCATCTTTGACGCAACGACTCACTGCTAAGATTTATTTACCTAATAAGTAAAAAGACAAAATTCAAGCAATACCTTGTTTTGATTAAAAAACGTAAATATTTGATACTCAAACCAGAATAACGAATCTCTACAATAGCCACAATATGTGAATATGCAAATCTTTGACTTTTCAACATCATGACGAAAGACAATGTTCTTTAGCTATCAGAGAGAAAGTTTCCCTTTAAAACATGCTAAAAATCAGAAACCATACAAAAGAGGAGAAAAATCCATTCCATTTTGAGAAACGATGGACACCCAAGTTCGACAACTATGTCTTTTCACAAGTCACCACTTTCATCCTCCTTGAAACTCCATGACTTATATGAGTTGGAAGAAGCATAAATATAAAAAATCCTGTAAACACTGAGTCGAGGATCACATTATTTTTTTATTAAGTTCCGGCCTGCCGACAAGCTAAGCTCAACTAAAGAATTCTCTGTCTGACAGACAAACTGCTAATGTTGAAGGGTCACCATATACGATCTTGACTGTTGGAATATAGGACCTGGATTATTGTTGAATATCCAAACTAATTTAAGGTCAATACATCGGGACCATACACGACTGGCCATCTGGTTTTATTTAATACAACACCTTGGCTAAATTTGAAGTTAAATGAACGCACCAAAAATTCTTCAGGGAACCGCTACCTTCTGGATTAACAAATGTATTTAACTATAATCAATTTTGAACCATTGAGCATAATAAAGAAACTGCATACAAGAAAAATTTTTTGTTTCTAAAACTAACAAATAGATGGGAACAACTGGATAAGACAACACAAAAGGTTAGAGCATTTACTGGTCTGGTGGTATAGCAAGACTTGATAGCTGTTCGTCGAATGAGGTTCCGTTGCAGAGTACATCAGATGCAGCCCCAGTCGAATAACATGGTGATGATGAGGAACTGCAGCTTCTAAACCACGACCCAACAAGGGCATTCGAGCTGCGACATTTCCATCTACCTCCAAGCACAGAAAAAGCACGATCAGTGCAGCAGCTATTGGTTACCCCATTTCTCAAACTCAGACTAGCTTTTTGACAATTATCGAGACCTCTATTGCCAAAATACATCACAACAGGTTTAGCAAAACTCGAAACATTCCCACAACCAGAGATAAAAGTATCCATAACAAGGTCTCCAGGGGCAGCCGTTGAACTAGAAACAGCCATGGCTCCACTAAATTTCCCAAAAGCTTGAGAAGACGGGCGCGATACAACACCACCACCACCACGTGTCTGAGAAAATGCCTCAACGGCAGAATGCTTGGTTCTACTGTAAGTATAACAAGCCCCAAATTTCTGACTTCTTTTTACTGCCAAAGATTCTATTAACTTGTGGGTTGGTGCTAGTTTCACTCTTAAACCTCTCTGAACCCCAAAATAAAAGGCAGAATTCGGTTTGGGAAGCAACCCTGATGACATATCCTATTCCCCCTCAGCTCAACCCAATTCGTCCATTAGATGAACTCCAAACTTAGCAAGTCTGCATTGTGAGCCAATTCCCTTTAATCCTGAGAAACTTTACATCCTACTCAACGATAACTTTGCCTGCGCAAGCAGCAATTTCCTGCTACCTGATTACAAAAACAATTGCATTATAAAAAGATTCATTCGTTTTTCTTTTTCTTCTACTTTCGCAAGATGAAAAGAAAGATACAAGGGAAAAAGGAAGGCATGGGGAACCCGGGATTTCGGCAATTCGGGCTTGACTAGGGGCGGATCGAGAATCCTGTCTGGGGACAAAATTATCGTTGGAGAGAAGAACAGCCGAAGTCCAGCGCTTAATGGGGGCTAATATCGCAGTCAGTCTCAAATTTCTAAGTTTGACGCCCGCCAGCCCAAAAAACTGAAAAACGGACAAAAACGAAGCGGTGGCTCAGAATGAAGGGGAAATTGGCGTTTGGATTTATATTTGTTTTTGGTGAGTTTTTTGGGAAATATTTTAGTGTAGCGTGTACTTAAGATAAAAAAAAAAGTGATTAAAAATTAGGTATATAAAAATATTTACAAAAAATGTAATAAAAAATTTCCAAAAAATCACAATCCAAATAAGGCGTAATTTTTTAGTCCCTTTTTAATAAGAAATCATGTCAATTTTGTCCTATCAAGTTTTATTTTGATTAATGTATCACAACATACTCCCTCCGTCCCACTTTGATAGTCTTATTTTTCTTTTTCGTCTGTCCCAAATTGTAGTTCAGTTTCTAATTGAAGAATGTAGTTGTATTTTAATTTTCCTAAAATACCCTTATTCAATGTAAGTTGTTGTTACTATAAACCTACCCCATTTAATGAGAGTTGATTCTTTTTTTACTATCAATTCAAGTTCCCATAAAGTTATACTCTAATTAATGTGAGGGTATTTTAGGAAAATAGCCACCTAAATTGATTGTTTCAATAAAGTTAACTACTTTTTCTTAAACTGTGTGAAAAAACAACCAGAACTATCAAAGTGGGACAGAGGGAGTAGTTTATAACACTGGAAGAAGATGACCTATAACACTTTGACACTCATAAAAATTGACAGTAATTTTTGAAAAAAAAAAAAGAATTAAGAGGCATTGAGTGAATTGTCTAAAATACAGCAAGTATTATTATAGGGACTAGGGAGAGCGCAAAATTGGAACACAAATGTGCATTATTAATCCCTGCTTGCAAAATTGTCTTTTTGTTGTTTATCCACAATTCCCGACTTTTGTGTCCCCCAACCCAACTTTTGGACGACATTAGGGGCTTATTTGTGCATGCAAAACTCGTGCACCAAGATGCTATCAGTGTGCAATACAACAACAGGCCCTGTGACATGTAACACAATTCCAATTGTTTAATCCAGCACCAGCATGATTGTGTGTTTTAACAGTAGTGCCGTTTGTATTGTTATTTTTAAAAATTTTTATAAAAAAAATATTATAACGATTGGATTTAATATATATGAGTTAAAATAATAATAATTAAAAAATATTATATTTTTTTTTTCTGTAAAAAATCACAATTCAAGCAAGGGCGCTTGACGTTTACAGTAAAACGTAAAAGTTTTACCGTGGATGTACGAGATAAATAATCTTTCTGTTTGGATTGTAAGTTATTTGGGATTATTTGGGATATTTTTACTGTAGCACTTTTTGTGATGTGATGTATGTGAGATAAAAAGATATTGGGAAGATAAAAAGGTGTATTGAAAATTATAAAGATGATGTAAGCAAATAAAATTGGGGAAATATGAAGCAATCCAAACAATCCAACTTACGCGCCACGTCGTGTTTAGAAGCACGAAGAAGCAGAGGCTTTGGCCTGCCATGAATTGTTCGCATGGAGTAGAGTAGAGTAGGTGACACGTTCCCTATACTACAGAGGCCGTGCTACTTGGCACGGAATTCTGGAATAAGTACAAAAGTTAAACCCCACTTTACTGCTCTCTAAAGGTCAATAATGTCTCTCACTCATCCTGATTACTCATTTTACACAATCCGTCTGCTCTGCACAAAAACAATCACAAAATTACCATATTTGTTTTCATAGGGCCCGCATTTCTAAAGAAATTCACCACTCCTAGCTAGAGCTGTTCGAACCGGGTAGCTCGCGAGCCAAGCTCGATTCGGTTCGATAAGGGCTCGATTCAGCTCATTTACTGAGAGAAACGAGCCGAGCTCGAGTTCAATTTTAGTCTCATGTAATAGACGAGCCGACTTATGCTCGATTCGTTTAAACTCGACAGGATTGAATAGTAGGGTCATTAGCGTCATTTCATTGTGTATTTGATACTTTTATCTAATTCATTCTCAGTTTCTAGCCCTACTTTTTTCTTTCCTCTTTCGGTCGTGCCCCTAATATTCATCTCCCAAACGAGCTCGACCTCGATAAGATTTTGAACTCGAGTTCGAACTCGAATTTTCGACCGAGTACAGCGAGTCGATCTCGAACAGCTTGTGAAGTTCGAATTACTAATCGAGCGAGCTCAAGCTAGCTCAATTAGATATTCGAATCGAGCTCAATTATCATATGTTCGAGTTCGACTCGATTAACAGCTCTACTCCTAGCTATCTCTTATGTATTTTTTTTTTAAACCCGACTCCACAAGAAGACTATATAATGTTGAGTCAAAATAGTTATCCGTCCTACAAATGAGATACTCGTTCAAGCTTGGAGTGCAGAAGCAATTTCTTATTCGTGTAGTCTCTAGCAAGTAATGGAAATATGTTGATGCTTCCACCCCCAACGTACAAAAATAATTACTCCCCGGTTTTCTGGTTGAACCGTGTAGAAGAAAAAATTATTGGAGGCTCAAGGGTCATGATGTCATAAATAAACCAGTAGTAATTAATCTAATCTGATCTTGGATTATCAGTAACCGTACCGAATACTGGACCATTCACCAACATTGTGGCCGATTGCTTTTACTCCTATCTTCTACACTATTATACTCACAAAAGTGCCACCATTTTAACATCATCTTACATATATAATCAAAAGTGTTTAAAAGGTCTCTGGACCTTTGGCGACTCATATTTCACGGAAAGGGTCTCTTCAACCTTGATAGGCAGCAGAGCAAACATTAAAACCGACTCACTCTCACTGCCTATACTGTAATGCTTAATTTTTTAAGGAGCATCGCCGGGCCAAGAGTCGCTATTTGCTGCTGCAAGATTAATTGACAATAAAGCTCGATGCCACCTCACAAATCACACTTCCGAAATGTCAACTATGAAAGCCTTGACTTTCATGAAAACAAATGTTCTAATTGCTGTCATGATCCCCTTCCCATATCTTTACCAGAGTACTCGCCGCTGCCACCAAATGATGCCGCTGCAGCAGCAGCAACATCAAGGCCGCCACCAATTGATGTCATTAAGGCAGAAAATCCGCCTGATGGGCCTCCACCAGCTGCCATCCCCAATCCAAGAAGGTCAAGGGTAGTATGCTTAGGACCGAATACAGATGGAGTCCCCAACATGAGTTCCTTCAAGCTAGACCCACCGTCACATGGCAGCCCAAGTCCCAGGCCTGCTGCCAATGATGCACTATCAGACTCAATTCCCCTCCCACTCCACTCCTGCTGCCCGCTCGAAGCTGACGCCGAAGAAACAATCCCGAACCCTCTCAGGAGTGAAGCATTAGTTGCTGCTGCTCCAATCTGAGCAGCTTTTTGCAGTAATGCTGTTGCAGACATGGCAGGTTGTGGTGCAGGCGCATACTGCCTACGTTCTTGCCCTGCTGTTCCAAAAATTGATGAACCGTGACTTGTAGCAAGACAGAGGGATATGGGTTCCGTAGAAGAAGACGCTACGACTTCAGATGCATTCTCAGGACGAGCCACAGCTCTAAACAAGTCGGTAAATTCAGGTGTTTGAGATTGCATGCTTCCCGATGTTGTTGATGAGGCAAATAAGCTTGCAAACACGCTGCTGCTAGTACTTCCATGACTGCTTGAGCTGCTGCTGCTACCACAGCTGCCGGTTAAGCTGGTCACAACAGATGTTTCCTCTAGAATCTGAGGTGGAGCGGGACTTTGCTTGGGATTTTCAGGTCCCTCTGTTGAATTAAACAAATCATATAAAAAGAATGAGGGAAAAAAAAAAAAAAGAGCATTCCCTGGTAAAGAAGCAAGAAATGAAGAAAGTATAACCTTTCTTATTAAAGAGCTTTGTATATGATTAAAAGAGATTCAATAATACCCTCCTTTCTCGGCATCAACTTTACTTTTAGCTTTTGGCTGGATCTCTGTCCATTCTCTACCAAAAGATTGCTTAGATTCAATCTCAATTTTTTATTCATAGTTGAGATATGATGGTTTTCCCCAATTGAAGTTAGTAGTAGTTCATCCTTGTTCTTATAGTAACGGAGTAAATCTAGTCAACCATATATGCAGATAACAACAAAGAAGAGGAACAGACAAAAACAACTAGACTCCAAGATTAATAGACAAAGAACAACAACAACAACATTTTGCTTTTCTTTTCTTTTTTCCCGGCAAAAGTATGATATACATCCGACAAAACCCGGAGTACAGAGCTACATAACTACCCATCATCAGCAGTAGGTGGAGGAGGCTGAGCTACAAATTGGCAGTTTCGAGCAGAAATACCTGGATTTTGAACAGGCAAAGCTGAAGATGCTAAAGCAGCTGGTGGAGGAGGCTGAGCTGCTACCGAAGGTGGTGGTGATGAGGATGCAAGTGTTTGAAGCTTCGGCTCCTCATCATCAGCAGTAGGAGCTGGAAGTGCCTCAACTGTCTGTGCTTTTGCACTCTCCTCAGCTAATGCATCACAAAAAGCTCTATGTGTAATAAAGCTATCCCTCCTGCAATCATCAAACAGACATTAACATCATTCTTGAAAATAAAAAGAAAAACAGAGGGAAAAATTTATCTTAACAAGGTAGGGAAAAGATCAGTTAACCTTGAAAACAGAGTCCCACAATCACATTTATATTCTCTAGTTCCACAAATCTTTGAATGAGCTTTCCAATCAGACTGAACAGCATATTTCTTCGAACACTTGTCGCATTTCCACTTCTTTTCGCCATGTTTTCTGCAGAAATGCTTCTTAATTCCGGTCAAATCGCCCAATGCTCGAGAAGGATCATGGTGAACACAGGTGAGTTCAGGGCATACATAAACTCTCTTCTTGACCTCTTTGCTCGATCTCTGCCTAAGTTTCCAAGGCAAATTATGTCCTCTCCGATGCAGCTGCAAATTCTGGTCCCTTTGGAACCCTTTATTGCAAATTTCGCACACAAATCTATTTGTTGCCAACAGAGTCTTTGGTGACAAAGCAATCACCTCTGCATCCGGATCTAAGAGAAAAACAAAATGAAACTTCAGCAATAAGCAAAAACAGATTACCAGTCTTTTATGTTTTCCTTTCTGGCTCTTTTACCTGGCATGCCTGGGAGATTTCGTTTTTTCTTGGCAGATGATGTAGGAGGGGCTGCCGCTTGATTGCCTGAAGATGAAGCACTGGCATCACCGGAAGCGGTAGAATCATTCATGACAGAAGAGTTATCCATATCGGCAGGCATGGAAAGAGTACTGGAGTTGTTAAAAGGGATTTTTAGACTGCTAGAAAGGGAAATTTTGGGGCATTTATGCTGCAAAAAAACTTTTAGGATATAAAGCTCCTTTTTCCTTTCTACGGCTTATGGTCACAGCACTCAGCACTCAGACTTGTGTATCTATACACCAGTCAATCTAATTTAAAAAAAAAAAAAAAAAAATCTCCTAACTACCAACTACGATCAACTTTTGACCACGACCAGATCAGAAAATGAGCTAATTAGCAAATCCCAGTTCACAGAACCACCACCTGTAAGCTCTGCAAATAACGGAATCAGAGTCGCCAGAGAATTATCGCCGGTGAGCATGACATGAGTATCTTCAGCTAAAAGAAGATGAAATTTTGCTGTACTTCATGAGGTTTCTAGAACATGGACCTTAAATCTAGGCAGCTGTTCACCTGTCTAATAACCAGAAAACATTTCAGCACCGAGCTTCTTGAATTTCCGATGAAGTTTTCTCCGATGAAAATGCCGGAAATTGGGCTGGGGAGCAGTACTTTCAAGAAGACGGCTCAGAAAACTAGATGAAAGAGGAAATTTAGGAGGGCAGAGACAGAGAGAGAGAGAAGAAGATGTGAAAGTCTTCTTGTGTTTGGTCTACAGTCGTGTATTGTTTAGATAGAACAGGTAGCCGATGTGGATTTGATTAAAGAAGAGCTAATAAATTAATTAGAAATCATCAACTGTAAATGGGGAGAAGGGCGAAAGATAATGACGAGTTAAGTTTTGTGGCTCACTTTTTAACCACGGTTTCATTGTTGACCTGACCATATGGTGTGGTAGAGTTTCAGAAAAAAACAGAAGAGTTTAATGATGGTGCAGAGTGCAGACTGCTAGTGCTGTTCAAAATGTTTTCGACGTGGGATTGGGACACGTACGTTTAGCTTTCGATAAAAATTAGTGATTATTGTAGTGTTTTTTCAGAAAAAAAAAAAAGAAAGCTATAATATTTCAGAAATATTTTATTAGTGTAGTTTACAGAAATAATAGTGTATATTAAATTATGCAAAAATGCATGGCAACCTTACAGTCATAATAGTGTCCGGACCCTTTTGATTTTTCTTGCCATGGCCTTTACAATTTTGACTTTCAATTATAAATTTCTGCACAATTTTATTTTGTGATATATAATTTGTGTATTAAATTTTTAAAAACAAAATTTGGTAATTGTTTGTTTCAATTAGGCTTCACGATGTATATTCAAAAACTCTCGTTTATTTGTTAAAATTTATTTGCTTACAATATCAATATATTTTTTAATTATTTTTTTATTTCGCATATATTATATCAAAAAAGAGTTACACCTACGTACGGCGAATATAAATGCATTCTCGTCTCTAAGTTGTAGAGCGAGCAAAAGGGTTTTATGCATAGCAATTATGTGTAATTTGCACCGTCGAGTGCAACCACTACATTCTATTCTATTGTGGATTAAGAAATGAGGACATGTGTCATAAGTAATCATCCCATCCTCTTACTGATTTATGCTCTACGTCCAGTCTCCATTTTACACATCCCCTGTAGCACCAAACGAAACATGAATCTGGCTCTCTAATTCCATCTCCTAATAAGTACTAATAAGTTGCTTTATTAAGACTAATCGTCTAATCATCATTCACCCTGGAGGTTTTTTCCCAGTGAAAAATGCCTTATCCCACAAGAAAAGCATCGATATCATTATTGTTAGACTTTTGATGAGCGAGACCGTCTTTCATTCTTTTCCTGCTCATATTCTCTCCGTCAATGCCAAGCTCTCTTTTTTTTTTTGGTCCTTTATTTTTCTTTTCCATGACTTGCACAAGAGAAAAACGGAGCGGGAGATGGAATAGGCTGTGGGAATCAAATACCGGTTTGAAGATCAGAGAAATAAAACTCTCGCCCATTGGGCAGTGCGTAATTCTCTACTATTTTTCAATTTAGCAAGATTATGAATTTAGCTGAAATGATGCATAAACAGGCCGCCCGCATATTTCATGAATTATAGCTAAGCATAATCATCACGTCATCTTTGATAGAGAAGAGTTATTTCACTTCACTTACAAAAACAGATTTTGTCGGAGAGAGGTGACCAGTTTTTCGTGTTTACTAAACAGAAAACTATACTCCTAGCAGAGATAAAAAGCAAAGGCTATACGTAGCCTGTCAATCTAACCTAATGAGCGAGTTTTTATAAGCTTAAGTTCAGCTCATTTTATTTGAAATATTTTCGAGTTTCGGGCTATGAGTTTCGGGTTCATAAATGTGAAATTCATACTCAACTCACATAATATTCGGGTTGTGAGCCTTAATCGAATTTAGTCCAAACTCACTTATTACTCCTTAATTTTCTTAATATAATTACTATAATTATTAAATTGTAAAACTAATTTAACATTTACAATACTATAATATTAAAACTAAACATGAACAAATAATAGTTCTTAAAAAGTGTATAAACCAAAAATTTTCAACAATATTTATATTTAATTCGTTCAAAATGCATGAAAAAATAAGATAACTATTTAAATCCAAATATGTTTGATGATTTGTGTTTGTAGACCAAAAAGAAATCAACCAATATTATGTCAATACAAAAATTTACTCAATCAATAAGAAAAGTTAGAGATTTAGTTATGCATTACTAATATTGGCTCTTAAGAAAGCTCCTGGAAAAGTCTTTAGATGTATTTTTGTGTTTTGTAATTTATATATATTTAGTATTTAGTAATAATATATTTGAATATATTATTATACATAATATCAAATATAAATATTATATATATAGGTAATTAAAGGGCCGGACCTATATCGGGTTTGAACCTAATATGACCCAAACTTGACTCATATTTAATTCGGGCATAATTTTTAGGCTCAAACTCAGACCGGTTCACTAAAAGATCGGGTTCATCGGGCTTTTTGTCTGGCCGAACGAGTCGAGTTCAAGCTGACCCAACCCCATTGACAGTCCTAGCTATACACTTTTAACAGAAGTGTTTTTGGAGTCGAGAATCGAAAATAGAACTAACGAAGTTCAATTAAGAAACATTAGGGTCCAATTATTGTTTGGATATTGGTTTTTCACAGAAAATTTTTTACCTTTTTTGTGAATACATCTCTCAATCACCTTTTTATTTTACATATATCAAATTATTGTAATACAATTTTTTAAAAAAATTTATAAAAATAGCAATCTAAATGGGAGGGCGGCACCATAGTTTTAGTACAATTATCAATTATACTAAAGTACACTTTCAATAATTATGCCAAAAGATAGTAAAAAATATATGTATAGTGATCTTTTTGTTCCTTTACTTATTGTTCTTAATAAAAGAATTGAAATCATTGTCAAAAAAGACGAGGGACGATCATATAAATTTGAGTGACCTAACAGTCTAGTTCAATTAAAATTTAACTAAGCATACTCTTAGTAGTGCTAATGGTATCATATACCACGTTTTGATACTTTACCTGTAATTCTTTCTTGCCTTCATTCAGCTACCTGGGCTAAAACATCGTCTAGCTAATATCGACCGGGTCTTTGCATTCACATCACTAGCATTGCTTGATGCGACTGGTAGCTAAGTTCGATCGATTTGAATCGGACCGTGACCGACCTTATCCTTTTCCTGTCGGGCAAAAAGATGTTGAAAATAACGCCAGAGGAATCGTACCTTATATATGTTACTTTGTTTAGCATTTAGGAAAAATAGGTTAAAATGTTTTTCACATTTCACCAATTAATTTTTTTTATCATTCTCTTTCAAAACAGTGAGTTTGTTTGGATAGAGAGAATTTGGTTTGCTTAATTTATTCTCACAAATCCCAATCACCTTTTTATTTTCCCAATCACCTTTTTATCTCACATACATCACATCATAAAAAGTGCTACAGTAAATATCTCAAATAAATCATCCAAATAAACTCTTATCCAAACAAACTCAGTGATTTTACGTACCCTACAAAATCAAGTTGATAAAATGTAATTACAACCTAAATTTCGACTACTTTTTTTATCACCAAATCTATCAGGTGACTCACACAACATATAGTCTCATTGTTTTAGGGATAACAAAAGGTTAGATCCTATTTGTAGTTAAACAAATGATTTGATTCATATTCATTTTTATTTCTAAAAAAATTAGGATCCAACATGGATCATATTCATTTTTTCCCTAAAAAAGAGATGTGATTCAATCCATATTGATTTTTGCCACTAAAAAAAAGTAGGATGTTATCACATTGTATATAAAAAAATAACTGCATGTAGGTCGCATGGTGATTTTAGACTAAAAAGTGATAAAAAAACTTAGGTTGGGATCCAATTTTGCTAACTTGAATTCGTAAGAGACGTAAAGTTAACATTTTAAATGTGAAGAATGAAAAAATTAATGTAATAAAATATAAAGGATGTTTTGAATAATTTTTCCTAGCATTTTCTTATACTAAATTTGCTTCATCAAACCAAAATAAGCTAGAATTAGAGAAATGAAAACCAACGACTGTGTATAAAGATGTGGCTCAAAAAAAAAAGAAAAAAGAGAAGAGCTAGCTGCTTGTCATCCGGAAATAAGTTAGGTAGTATAATTTTGCCGGGTTTATTGTTGGATTTTTGCTGTCATTCCCACCTGAAATCCCTACAACAAAAAATGTGTTTTTGTACGTTCTTGATGTCTGTGTTGAATTTCAAAATTCAGAATGACAAGTTTTTCCCACCTGAAATCCCTGCCACAAAATGTGTTTTTCTCTACTTTTTCCTGATGCCTAAGTTGAATTTCAAAATTCAGGATGACAAAAAAAAAAATTTTTTTTGGATGTCGTAAAATTGGTTGAAATTAAGGCCAAGTCTGATACTGATTCCTGTTTTGAGGATACAGTCTAGCTATTAATGGTTACAATTTACATCTACTAATCATTTTCCGATAACTGGTTTACTTTTTGCCTTACGTTTATATATTTTATTTCTTTGTTAGTACGTATTATTTAGAAGTTCAAAACATCTACAGTAAAGCTACTTATAGTGCTTGATTGTCATCATTGTCCATCACATTTCCAATTTTCTCCTAATTTGACATTTCAAACATTCGGCCAAAAAAAAAATCACCCTTGATGTTCTAATTTTTATTAACATATTAAACAACCGTTTTTTTTTTTTTAAAGAAGATCAACAGTCCAGCAATAAGGGGTCAACATAGAAGATGGCAACGATACGAGGCCGCTCGCGCTAGTGCTTGGTGGCTCAGTATCTCATTTCTCCGGCGAACTTTGCAACTTTACAAGACTAGTACAATAGAGACCTTTTGCTGTTCTTTCATTTTGATTCTTTTGATGAGTTAATTTGATGTTTTAGTTTCCTTAACCAAGATAGCATGCCATTAATTGAGATTCCAAGGAAATTGACTTGACATTCAACAAAAGGGGCTGGCTGATCTCAAAAGTTTCAAGCCTAGAAAGTTACTTTTAGTTTCAGAAGAGGACGGAGGACCACCTCAATAATCACGATGCTTCTTTTATATATATATATATATATATATATATATATATAAATTTTTAGCCTCCCAAAATAAAGAGAAAAGGGTCCCGGGTTACTTTCTTTTTATTACCTGGAGCCCGAAGGATATGCCGGCAGTAGCATTTCGGCTACGCAAAGTCAATAACAATTCAAGAAAAAAGTGTAATTGCGAATATAATGATGCAGATAATTGAACATATGGCATTTGTTCTATTCCAGGATGACAAAGATCTTTAGGTCTAAGCAAGTAAACAACACTTGGGGTTACAAGCCCTCCCAAGAATTTAGAAATTACACTTCATTTCCTTAAAGTATTAAAGAGTTTTATTTACTATATATTTGTAAAAACAAAAAAAAAAAAGATTTTGTCCCTGAAAAGCATCCTAATTATCAGAGTTGAAGGATGGGGTCCTAATAAACTAATTATTATTATTATTAAATCAAAAGTAAAGTTATAAACACGGTAGAGGGTAGGGGTGTTCGAGCTTGACTCGAGTTTGAGTTAATTGAGTCGAACTCGAGTTCAAAAACATTAAGTTCGTTGGCTAGCGAGCTTAATTATATATATATTTTTATTTTAATAGTAAAATTACATATATATCCATAATATTTTATTATTTGTTAAAAAATTATTATTTTATTTATTTTAAAAAATAAATAATTATTTTTAAAAAAAATAAATTTATTATTATTATTTTTTTATTTTTTAAACTCGAGCTCGAACTTGACATTTTGAGCTCGCCGAGCTCGAGTTTCACAAAATTAACTGAAGGCTCAACTTGATTAGGTCAAAATTCGACTCGACTCGACTCGCTTGCACCCATGGCAGAGAGTTGTCGTTTCAGACTTGTGGTGGTCAAGATGAGAAAGAAATGGCAAAAAGGAGACGTGTGCACCGTCCAAAATTCAAAATTAAAGAAGGGACAAGGATGGGACAATGATCGAGTTTGAAGTACAAAAGCCAAAGTATACTGTAGCGTAGTTTCTTATGTTCTTTTTTGTTATAATAAGGAAAGAAAAACGTATGAGTGCTTTCTAGTAAATAATTGCAAAACCCAGTAATAAAGTACTGTAAAAAGTTTCCTGATTTCACTTCAGAAAGGGTGCACGTTCTCCTACGTGTCTCAGAATTTTATTTTATTTTATTTTTTTTTGTTGTCAGCATCAACTAGTTTCCATGATGCTACTATCATACAAGTGTTTGCTTTCCATATTTATGAAGAAATACGTAGCAAGTAAGAATGGAAGACGAGGAGAATGGAAGATCTTGACTGTTTATCGTAAACATAAATAATAATGCTTATTTGTTGGGAGTTTAGGATCGGAAATGAAAGAAGAGAGAGATCTGTTTGGATTGTGAATTATTAGAGATATTTTTACTGTAGCACTTTTTGTGATGTGATGTATATGAAATAAAAAGGTAATTGGAAAGGTAAAAAGGTGTATTGAAAATTGTAATGATGAAGCAAATAAATTTGGAGAAATAAAGCCCAATCCAAACAAACCCGTTTATCATAAAAGAGGAGAGGGCAGTAGGATGGGAATACTTGTCTGGGAGTAGCAGAAGAAGAAGAACCACCGGTCCTTTTGGCTCGGTGGTCACCTATACGTGACTATTTTCAGTGGCTCTCTCTTATGGAATTTCTACTCTCAACTCTATCTTTTCCCTAATTATGATAGTTTAAATTATAAAAATATTATAGTTACTATAAAAAAAAAAAGTAATAGAAGAAAAAAGGGAGAGAAAAAGTTTTCTCCTCTAGTATGTGGCTCGGTTTGACGGACAAATAGAACAATAATTATTTTCATAGACTTTAAATGACACAAATAAATTTCCTTTTTTATATCTAACCACTTTTCAAGAGGGAGCTTTCTTCTTCTATTTCTCTCAATTAATTTTTTTTCTTTTCCCTCCACTTAAAAACCCTGAAACAAAGAAAAAATAAGCAATTTCTCATACTTTCCCTTCTCTTATCTCCATTTCCTACCATCCAAACGCTCCACCTATGGTAAAATAAAACCAAAAAGAGGGACAGAGAGTATAAACTAGAGAGCGAAAATCATTTTCGATAATCATCATTTAGTGTAGGACTCTATGCCATGGTAACAACCACAAAGCCGGCATAAGACTTTTCTCAACATCCACATAATTAATTGCATTGACTTGGAACGCAATTGCTTTACCTTTTTTTCTTTTCTTCTTAAAAGAATTTGTCATATCATATTCAAACTTGTTATCATGCTGGACAGAAATGATGGGCCTAGCCAAGCTGGATTTCTAGTGCAGTAAGGCACTCGTTTTCTTTATTCAACAAAAATGAAAATAGGAGGAGAGTATCGCAGGGAACCCTTTTCTTTTGGGCAAAATATACTAAATTTCCATGTGATTTGGGTTATTATCATAAAATCTCTTCATTATTGGACGATTTCCGTTCATTGCCCAAATTAATCCAAACCACGAGGGGGTTCTTTGGGGGTTTTCAAATAATGAGGAGGCTTTATGATAATAACCCAAATCACAAGGAAATTTAGTGTATTTTACCCTTTTCTTTTTAACTCTCCCAGCCCCTTTTATCATATGGAATGGAACGCGATCTTGACGGTGGTGATTGAAGGCCAATTCATTAAAAAAAAAAACTTTTTCCTTAAAAAAAAAAATTTAATAAAAGCTATTGGGTGGGTAGGGGGATGATAGGTTGGTCTCAATCGATGAGGGGTCGATCAATTACCACCACACCACACCACACCAGCTGAACAATTTCTGAGCAGAACACATGCATTCAATCCATGGGGCAGGCGGGCGGCGTCTGGCAGTTGACCAGCGGATGGCTGCAGCAGCATGCAATGCAATGCACGACTCCTTCATCGTCCATGTACGGGACACGATGACATGCCGAAGCCCTTTACTTGCGGAGGCACTTAATCCATACATACCACAAATTTCAAGTTTGATGATGATTAATTTCCCATGGACAAGTTTGATTTTTCGAAGGCACATATATTTGCTTTTGTGGAGAGGTTTTTGCTTCTACAATGACAGTTTCACAGATTTATTTAATGTATTTGCTTTTCCATCACTGTCCGTACTTTACTTTGCCCCTATCATATTCATTTTAACGCCGAGGAAGATTACTTACGCATGATTATAAGGAACCAAGAGGAAGAAGAGTAAAAGAGTTGGACGTTTAGTGTAATTAATCTTATGCAACGTATGGAGTTCTTGTTATAACACCCATCTACAAGGTGGTTACAAATTAAAATGAAGTTGCACTTACTTTCTCGCAAGTTAAAATGCCAAGGGCTGAGAGAACTCTGAGGAGCAAGGACATGTGCAGGAATGACTTCCAACTACTGACTGCAAATTTACCAAGTAGTAATGAAAAGGACGCAACAGTCTGTGACTACTATTCATGCACAGACCTTAACAGCCAGCTGCATCACCGTGCAATATATATAACAGCCAGTTTTAGACTACTGTTACTGAAGACTACCGCAATATTTTATATACCAGAACAATTCATCGTGCGAATTTATGAAGGGGTGGCCCAATTGTAAGGTGATCATCCGACCAGTTAGGTCCAAAATACTAATGCATCTATTTACCTCTTTATCAGGAATATCACTTCCCCAACTACCGTAGAATTTAACCCAAAAAGGCTAAAGCATTGCCCCAATTTAACACAAAGGAATGACCAAAGACATGCCAGTGATAGGCAAAAGCATTATTGTATGTGAACGGTTTCAATTTTTTACATGGATGATCAAAATATGACAAACCACATAGTATTAGATATAGGGCCAATCTATAGGGTTGCAATCAAGACATCTTGGGATTGCCTGCTATATTTTTAGAGTATTTGACAGTGTGACCTGTGAAGCATTTCAAGACACATGTATAAAGTCAACTCATTTTATTGGTTCACTGAATTCCATCATGAGCTCTCCGGAAGATCTGAAACTTTTGGTTTTGGGACATCCAATCTTAAAGGTATGACATCTTGGGACTTTCCTTTTGCAGCCTCCTCCCTTTCCTCCAACTTCCTTGTTTCCCTAAACTCCGCATATGGGTAGTAATGCTGGTACATGTACAAGCAAAAGCCTCGACGACACAACTTGATTTGCATTTAGAGCTCATGCTTCCCATGTCTTCTAGAGAATCTTACCGCAAACCACCATTAAGAGAGAGCCAATGGCTATAATTCATTAATGGAGGTTACCAGAGGTTCTTTACTCTTTTTAATCAGAAAACAAAGTCATCCAAAGAAATAAAAACCTCCCACGTCTCCATATTCAAGTTTATCATGCATACTTTAGATGATCAAGGTTAAAAGGTGGTCATCTCATACATTATTTGTCCATATCTTTTCCAGCACATCACCCTATTTAAGAAGTATTTACTCGGTCCTTTTTACAAAGACAAACCCTCCTCAAGTTTTGGCATTTCGTACATCACTGAACCCTATTCGAAATCTGGAGCCTTATCAAGAGAAAAATCACTGAGTCTTTTAACTTGTCACACCACCTTCTCTACTTGGTTTGTGTTATTGCTTACCATTTCCAGCTCAATATGAAGATCAACCAGCACTTACAAAATCAAACTCAGTTGCAGAAAATTTTCGTTCCAAATACGAAATATTAAGGAAAATATCGTATGAGTTTCAACATCAAAAGAAGCAATTATGTTTACGCTGTAGCTGAAACATACAACGGCAATTTAGGCTGCGGTAAAGAAAACATAAAACGCAACTTCACGCACTTTAAGACATACTCATTTAAAGTTACAGCTGGTGCTGAAAGTTCTTGCAATTCCTGTGTTGCACAACAGTTCCCTGCAAAAACAAAATGGATACAATCTTAGTCATAAGCTACAACACATTATATCATTAGTCATGAGAAAAATTGGAGTCATTCACAACAACCAAAACCCTTCCCTGTCTATAACTTCTTGTAATTGACTCCAGTTTTCTTAACGAGGCCAATAATATGCATCCGCTAAGAATTAAAAACGAATCTTGCTAACATAAGCAGAAACAAGAAATCGCAGTATAATTAGCAATACAGAAGCAATTTCGACAGAGAAATTTAAATAAATTTTATAGCATAGATGTAGGAGGTAAAAACAAGAGAATAAAGACGAGTATCATAACTGCCTACACTGTGCAAACTAAATTCGTACAAGTGCTAGCAGGATAATTGTGCTATTGAATCTGGATCTACTTTCCCTAAATTTATTTTACAGGCATATCAGAATATGAACCAACACTGATCCAGGAAATGAAAGAGGGATTCAATAGGTTTAAGAAATTTTCATCTGTATCAAATGGAAGGGAGTAGCAGCCGGTAAAAAGGTTGGTAAGCCAACACAGTGAACTATATCCTGGTGTTTTAGAATATACATCTTTCCTTAATTGAAGTCATATATAAGCATATTTCGCTACCATGATGTTGTGAATCAACATAAACCAGCCAAATTTTCTGACTTGTCCTTTGCAATCTGCATCACTCAGACCTGTCCAGCATTTTACCCATGAAGAAGAGTTTATGCCCATTTAACCTCTCTGTACCTTTTCTTCACCAACATTTAATTGGAAACCTCATGCATTTCCTTCATGGAATTATCTAAGCAACTAAGCATTTTAATGTTTTCCATGTATACAATATACAACCACAAAAGACCAAACTTAGCTTGAGTATTCTCAAACTTTGTCCTGAATATAACCATATAAGCCTTAATAAACTTTGTCACCTGCTTCTGAGTTCCCTGTTTGCCACTTCCAGTATGGTAAAAAGTAGACCACCACAAAAGATCTAACATAGCTCAAGTGTTCTCATAAGTTGTTCTAAACATAGTCGTACGAGACAAAAGAACTATTTCACTTGCTTCTGAGGTCGGGGAGTTCAACTTTCAATGTGTCCAAAGAAAGTTACAATGAAGGATTGCTAGGCCTCCTATTCTACTGAATTGCCCAATCAAGTGGAGTATATGAAAAATTAAAAAAATAATAATTTCTTTACCATTTCATTTATTTCTTCCAGTGACTTTTAGCTGTTCTATCACATATGACTGCAAATATAGCTGTAGATGTGGAAACCTAGTATTAAGTACTTCCACACATGAACAAGACAAAAACCTACAACTCATCTCACTTCATTCATAACCGTTGAAGTTGCTCCTAACAAATATCATGCCACATCTAAGCAAATGCCAAGCTAGCCACATCACAAACTTTTTGTTTTTTCAATGCAAAAAGACATAATTTTTATCAACAAAAGGAGGCAGATACTTGCAAGGAAACAGCATACAGCATCCTTTTAACACAAGGACGGGAGGTATGGCTGAAGTTCAGCAATTTGGAGCAACCAACAACAATGAGAAGGGCATTCAAGATATGAGGAGTTCATATATTGACCACTCGATGGAAAAACAGCAAAAGAAATAGAGGTACTAAGAGAACTTCAGCAGCAGTATATAACATGCCCAATATATACCATGACTAGCAAATGCAGGATTGATGGAGAATTGGTTATTTCAAGATCCCAGCAAGGAATCACAATTGCCTTGTACACAATTTTTAAGGAGCAAAGATTTCAATTTACATGAAAATTAAAAAGGAAAGAAAACACATAACCAGAAAAAGCCGATCACAAAAGAAAACAAAGCCAAATCATCCGCCCAACTTTTTATCGAAATTAGCAATTAAAATGTGATCTTGCAAAAACAAGCAATACTAAAATATTAGTACCTCCTACAAAACTCGGCAAAATATCGGAAGCCATTGTAGAAAACAAACCACATCAAAACGACCACCAAGATATCTATCAAACTGTTAAGTATCCCACATCAATCAACTCCAATAAAGATCCAAATTACAGCATAGAGGATTGCATTTAAAATTTACAGAAATCTAATCATTAAAGCTTATGAGGAAATGAATCAGCCAAAAGGATACTGAAGAGGCAACGTTCCCACCAGTCGAGCATGTAGAGTCCAAAAGTGACATTATATAAATAAATTTTACGTTGAAACCAATTCATTCTTTAATTTTGTGAGACGCTTATGAGAATGATATCAGAGAATCAGTTGAAAATTTTTCAACTAATTGAATGATATCAGAATCGAGTGAATCAAATTGAAGGATGAGAAAATTCAGCGGCGAATTTGTGTTACCTTGCTCTAGGAAATTTTTCCCAGCTGCACATCCGAAAGATGAGTTCAGACAATCGTTAACATTAGCCGCCATTTTAAGGAGTCGAGCTCGGATCAGATGGCTACAAAGGTTTTTTTTTTTTTTTTTCAGTTTACTTTTCTCTCTCTCTCTCTCTCGAGGACCTTAGGCTTTTTAGAATGAATTTATTTTTGGTCAAATTCCTCGGACACCCTTCATGAGTTTTTTAAGGACCTTGGCTTTTTAGAATGAGTTTTTCTTAGGCTTTTTAGAATGAGTTTTTCTTCCACAAATATCTCCAAATCAACGTTTGCAATCTATAAAAAGTTTCGAATCATCATTATTGAGGTGCAAATGTTTGATCCTTTTTATAGAGGTAAATGTTCATTTAGGAACTTTGAAAAAAAAAATTACTAAGGTCTAATATTACTAGAAACAAGTAATCAATTGCATCATTGGATTATGCATGGTTAAATTTTTCACTAATATGTGTTTGGATTGTAAATTATTTAAGATAATTTTATGAAAAAGTACTGTAGCATTTTTTTGATATGATGTATGTGAGATAAAAAGGTGATTGAAAAATGTGTTGATGATACAAGCAAATCAGTGTGTGTAAAATTTAAATTCAAAGTATAATGGGTATAAGTGGACATTTCAAACCATAAGAGATATGTCTTAAAATCACTTAACTATAAAACGTGTATGTGAAATTGATCTTTTTATTGTTCGATGCAAATTTTTTTCCCTTTTTCCCTTTTTGTCATTTTGCCAATTACTCTCTTTTCATTTTTTGGCTCATTTTCAGGAAAAGAGACGAGTTAGAAAATTCAAAATTATTTTCCAAAAAAAAGATTAAAATCAAGTAAATAATTGCCCATTACCCCAAAAAATGACGCGTCCTTGTGCATACATTGCCGTTGTAATTTGTAAGCAATTTGTTTTGTAGATCTCGCAATTACTATATATAAATTAAAAAATTTACTATTACATAATTAAAAGTAATTCAAATTTAAAAAAATAACACATCAAAACAGAGTTAATTAATTGTATAGTACCACAAATTAGCACTCCTATCTTTACATGCGATATGGAAAGCTAAGATGAAAGAAGTAAAAAAAAAAAATTGTCTTCCTCTAAGCTATCGTCTTAAAAGTACGAGTCAAACGAAAAAATTGAATTTATTTAAAAAAAAGAATAATCACAACATTGTCTCAAATATGCTTAATATTTTTTATTTAAATTTTCAAGAAACAAATTTTGAAAACAAAAACCATCACCTGCCTGAGCCGACAAAAAAAAAGAAATAATAAGTTATGAAAGAAAAGAAAAGATATTTCTTTTCAAATTGATAGACAGATTAAAAAAGAAAAAAATAATTGTAGATACATTAGATATTATCATTTTATTATTGAACATTTTATTCACAACTTTCTTTCCATTTCTTTCAACCTGTCCCTCCATTTCCTTTCTTTTTATTCCCACTTAAAACTCCGAAACAAGAGAAATCCCTTCTTCTTCTTCTTCGTTTTCCTTCTTTGCTCTCCAAGGCTTAGTTTGGGAGTTTAGGATAGAAAAGAAAAGAAGGGAAAGCTTAAATTACGAGAGAAGAGAAGAGAAGAGAAGAGATTGTTATGTTATTTGAGAGTTTTGAGAATTAATGGAATGATTTTGGATATGAAAGTCATTAAATATTTATTCAAGGCATTTTTAAGAACAAAATAGGTATTTTAGAAAAATTAATAAGTTTTCTCCAAACTTTCTCTCCATTTCTTTCCAATTTGGGAGGAAACATTTTTGTCACTATTCATCATCTCATTTCCTTTCTTTTCTTTCCTACTTTTAAAACTATCAAACAAAGGAAAATCAATCTTTCTCTTCTTTGCTATCCAAATCATTCACTCCCAAATGAACCCCAAATCTCACCTTCCAAAAAGGACGGGGCAATTGAGTAATTAAACCCTGGACTAAACCCTTCCCGAGTAGAACAACGGCGGCAAAATTTTCGTGGAACTGTTCTTACATTCGAGCTTCCTTCAAAAATCTCTTCTTCCCCAGCTTTGCTCCGCATGCATTTTTCTTCACAGCTTTAGGCCAATACCATCAGTAGCGGCGGACATGGACTTTGACGACCTGGACGAGCCGAGCCAGGCTCCAACCCGGCCCTCTCGTTTCGCACCCAAGGGCTCCAAATTCAAACCTAAAACAGAGCCAGTTGCAGCAACCTCGAACTCCATTGCTAAAAAGGAGGAATTAGATTCCAAACCAGTATCACCGATTAATTCCTCCACCACCGCTGCCGCTGGAAAAGATGAAGATGCAGCATCCGCTTCCGTTTCCCAATCCGTGGCAATGGATGTCGATGCGAAGGTGGAAGAAGAAGCAGAGCAACCGAAAGATGAACCGATGGAGTCGAGAGAAGAAGGAGAAGATGAAATTGTGAGAGAAATTGATGTTTATCTGACACCTTCTATTGATCCTAATACCAAGGTTAGTGTTTCTGCGTTAATTAATCTGTACAAAATGTTCTAGTGATTTTTTTTATTTGTTTACATTAGTTTCTATTTAATATTTCAGCTATACGTGTTGCAATATCCTCTGAGGCCATTGTGGCGGCCATATGAATTAAATGATAGATGCGAAGAGGTGCGTGTTTTTCCCTTTCTTACCTAACTTAGAATGATAGGCTGGGTTAAGTTTCATGAGTTGACATTCTTTTAGAAAAATTGAATCAAAGAGTGGAATGAACTGCTGTATAGGAAGGAATTTGATCCCATTCTTAGGTTGAGTACTAAAGGAGGGGTTTGGGATTGATTTGCAGGTGCGAGTGAAGTCTAAAAGTGCTGAAGTAGAAGTTGATTTGGCAGTTGATGTTGATTCCAAGAATTATGACTCTGATGCTGATCCTAGAGTTTCAATGACTAAGCAGGTAGCCTGTTTTCTAATTTCATTATTCATGTGTTCTGTCCAAATTATACAAGTGTGGCAAATTTTGACAGAAATCAAGTCTTTTGATGTAGCGATTGCTTTTGAACACCTACTAAATGAAACCTTGCAACAGCACAGTGACATAGCTCATAGAGTTTATTGGATGAGGGACCTGATAAGGCCTCTCCAAGTCCATAAGAAGTATCTTTATAACTGATATACTTCCCAGCATATGCGCTACACTTCCTGATTGCAAAATCTGTAGTCTCAATGGGCTTCCACATGATCCTGTGTTTTTTCTGATTAAATAAAGCTGATAGGATTCTTGAAGTATTAAAGTTCCTTGTAGCCGTTTGAAGTTTCCGTGAACTACTAGCTAAATCATAGCTAAACTCCTATACCTTTTGTTTTTTTTTTGGGGGTCCTAGATTGCCCATAGTTTGATAGAGTTTTATATTTTGTGATTGGATGATTTTCTTTGTCTTCAAAGAGTTTTTGTTTCATATCTTTATGCTATTAGTATGGCTGGGATTTGTTTTTCTGTGTGATTTCTGTTGAATCTCGTTTGATTTAGGTATATTACCAGTACAATCCATAATATGTTTGCCTGCGGTCCTTTCCAGACTCTTACCTCATCATGGAAGCCACCTGTCACAGCTGGATATGCTGTTGGAGTT
Source organism: Coffea eugenioides (assembly GCF_003713205.1). Classification (NCBI taxonomy): domain Eukaryota; kingdom Viridiplantae; phylum Streptophyta; class Magnoliopsida; order Gentianales; family Rubiaceae; genus Coffea; species Coffea eugenioides. The sequence goes on from NC_040041.1 coordinate 2,110,158, forward strand.
CTTGTTGGAAACAAGGTATGCTCTTTTATCTCGTTGATTCTCATTTTACATGTATTTTGTGTTTTTCTATTTGGACTTATTGGACTCTATGCTTTCTGTTTGCTTCTGTTATTTCTGGTT